>NW_011495040.1:3230194-3261609 GCF_000754665.1 Bison bison bison
GGGCGGCGCGGGTCTCGGCCGCCGTCCCCGACGCCCCCGCCACCTCACGAGGCAGCGACGGTCGCCTCCAGCGTAGAGGATCAGCTGCGGCCGCGGCCAGAGCCGAGACATAACAACTGACGTCGGCTGCGGGGCGGGGGGAGGGCGGGGCCAAGAGGGAGGGCGGGGCGAGGGCGGGGCCACGAGGGGAGCACCCGCGGGCGGCGTTGAGGAGGGGCGGGTGCGGGGAAGGAACTGGGCGCCCCAGCCTAGGGGCAAGCAAGCAGAGCCCATCCGAAGAAGCGGTGCGTCCTCTAAAGCGCTCCCGAAGTTGCCTCTTCAGTGTTTTCTCTCTCCTTTCTTTTGCCTTGCACATGTTTTGGTGATTGATCTTGACTGTCTTGTTGGACTTAGGACTGTGTCGCTTTGTGTATTTTTCGGTGAAAATGGGGCAGTTAATTCAAACTAGTCAATCCTAAAGGAAATTAACCCCGAATATTCGTTGGAAGTCCTGATGCTGGAGCTCCAAATACTTTGGCTATTAGATGCGAAGAACCTACTCATTAGAAAAGACCCTGGTGCTGGGAAATTTGAGGGCAGGAGAAGGGGACGACGCAGAACGAGATGGTTGTATGTCATCACTGCTTCAATGGACTTGACTTTGAGCAAGCTCCCTGAGATAGTGAAGGACAGGGAAGCCTGGCGTGCTGCAGTCCAGGGGGTCGCAAAGAGTCAGACACGCAAAAAGCGACAGAACAATTATCCTCTTAAAATAGGTAAAAGTCAAAAGGTACGTTTTTGCCGAGTCCTGGTTAACTGGGGAAATTTTGGCACGGTTGGTTTGAGGTGGTAGAAGGTGAAACCCGAAAAACAATGATTTGCCATCTTTAGGCGAGGATGTAGTAGCTTGTACATTTATGTGCGGGAAGAAGTTTGGCCAAAAGGAGAATCAGAATTAGGCCCACCAGTCCCTGTCCATTTCAAGGCCCTCCTCACTCCTTGGCTTTTCAGTCTCAGGAGTGATAAAAAGCCAGGTATTGAAGCACTGAGTTCCCAGGACAAGGGGTTGTTGCCTGTGGATATGTACCAGTGCCAAGTTTCCTTGCTGTTTTCTTTTCTTACCCTCCCTGAGTAAGGCACCGCTAGCAAGAGGAACTTGTATGAAATGAGTAATGTGGTTGAGCACACAGTAGGAGGTTCTGTGTTTAACCCCAATAGAACCGACTCTTCATGTCAATCTCTGTGCCAGTCTTGAGGGAGAAGGCGGTTGCATACATAAAATCAGTAAGGCTGGCTTCTACAAGCCCCCTTTTGAGGAAAAAAAAAGACCCAGAAATTACGAGAGAAATGTTAGCTATTGTGCAAAGCTGTTGAATGTCTTGAACTAGGGGTGAAAGTTGTAGGAAGAATGGGGGTTTGATCCTCATTCTCGGAGCCAATTAGGAATGGAAGGCAAAGAATAGTCCGTGAGAATGTAGCCTCAGCGGTACCCTTTTAAAATAAAGGAAGCAAGGGCATCTCAATGTCCAGCTGCTGGAAGAGGATTTAGTAAGGACCGACACAGGGCAGGGAGAAAGAATCAGAGGAGTATAGAAATGTACCATCAGCTCTTGGCCTCTGCTTCTGTGTCTTAACTAGCCTCAGTGTGGCTTTATTTCTGGGGCTGGCAAATCAATGTGGGAGACTATATTAGACGTTCTAAAATGCTTGGTTCTGAAATTTCAGAATCCTTCGGCATGTCACAGTGATGTTGTTACTGGATAATATTGCTGTCCAAACCCTGACATATAAAACGAGATTCTTCACTTCAAATTGTACTCACTGGTGAGGAAAGACTGACCAAAAACTCAAATACAATTATAAAAGAGGGATGTATGTGTGCTAAGTAGCTTCAGTCCTGACTCTTTGCAACCCTATGGACTGTAACCTGCCAGGTTCCTCTGTCCATGGGCTTCTCCAGCCAAAAATACTGGAGTGAGTTGCCATTTCCTCCTCCATGGAATCTCCTCCACCAGGGATCGAACCCGCATCTCTTCTGTCTCCTGTATGGGCAGGTGGGTTCTTAGAAAGGCAGGTGGGGAAAATTGAGCTGAGGACTGGAAAGGAGTTATTAAAGAACACTTTTGACATTTTGTGTTTAACTGCGTCCCATCCCAACAGTTGTGGCCTTGTTCCCTCAAGGTTTAGTTTGGTTCAGTTCAGTAGCTCAGTCGTGTCTGACTCTTTGCAACCCCATGGACTGCAGCACGCCAGTCTTCCTTGTCCCTCACCCACTCCCAGAGCTTACTCAAACTCACGTCCATCCAGTCACTGATGCCATCCAACCATCTCATCCTCTGTCATCCCCTTCTCCTCTCACCTTCAATCTTTCCCAGCATCAGGGTCTTTTCCAAAGAGTCAGTTCTTCAAATCAGGTGGCCAAAGTATTGGAGTTTCAGCATCAGTCCTTCCAATGAGCATTCAGGACTGATTTCCTTTAGGATGGACTGGTTGGATCTCCTTGCAGTTCAAGGGACTCTCAAGAGTCTTCTCCAACACCATAGTTCAAAAGCATCAATTCTTCGGCGCTCAAATTTCTTTATAGTCCAACTTTCACATCCATACATGACTACTGGAAAAACCATAGCTTTGACTAGATGGACCTTTGTTGGCAAAGTAATGTCTCTGCTTTTTAATATGCTGTCTAGGTTGGTTATAACTTTTCTTCCAAGGAGCAAGTGTCTTTTAATTTCATGGCTGCAATCACCATCTGAAGTGATTTTGGAGCCCCCCAAAATAAAGTCTGTCACTGTTTCCACTGTTTCCCCATCTATTTGCCATGAAGTGATGGGAACGGATGCCATGGTCTTAGTTTTCTGAATGTTGAGTTTTAAGCCAACTTTTTCACTCTCCTCTCACTTTCATCAAGAGGCTTTTTAGTTCTTCGCTTTCAAAAATTGTATATCTTTATGTGGTCGCACAGAGTCTTAGTTGCAGCATGTGGGGTCTTCACAGCGGCAAGTGGAATCTTTAGTTGCAACATGCAAACACTTAGTTGTGGCATGTGGGATCCCAGGAGGATGATTTCAGTGTCCACTCTGCCCAGCTGGGCAGATTAAGTAGAATTTCTGTTCAAAGACCAAGATGACAAAGGGATGTTTGGATTATTTATTGGTTTTCCTAATCTGGTTTTTCTAACAGCTAGCCTGCTAGTCTGGGTTCTTGATTTTACATCTCAGATTCTGTTCATTTATGGGATAGCTGAAATGCCTTGTCATTTGGTATTGTGGCAAAAGCATGGAAACCAGAATTAGAGGGCTTGGTCCAGGATAGACTAGTATCTACTACTGTGTCACCTTGTTAAGAAGTCACAAGATGGCTCTAAACCTCCTTTCTGTCACCTATAAAATGGGATAAGCTGCTTACCCCGTCAGCCATTTACTGTAAGGATTGAATAAGGTAGTGAATGTAAAATTCCTTTGAAACAGACATACTGCTTGTATTTAATTTAAAATAGAGAATTAATTGTAGAGAAAAGAAAAGTCAGTATCTCTGGTTGAGCTGGATGAAATGAGATTATTTAATTTAGCGTCCAAAGAGCCTCTTTGAATTTTATTTTTATCAAAGTGTTAGTTGTTCTTTGTGTCCAACTCTTTGCAAACTCATGGACTGTAGCCCACCAGGTTCCTCTGTCCATAGAATTCTCCAGGTTAGAATACTGGAGTGGGTTGCCATTTCCTTCTCCAGGGGATCTTCCCCACCCAGGGATTGAACCTGGGTCTCCTGAATTGCAGGCAGATTCTTTACCATCTGAGCTACCAAAGAAGCTCTTTAAAAAATAAAAAGTCAAAGTATTATCCATATCAAAGAACACTTCAAGACTTCAAAATTGGGACAATTTTGAGAGTGAAAGGGGCAATGGTAACAAAATTATGCCAAACAATCAAGGACAAACTGGGACTGCCCCAGGCAAATCCAGATACTCTGCTTATCCCTTCTCACTCTGGTTTCCGTTCCTCAGAAGTAACAGCCTTCAATTCTATTAAGCATTTTTCTCATGTTTACCTTTCTATTTCCAAATAATAGGCTTCTGTTGCTTTTCTTGATTTTTCCATTTTTATACATTATCTATTGATTTCTTACCATGGAAGATGAAGAATGATCTCTTTTATACCCTCCATTCACACACCATTTCCTGCCCCTAATTCCCAATGTGATTATATTATATATTCATTTTTATATTAATGCATCCATATAAATCTTGTTCATGACTGAACCACATCATTTATATTTCCCTTCTGGTGCAATTGTTCATTTTCCCTGGAGTTAATAATTAACTCAAATTTTGGTTTGTTCTATTTTCTAGGGCCCTGTCCACTTATTCATTCCCAGACTCTCTGTCTGAACTATCAAACCACTCAAATGTCTAATTTATCAATCCCATGTTTTATTCGAAATAAACCTTCTGTCCTTGGTCTTCCTGCTCTTGGTAGACTGGTTACCCTCCAGACCAATTACATAGCTGTCATCCCAGGACTACCCTTCACTTCTCTTCTATGTTAGACTCTTTTTTTTTTGATCCCATGATTACACTTTGTTTCTTCACTTCCTTGTTTGCATGGAACACAACAGCTACAGTGATTTAGTAAGAAGGTGAACTTTGGAGACCTTACACATCTAAAAATTCCTTTATTCTATTCTTATTCTTTTTTTCTGAAACAAAGACTTGGAAGACAAAAACCTCCTTAATACCCTTCACCAATTCACTGATTCCTAAGATTTTTGCTGCAGTTGCTTTATCATGTCTTTTCTCTATCTTAAGTAAAAGCATATTGTTTTCTTAGGGCTTTCCAGGTGGCTCAGTGGTAAAGAATCCACCTGCTAGTGCTGGAGATGCAGGAGAAGTGGGTTCGATCCCTGGGTTGGGCAGATTCTCTACAGGAGGAAATGGCAACCCACTCCAGTATTCTTGCCTGGGAAATACTGTGGACAAAGGAGCCTGGTGGGCTACAGTCCAGAGGGTCGCAAAGAGTCAGACACAACTGAGCACATACACACACTTTTTTTTCTTAAACCATTTAATAGCTTCAGTTCCTCTTCCTATTTGAATGTATAGCCAAGTATAGACTTCTAAATTGGAAACCATTTCCCCTCAGAATTTTGGAGGCATTGATCCATTATCTTCTGGCTTCTGTTGCGATTTAACTGTTTTCCCTATAATTTCTTTGACTACCTAATTACTGTTTTTCTCCGTAAGAAAATCAGACTTTCCTGGGTGCCTTCTCCAGAAACATGTCCTGCTGTGATTGTGAGAACTGCCCATCCAGTCCTTTGGCTGTAGAAATGACCTTGTTGATCACAGCATTGGTATCGTGCTGTGCTTTCCAGTGCACTAGGCCATTATCTGGGTTTATCTGGTGGCTCAATAGTAAAGAATCTACCTGCCAGTGAAGGAGACACAGGTTTGATCTTAAGTTGGAAAGATTCTCTGCAGAAGGAAATGGCAACCCATTTCTGTATTCTTGTCTGGGAAATCCCATGGACAGAGGAGCCTGGCAGGCTACATAGTGGACCCTGGGGTCGCAAAGAGTCAGACATGGCTTAGTGACAGAACACACACACACAGTGCATTAACTGCAGGAATAGGCAATGTGGCATTGGGAGACTTATTTAGCACATAAGCTGGAATCTTCAAAAGGAGGAACCTCTTTTTTGGGAGAGACATAGCTGCAAAATGTGGCTTTCAACAGAGCTGAGAGGTAGGCACCCTGCAAGGCAGCTCTCTTTGCATGTTGCTGTCCTTCTCCCCTGGCCAGTCAGCTGGCCAGGAGTCACCGGTCCTCTCATCTTCCAACACCAGGAAAAGCAAGCAGGAGGACCCTGTACAAACACTTTGAAGACAAAGGTAAATAAGGGAAGTAAGCAAACAATAAGTGACCTTTCCTCCTGGAGTAAACTATTCCCTCCCCTGATCACCTGAAGCTACAATGACACATAGTCTGACCATGAAACAGCTGGCATTGCTACAGAGTTTTCCCACCCAGGACAAAATGAAAATGCAAACCCCTTGTTCAAAAAAGCAGGAAAAAAGTACCATTGGAGTGCTACTATATAAAGCTTTTCCTTGCTTTCTGTTCTCTGGACCTGTTAAGATGTTTTTAAATTTGTGATTGAATGTATGTAACTCTCTCTTGGGCAGAGGACGTGAGTGTATGCTAACTTGCTTCAGTTGTGTCTGACTCTTTGTCGGACCCCATAGACTGTAGCCCGCCAGGCTCCTCTATCCATGGGATTTCCCAGGCAAGAATACTGGAGTGGGTTGCCATGCCCTCCTCTAGGAGGTCTTCCTGACTCAGGGATTGAACCCCGCATCTCTTGCACTGCAGGCACATTCATTACGACTGAACCACCTGGGAAGCAGAATATGGAAATGCCCCAGTGGTGAAGGGCAGTCGTAGAGAGCATGAGGTTGGGAGGGGGCCCTGGATACCAGGTGATGGCGGGCCGGCTGCCAGGAAATGGGGAGCTGACAGCAGGCAAATCTCGTGTGAGCAAAAGGCTCCAAGGCCTTGGCACATGTTCCAGTGTTCATCAGATCTCACTTATAAAACACAAATCCAAAGAAAAAATTATTTAGAATTTCAAGGCGGCAACAATTAAACTCCAAGCATCCACAGAGTCCCTCTGAACTTGGGGTCTCAAGCCTCTGCTTTGTCACATACCATGAAGTCAGTGTGGGATGGACTTATTGAAATCAATGAAGGTCCAGAAAATCCTTTATTTTTTATCACATTTGTGGTATGTCATAAGCTGCTGTAGATGGTTTTATTTTTTTACATAACCCTTCCTGGATGCCATCTGCAAGGCTTAGCTCCTACCCTTTTCAGCCATTCTCTGACATATTACAGCCCCTCTCAAAGCCTTATCTGTAAAACAGAAATAAAACAATGATCTTGTAAGATTGTTGTGAGGACTTAATGAAGCTGATAAGGCACTAAGCTTAGTTACTGGCTCGTGTTTTTAACAAATGGGCATTAACATACATATGTGTATTTGCCCACATACATGATACACATACAGCATTGCACGACACACAGGGATGGTACCAGAGTACATGAAAAGTGTGAAAAGGCGTTAGTCACTCAGTTGTGCCCGACTCTTCCTGACCCAAGGATTGTAGCTCGCCAGGCTCCACTGTCCATGGAATTCTCCAGGCAAGAATACTGGAGAAGGTATCCATTCCCTTCTCCAGGGGATCTTCCTGATCCAAGGATTGAACCTAGTCTCCTGCATAGCAAACAGATTCTTGACCATCTGAGCCTCCAGGGATACATAGAAGGTACTTAATAAATCTGGTTTTTTTGGACAAAGAACATAGATACTAGGAAATTTTTAAAATGTCAGTGTGGTGAATGAATGCTTTAGTTGCAGTGTAAGGCAAATAGGACTTGATTATTTAAAGAAGAAAGTATAAAAGTGCTTTTTAGAAATTCAAACCTGCTTTGATAGGATAATTTAAAAACTAATCATAGCTGAATTAAGGACATAAAGAAAATGAATGAAGTCCTGAAAACCTTGATAAATTTGATTTAAGAATGAAAATAGGAAAAATTTAAAAAGTTGGTGCTGGTGAGCATAAAGAGAAAGATAAGAGAGAACCTTAGAATAGCAGTATTGTTTTCAGTTTAAAGTGAGTTTTTTGTTATAAAAGTATGCATTTTTATTACAGAAAATATAGGAAATAAGTATTATCAAAAAGAAAATCTGAAATATGCACAATCCCATTATTCTCACACAATGAACAAATTTGTATCAACTGATAATCCTACTGTAAGCACATGTTTGATTTCCTTGACTAGCATTTTCATTTTTAAAAGTATTTGACAATTTTACATCTGAAATGACATCTCATTGCTGATTTGGTTTAAATTGTGTATTTGAATAATAAACTACTTCTTTCCTCACCTTGTAAGTTTATCGTTCAGGCCTGTGTCCTTAGACCATTTTTAATTAAGATGTTTTTGTTTTAAACAATAAGAAATATTTTAAAATGCATTTTAAAAATACAGAAAATCTTATAGCAGACACAGCATGTCTCTGTGTTTTTCAGAAAGACATCCTGCTGGGCTTGAGGTCAGGGCTGTGTTAATACAATCTCCCATGTTGCTTAAAAAAGAAAAAAAGGTAAAATGTTTACCTTTTCTACGTACTGATATGCAAATGTTTTTTGCTTTGTTGTATGACATGTGGGATCTTAGTTCCCCAACCAGGGATGGAACTTGTGCCCCCTGCACTGGAAATTCAGAGTCTCAACCACTGGTGCCTGTGTGCTAAGTTGCTTCAGTTGTGTCCACTCTGTGACCCCATAGACTATAGCCCACCAGGCTCCTCCATCCTTGGGATTCTCCAGGCAAGAATGCTGGAGTGGTTTGCCATGCCCCACTCCAGGGGATCTTTCCAACTCAGGTATCGAACTGGTGTCTCTTATGTCTCCTGCTTTGGCAGGAAGATTTTTTTATCACTAGCATCATCTGGGAAACCCTCAACCAGGTTAATCACTGGACCACCAGGAAGTCTCGAAAATGTTTTTTGTAACATTAAGGTGCTAACCTTTTCCTATGAGACAGAGTTTTTGCTTTAATATTTGACCAATTCTTTTGACTAATTCATCAAAGTAACTGAAAAGAACAGGACAAAAGGAAATTCAATTAAACAAAATTTTTAGTTGGATATAAGAAACAGTTTCTTGAGGATAAAGAAAATAAATGCAGGAGAAGGAAATTATCATTATGGAATCTTTGACCCTCCATCTCTCTTCTATGATTTACATTAAATTTACCTGGCTAGGAAACAGAAGCTAGACCAAATGGTTGTTCATATTTTCCTAGATTCTAGGAAGAACTAATTTAAAAATTAGTAGGAAAAGTTCTGGGTCACATGGCTAATTTAACTTAATATGTGTTTTCTTCACCACTGTAAGCAGAATAATTATATCTTTGCAGGATTTCTGAATAAGAGCTGCTAACTCTACTGATCCCTGAGTCTGAAATTCAGTAATTGGATGCAATCTCAAAAACGACAGAATGATCTCTGTTCGTTTCCAAGGCAAACCATTCAATATCATGGTAATCCAAGTCTGTGCCCGACCAGTAATGCTGAAGAAGCTGAAGTTAAACGGTTCTATGAAGACCTACAAGACCTTTTAGAACTAACACCCCAAAAAGACGTCCTTTTTATTATAGAGGACTGGAATGCAAAAGTATGAAGTCAAGAAACACCAGGAGTAACTGGCAAAATTGGCCTTGGAGTACAAAATGAAGGAGGGCTGATAGAATTTTGCCAAGAGAACGCATTGGTCATTAGCAAACACCCTCTTCCAACAACAAAAAGAGAAGACTCTATACATGGACATCACCAGATGGTCAACACCGAAATCAGATTGATTATATTCTTTGCAGCCAAAGATGGAGAAGCTCTATACAGTCAGCGAAAACAAGATCGGGAGCTGACTGTGACTTAGACCATGAACTCCTTGTTGCCAAATTCAGACTTAAATTGAAGAAAGTAGGGAAAACCACAAGACCATTCTGATATGACCTAAATCAAATCCCTTACGATTATACAGTGGAAGTGAGAAATAGATTTAAGGGACTAGATCTGATAGACAGAGTACCTGATGAACTATGGACAGAGGTTTGTGACATTGTACAGGAGACAGGGATCAAGACTATCCCCAAGAAAAAGAAATGCAAAAAAGCAAAATAACTGTCCAAGGAAGCCTTACAAATAGCTGTGAAAAGAAGAGAAGCGAAAAGCAAAGGAGAAAAGGAAAGATATACCCATTTTGAATGCAGAGTTCCAAAGAATAGCAAGGAGAGATAAGAAAGCCTTCCTCAATGATCAGTGCAAAGAAATAGAGGAAACCAATAGAATGGGAAAGACTAGAGATCACTTCAAGAAAATTAGAGAGACCAAGGGAATATTTCATGCAAAGATGGGCTCAATAAAGGACAGAAATGGTATGGACTTAACAGAAGCAGAAGATACTAAGAAGAGGTGGCAAGAATACACAGAAGAACTGTACAAAAAAGATCTTCATGACCCAGATAACCATGATGGTGTGATCACTCACCTAGAGCCAGACATCCTAGAATGTGAAGTCAAGTGGGCCTTCGGAGGCATCGTATGAACAAAGCTAGTGGAGGTGATGGAATTCCAGTTGAGCTATTTCAAATCCTAAAAGATGATGCTGTGAAAGTGCTGCACTCAATATGCCAGCAAATCTGGAAAACTCAGCAGTGGCCACGGAGTGGAAAAGGTCAGTTTTCATTCCAATCTCAAAGAAAGGCAATGCCAAAAGAATGCTCAAACTACCACACAATTGCACTCATTTCAGTTCAGTTGCTCAGTCGTGTCCAACTCTTTGCGACCCCAGGAATCACAGCACGCCAGGCCTCCCTGTCCATCACCAACTCCCGAAGTTCTCTCAGACTCACGTCCATCAAGTCAGCGATGCCATCCAGCCATCTCATCCTCTGTCGTCCCCTTCTCCTCCTGCCCCCAATCCCTCCCAGCATCAGAGTCTTTTCCAATGAGTCAACTCTTTGCATGAGGTGGCCAAAGTACTGGAGTTTCAGCTTTAGCATCATTCTATCTGTCTCACACGCTGGTAAACTAATGCTCAAAATTCTGCAAGCCAGGCTTCAACAATACGTGAACCATGAACTTCCAGATGTTCAAGCTAGTTTTAGAAAAGGCAGAAGAATCAGAGATCAAATTGCCAACATCCACTGGATCATCAAAAAAGCAAGAGAGTTCCAGAAAAACATCTATTTCTGTTTTATTGACTATGCCAAAGCCTTTGACTATGTGGATCACCATAAACTGTGATTGTGAAATAAAAGGGAATACCAGACCACCTGACCTGCCTCTTGAGAACTCTGTATGCAGGTGAGGAAGCAACAGTTAGAACTGGATATGGAACAACATGCATGCATGCATGCTGAGTCGCTTCAGTCATGTCCGACACTGTGCAACCCCATGGACAGCAGCCCTCCAGGCTCCTCTGTCTACGGAATTCTCTAGGCAAGCGTACTGGAGTGGGTTGCCATTTCCTTCTCCACATGGAACAACAGACTGTTTCCAAATAGGAAAAGGAGTACGTCAAGACTTTATATTGTCACTCTGCTTATTTAACTTATATGCAGAGTACATCATGAGAAATGCTGGGCTGGATGAAGCATAAGCTGGAATCAAGATTGCCGGGAGAAATATCAATAACCACAGATATGCAGATGACACCACCCTTATGGCACGAAGTGAAGAAGAACTAAAGAGCCTCTTGGTGAAAGTGAAAGAGGAGAGTTAAAAAGTTGGCTTAAAGCTCAACATTCAGAAAACGAAGATCATGGCATCTGGTCCCATCACTTCATGGCAAATAGATGGCTAAACAGTGGAAACAGTGGCTGACTTTATTTTTTGGGGCTCCAAAATCACTGCAGATGGTGACTGCAGCCATGAAATTAAAAGATGCTTATTCCTTGGAAGGAAAGTTATGATCAACCTGGACAGCATATTCAAAAGCAGAGACATTACTTTGCCAACAAAGGTCCATCTAGTCAACGCTATGGTTTTTCCAGTAGTCATGTATGGATGTGAGAGCTGGACTATAAAGAAAGCTGACTGCTGAAGAATTGATACTTTTGAACTGTGGTGTTGGAGAAGACTCTTGAGAGTCCCTTGGACTGCAAGGAGATCCAACCAGTCCATCCTAAAGGAGATCAATCCTGGGTGTTCATTGGAAGGACTGATGTTGAAGCTGAAACTCCAATACTTTGGCCACCTGATTTGAAGAACTGACTCATTGGAAAAGACCCTGATGCTGGGAAAGATTGAAGGCAGGAGAAGGGGATGACAGAGGATGAGATGGCTGGATGGCATCACCGACTCAATGGACATGGGTTTGGGTGGACTCGGGGAGTTGGTGATGGGCAGGGAGGCCTGGCGTACTGTGGTTCATGGGGTCGCAAAGAGTTGGACATGACTGAGTGATGAACTGAATGGAACTGAGTTATGAATCTAAGTTCTTTTTTTTTTATATGTATATACGATTGTTTCAGCACAATTTATTGAAAAGACTATTCTTTCTTCACCATGTTGTGCCTTTGTCAAAAACCAGTTGTCCAGATATATGTATGAGCTTATTTCTGAACTTCCTATTTTATTCCACTGATTTATTTTTCTATCTTTATCTTAATACCACACTGTCTTCATTAGTGTGGCTTTATGATAATCCTTAAAATCAGGCAGTGTGATACCTTGAAATTTTTATGCTTTTTTTAAGAATGGTTGGGCTATTCTAGATTCTTGGCATTTCCTTAAAAATATTAGAATCAGCTTGTCTATCTCTACAAAAAATCCTGTTGGGAGTTTGATTTTAATTGCATTGAGTCTATAGATTAATTTGAGGACGCTTGGACATCTTTATGACATTGAGTCTTCAGGTCCATGAACATCTTGTCTTTCCATTTACTTAGGCCTCCTTTAATTTCTTTCAGCAGTACTTTGTAGTTTTAGTGTACATGTCTTTCACTTCTTTTGTTAAATTTATCACTATTTTTTCTGTTATTGTTCATGGTAATGCTTTTATATTCAAATTTTTAATTATTTGTTGCTACTACAGAAAAATATAATTGATTTTTGTGCATTGATCTTGTAGCCTATAACCTTACGGGTCTCAATTATTAGTTCTAATAGCTTTAAGAAAAGACTCCATCATATTTTCTTCATAGATCATTATGTCATCTGCTAATAAAAGCAGTTTGAATTTTCCTTTTAAATCTGGATGTCTTTATCTATTTATTTATTTTTCCTTGCCTGAATGCGCTGGCTAGAACCACTGCAAGTTTTGAATTAAACTGATAAGAGCAGACATTCTTATCTGTTTCCTGATTTTATGAGGAAAGTACTTAGGTTTTCACCATTAAGTATAATGGTAGCTGTAGTATTCTTTAGATGACCTTTATGAGGTTGAGGAAGCTCCTTTCTAATTTTAGCTTACTAAGAGTATTTCTTAGAAATAGATGTTGAGGGACTTTCCTGGTAGTCTAGTAGTTAAGAGTCTACTTTGCAATGCAGGTGTTCAGTTCAGTTCAGTCGCTCAGTCGTGTCCGACTCTTTGCGACCCCATGAATCGCAGCACACCAGACCTCCCTGTCCATCACCAACTCCCAGAGTTCACTCAGACTCACGTCCATCGAGTTAGTGATGCCATCCAGCCATCTCATCCTCTGTCGTCCCCTTCTCCTCCTGCCCCCAATCCCTCCCAGCATCAGAGTCTTTTCCAATGAGTCAACTCTTCGCATGAGGTGGCCAAAGTACTGGAGTTTCAGCTTTAGCATCATTCCTTCCAAAGAAATCCCAGGGCTGATCTCCTTCAGAATGGACTGGTTGGTTCTCCTTGCAGTCCAAGGGACTCTCAAGAGTCTTCTCCAACACCACAGTTCAAAAGCATCAATTCTTCGGTGCTCAGCCTTCTTCGCAGTCCAACTCTCACATCCATACATGACCACAGGAAAAACCATAGCCTTGACTAGACGGACCTTTGTTGGCAAAGTAATGTCTCTGCTTTTGAGTATGCTATCTAGGTTGGACATAACTTTCCTTCTAAGGAGCAAGCGTCTTCTAATTTCATGGCTTCAGTCACCATCTACAGTGATCCTAGAGCCCCCCAAAAATAAAGTCTGACACTGTTTCCACTGTATCCCCATCTATTTCCCACGAAGTGATGGGACCGGATGCCATGATCCTTGTTTTCTGAATGTTGAGCTTTAAGCCAACTTTTTCACTCTCCACTTTCACTTTCATCAAGAGGCTTTTTAGTTCCTTTTCACTTTCTGCCATAAGGGTGGTGTCATCTGCATATCTGAGGTTATTGATATTTCTCCTGGCAATCTTGATTCCAGTTTGTGTTTCTTCCAGTCCAGCGTTTTTCATGATGTACTCTGCATAGAAGTTAAACAAACAGGGTGACAATATACAGCCTTGACGTACTCCTTTTCCTATTTGGAACCAGTCTGTAGTTCCATGTCCAGTTCTAACTGGATGCAGGTCAGTTGCTTCCTGACCTGCATACAGATTTCTCAAGAGGCAGGTCAGGTGGTCTGGTACCCCCATCTCGTTCAGAATTTCCCACAGTTTATTGTGATCCACACAGTCAAAGGCTTTGGCATAGTCAATAAAGCAGAAATAGATGTTTTTCTGGAACTCTCTTGCTTTTTCGATGATCCAGCTGATGTTGGCAATTTGATCTCTGGTGAGGAGGGTTCAATACCTGATCAGGGAAATGAGATCCCCCCTGCTGTGGAGCAAATAAGCCAGCAAGCTGCAACAACTGAGCCTGCGTGCCATGACTAGGAGTCCGTGCACCTCAAAGAAAGATCACACGTGCCACAACTCAGACCTGAATCAGCCAAATAAATACAAATAAGAAATAGTTTAAAAAAAGAAATGGATGCTGAGTTTTGTCTTCATAAGCATATGATTTTTATTTTTAATTTGTATGTTGAGGTATATTGATTGACTTTTAAATGTCAAACAGAGCTTCTAAGTCACGGTTCCAAGATAAACTTCATTTGATCATATGATATTTTAAACTTTTAGTATATTATTGAATTTAATTTGCTAACACTTTGTATAGAGTTTTTGTTCTATAGTCTTCTTTTCTTGTAATGCCTTTTTGTCTTGCTTCATTTAAAAGGTAATCCTGGCTTCCTAGAATGAGCTGAGAGCTATTCTCTTCTTTGATATTTTTGGAAGAGTTTGTGTAGAATTGGTAATATTTCTTCTTATATGTGTGCTGGAATTCACCCATGAATTCATCTCAGCCCAGAGTTTCTTTGGAGGCAAGTTTTTAATTATACTGCTTTCCTAAATAGATATAGGGCTATTAAGATTATTTATTGCTTCTTGAGTGAGCTTTGGCAATTTTTGTTTTTAAAGGAAATTGTCTATTTCACCTACTTTTCATATTTATTAGCATAAATTTGTTCTTAATAATTCCTAACTGTCCCTTTAATATGTGTAGAATCTGAAGAGATAGCACCTCTCTCATTCATAATATTTGTCATTTATGTATTCTATTTTTCCCAATAAGTCTGGTAAGAATTTTATCAACTTATCAATTGTCTCAAAGAGGAAGCTTTTGATTTTATTGATTTCTCTATTGTTTTTCTGTTTTCTATTTTATTGATTTATGCTAATGCTAAGTCACTTCAGTAGTGTCCGACTCTGTGCGACCCCATAGATGGCAGCCCACCAGGTTTCCCTGTCTCTGGGATTCTCCAGGCAAGAACACTGGAGTGGGTTGCCATTTCCTTCTCCAATATCAATTTATACTTTGATCTTATTTATTTTCTTTTGCTTCTTCTGGGCTTAATTTGGTTTTATTTTTCTAGTGACTGAAGATTATTGATTTGAAGTCTCTCTTTTATTCTAATCTAGGTGTCTGAGTCTATAAATTTTCCCCTCAAAATTGCCTTTGGAGTATCCTACAAATTCTAATTTATTTTTATTAGTTCAAAATAATTTTTAACTACCCTTTTAATTTCTACTTTCACTTATGTCTTCTTTAGAAGTGTGTTTTTTAGTTTCCAAATATTTGGAAATTTTGTAAAGAGTATTCTGTTATTAATATCTAATTTAATTCTATTATGGTCAAAGAACATACTAAGTATAGCTTGTGAATTGTGGTAAGACAATTACAGCGTAGTATCAACCAAAGGGAAATTATTATCTCTCAGGAAACCCTCAGAGTCAACCAAAGGTGCTGTAATCATTTAGTTCCCAGTTTATTTCAAGTTTACAAATGTTTGTTGAATACTGATTATATATGCTTAATCCACAAAATTGTTGACATTGTTGTTCAGTCACTCAGTCATGTCTGAGTCTGTGACCCCCATGGACTGCAGTATGCCAGGCTTCCCTGTCCTTCACTATCTCCCAGAGTTTGCTCAAATTCACGTCCATAGAGTCAGTGATGCCATCCAATCATCTCATCCTCTCGCCCCCTTCTCCTCCTGCCTTTAATCTTTCCCAGCATCAGGATCTTTTCCAGTGGGTCAGCACTTCACATCCAGTGTCCAAAGGAAAGTGGAGTCCCTAATCTCAAGGAACTTGCAATCTAGATATGAATTACTCATACCAGGAAATACATGGCAAAATTAAAAAGTGGATAAACAAGAAACAAGAGGGGTTCAAGGAAGGGAAGATTTGAGAAAGGCTTCACATTAGAGGTGGGACTTAAGAAGAGACTGGGAAAAGTGTTCAAGTTTGACAGGTGGAGATGGTGGGACGGTCCTTCAGGTAGAATAAATAGGATAAGCTCAGCAACAGGAAAACACAGTACATACTTGGGAAACTTTCCCTTGACTGAAGTTTAGGGGAGTGGTGGGAGATAAGGGGAATATTCTATAGCATTCTGAGGTCTTTATACTTAGTGAAGAGGCATTTGGGTGCCATCAAGAATTTTTGAGCCCCAAAGTTACCTTTATTCACCCACGACATTTGCTCCGTAAAGTCTTAGTGGGACTCTATCCACCACAGAGCTCTGGAAAATGTCAAGTGGTTGGATTACATCACTGACCCTTCAGTGGATCCATGTTGCACTTAGAGTAAAATAAAAACTTCTTGGGTTTTCCTGGTGGCTCAGTGGTAAAGAATCTGCCTGCCAATGCAGGAGACACTGTTTTGGTCCCTGGTCTGAAAAGATCCCACATGACGTGGAGCAACTAAGCCTGTGTGCCAAAACCATTGAGCCTGTGCTCTGGAGCCCAAGACCCACAACAACTGAGCCTGTGTGCCGCAGCTACTGAAGCTAGTGTGCCCTAGGGCCCATGCACTGCAACAGGAGAAGCCACTGCAATGAGAAGCCTGCACACTGTGATGAAGAGAAGCCACTGCAATGAGAAGCCCGCACACTGTGATGAAGAGAAGCCACTGCAATGAGAAGCCCGCACACTGTGATGAAGAGAAGCCACTGCAATGAGAAGCCCGCACACTGTGATGAAGAGAAGCCACTGCAATGAGAAGCCCGCACACTGTGATGAAGAGAAGCCACTGCAATGAGAAGCCCGCACACTGTGATGAAGAGAAGCCACTGCAATGAGAAGCCCGCACACTGTGATGAAGAGAAGCCACTGCAATGAGAAGCCCGCACACTGTGATGAAGAGAAGCCACTGCAATGAGAAGCCCGCACACTGTGATGAAGAGAAGCCACTGCAATGAGAAGCCCGCACACTGTGATGAAGAGAAGCCACTGCAATGAGAAGCCCGCACACTGTGATGAAGAGAAGCCACTGCAATGAGAAGCCCACACACTGTGATGAAGAGAAGCCCCCACTCACCGCAACTAGAGAGAAGCCTCTGCAGCCAAAAATAAAGAAAGAAAGAAAATTATTTTTAAAAAAATAAAAGTTTTTCAGACCTTGCAGGGTCTGCCTTCGGACTCCCTCATCTCCTACCATTGTTTTTCAACTTTATTCAGTACATTCTACCTCCATCAGCTTCCTCTCACTTCTTGAAACATAACTAGGGTTTCTCCCACTCAGGACCTTTGTATTTTCTTTCTTCTGTCCTGAACACTTTCCCAGCTCTTTGCATGGTATAGCAGGCAGCCTCTAAGGTATCCCAATTGTCCCTATCTCCTGGTGTTCACAACTTTGTATTATCCCCTTCCCTAGAATATGGTTCAGATTTAGTGACTTGCTTTTAGCAAGCAGAATGGAATACAGGTGATGGATTACAAAAGGGAGGGCGTTCTCATGTGGGGTACAGTCTCTCTGGTTCTCTGGCTCATTCTGAGGAAGTCAGCTGCCTACTATGTGGTAAGTGCCAAGTCATTTCAGTTGTATCTGACTCTTTGTGACCCCATAGACTGTAGCCCACCAGGCTCCAGCATCCATGGGATTCTCCATGGGTAAGAATACTGGAGTGGGTTGCCATGCCCTCCTTCGGGGGATCTTCCCAACCTAGGGATTGAACCTGGACCTTTTATGTCTCCTGAATTAGCAGTTGGGTTCTTTACCATGAGCACTGCCTAGGAAACCCCATGGAAAACCCTCATGGTGAGGAACTGATGTCTCAGACCAACAGGCAGCAAAGAGATCTTCCAACAGCCATGTGGGTGACATTGTAAGCTGATCCTCCCCCAGTAAACCTTGAATTGACTGCAGACCCAGATAACACCTGGATTTTAGCCTTTGTGAGACCCTGAGTCAGATACCCAGCCAAGCCATGCCTGGATCACTGACCCACAGAAAACCATGAGGTAAGAAATGTTTATTATTTTAAGTTGCTGAGTTTTGAGGTAATTTGTTATGCAGCCACAGGTAACTAATACATATGGCTGGCTCAGTCTCATTCATCACAGCTTAGCTCACGTATCACCTCCTCAGAGAAGCCTTTTATAACTAGCCTGGCTAAAATAACTTTCTTCCTACTCTTCTCTTCCCAAAGTCAATTTCTAATATAGTGACCTATTTTCTTTCTCCCATAGAGTTTATTTATAATTTTTACTTATTATTATTATTATTGGCTGTGTTGCATGGCTTGAGGGATCTTAGTCATAGAGCTTGTCATCATCTTTAATTAATTCATTTACTTGTGTGTTTTCTGACAGCTCACAGCTAGAATGCAAACCCCTTAAGGGCAGGACTACTGCCTAACTTGTTCACTGCTCCAACACCCAGAATGATGCCTGGATCAGACCCTTGTTGAACAAATGTAAGAGAGTAAAGATTCTGTGTTATTTGTTCTAGAAACTTCCTGGTGTTTAGCAGAGCCAAGTCCTATGAACCAAGCATAATCAAGCATAATCTGTGCATTTATAAGAATTTTGACAGCCAACAAAGCCTAGGGATGTTTTCAGTTTTTAGAACAAGATTTGCTTTTATTTTATGATCAGAAAAATAACTTACCAGAGCCACAAAACTAGTAAGCCATGGAGCTGGGATTCAAACCAAGATCTAGACGAGTTCAAAGCCAATTCTCTTGCCAAAAATTAAAACTATTTAAAAAGTAAAGCCATTTAAAACAAACCACAGCCTTGTCTAGCTCAATGAAACTATGATCCATGCCGTGTAGGGCCACCCAAGACGATGGGTCATGGCAGAGAGTTCTGACAAAACATGGTCCACTGGAGAAGGGAATGGCAAACCACTTCAGTATTCTTGCCTTTAGAATCCCATGAACAGTATAAAAAGGCAAAAAGATAGGACACTGAAAGATGAATGCCCCAGGTTGGTAGGTGCCCAATATGCTACTGGAGATCAGTGGAGAAATAACTCTAGAAAGAATGAAGAGACAGAGCCAAAGCAAAAACAATGCCCAGATGTGGATGTGACTGGTGATAGAAGTAAAGTCCGATGCTATAAAGAGCAATATTGCATAGGAACCTGGAACACTAGGTCCATGAATCAAGGCAAATTGAAAGTGGTCAAACAGGAGATGGCAAGAGTCAATATTGACATTTTAGGGATCAGTGAACTAAAATGGACCGGAATGGCTGAATTTAACTCACGTGACCATTATATTTACTACTGTGGGCAAGAATCCCATAGAAGAAATGGAGTAGCCATCATAGTCAACCAAAGAGTCTGAAATTCAGTACTTAGATGCAATCTCAAAAACGACAGAATGATCTCTGTTCGTTTCCAAGGCAAACCATTCAAAATCACAGTAATCCAAGTCTATGACCTGACCAGTAATGCTGAAGAAGCTGAAGTCGAATGGTTCTATGAAAACCTACAAAACCTTCTAGAACTAACACCCAAAAAAGATATCCTCTTCATTATAGGGACTGGAATGCAAAAGTAGAAATTCAAGAAATACCTGGAATAACAGGCAAATTTGGCCTTGGAGTACAAAATGAAGCAGGGCAAAGGCTAACAGAGTTTTGCCAAGAGAACCCACTGGTCATAGCAAACACTTTCATCCAACAACACAAGAGAAGGCTCTACACATGGACATCACGAGATGGTCAATCGAAATCAGATTGATTATATTTTTTGCAGCCAAAGATGGAGAAGCTGTATACAGTCAGCAAAAACAAGACTGGGAGCTGACTGTGGCTCAGGTCATGAATTCTTTATTGCCAAATTCAGACTTAAATTGAAGAAAGTAGGGAAAACCACTATTCCATTCAGATATGACCTAAATAAAATCCCTTATGATTATACAGTGGAAGTGACAAATAGTTTTAAAGCATTAAATCTGACAGAGTGCCTGAAGAACTATGGACAGAGGTTTGTGACATTGTATAGGAGGCAGTGATCAAGACCATCCTCAAGAAAAAGAAATGCAAAACGGCAAAATGATTGTCTGAGGAGCCTTACAGATAGCTGTGAAAAGAAGAGAAGCTAAAGGCAAAGGAGAAAAGGAAAGATATACCCATTTGAATGCAGAGTTCCAAAGAATAGCAAGGAGAGATAAGAAAGGCTTCCTCAGTGATCAGCACAAAGAAATAGAGGAAAACAATAGAATAGGAAAGACTAGAGATCTCTTCAAGAAAATTAGAGAGACCAAGGGAACATTTCATGCAAAGATGGGCTCAATAAAGGACAGAAATGGCATGGACCTAACAGAAGCAGAAGATATTAAGAAGAGATGGCAAGAATACACAGAAGAACTATACAAAAAAGATCTTCACGACCCAGATAATCACGATGGTGTGATCACTGACCTAGAGCCAGACATCCTGGAATGTGAAGTCAAGTGGGCCTTAGAAAACATCACTACAAACAAAACTAGTGGAGGTGATGGAATTCCAGTTGAGCTATTTCAAATCCTGAAAGATGATGCTGTGAAAGTGCTGCACTCAATATGTCAGCAAATCTGGAAAACTCAGCAGTGGCCACAGGACTGGAAAAGGTCAGTTTTCATTCCAATCCCAAAGAAAGGCAATGCCAAAGAATGTTCATCTCACACACTAGCAAAGTAATGATCAATATTCTCCACAACAGTCTTCAACAGTATGTGAACCATGAACTTCCAGATGTTCAAGCTGGATTTAGAAAAGGCAGAGGAACCAGAGATTAAATTGCCAAAATCCGTTGGATCATCAAAAAAGCAAGAGAGTTCCAGAAAAACAGCTACTTTTGCTTTATTGACTACACCAAAGCCTTTAACTGTGTGGATCACAACAAACTGTGGATAATTCTTAAAGAGATGGGAATACCAGACCACCTGACCTGCCTCCTGAGAAATCTGTATGCAGGTCAAGAAACAACAATTAGAACTGGACATGGAACAACAGACAGATTCCAAATCGGGAAAGGAGTATGTCAAGGCTGTATATTTTCACCCTGCTTATTTAACTTATATGTAGAGTACATCATGCAAAATGCTGGGCTGGATGAAGCACAAGCTGGAATCAAGATTGCTGGGAGAAACATCAATAACCTCAGATATGCAAATGACATGACCGTTATGGCAGAAAGCGAAGAAGAACTAAAGAACCTCTTGATGAATGTGAAAGAGGAGAGTGAAAAATCGGCTTAAACCTCAACATTCAGAAAACGAAGATCATGACATCCGGTCCCATCACTTCATGGCAAATAGATGGGGAAACAGTGGGAAGAGTGACAGACTTTTTCGGGGAGGCGGGAGGGGCTCTAAATTCACTGCAGATGGTGACTGCAGCCATGAAATTAAAAGACACTTACTCCTTGGAAGGAAAGTTATGACCAACCTAGACAGCATATTAAAAAGCAGAGACATTACTTTGCCAACAAAGGTCCATCTAGTCAAAGCTATGGTTTTTCCAGTGGTCATGTATGGATGTGAAAGCTGGACTATAAAGAAAGCTGAGTGCTGAAGAATTGATGCCTTCGAACTGTGGTGTTGGAGAAGACTCTGGAGAGTCCAAGGGACTCTGTTGTTCCCTTGGACTGCAAAGATATCCAACCAGTCCATCCTAAAGGAAATCAGTCCTGAATATTCACTGGAAAGACTGATGCTGAAGCTGAAACTCTAATACTTTGGCCACCTGATTTGAAGAACTGACTCATTGGAAAAGACCCTGATGCTAGGTGCTCCATCAGCCTTCCTCCTGAAGGCAAGACAAGGGGATGACAGAGGATGACATGGTCGGATGGCATCACTGACTCAGTGGACATGAGTTTGAGTTGGTAATACAGGGAGGCCTGCGAGCTGCAGTCCATGGGGTCACAAAGAGTTGGACATGACTGTGCGACTGAACTGACTGATAGTTGCTGAAAACAAAATAGATGACAAGAGACAATAGTCAAGGGGGAAGCAAGTAGAATATTTTACAGGAAAACATGTGACAGTTCAGGAACAGTTGAAGTGAAAGACAACATGGGGCCCTGGGCTTACTTAGAAAACTGCTGAATATGAAAAGGACAAAATGAGGAGCAGTGGAACCATGAAAGGTGTATGGGGAAAAGTCATTTGTCACAGTAAAATGATTACCTCGGTGCTTGCTGTCCACTCTCCTACCCCAGGTGGGTGTCTGGTCCTTTCCTAGGGGACTTTGAGTCCTGCAGGAGATTTGTGTGAGCCTGAAAAATTTTGCTGCTCTGACAACTCAAGGTGTGATGCCTTGCAGGGACTAGAAGTTGTAGTACACCATCTATCTACCTATCTATATGTATATAGCCTTCCAGGTGGTGCTAGTGGTTAAGAAACTGCCTGCTAATGCACGAGACATAAGAGACTTAGGTTTGATCCCTGGGTCAGGAAGATCCCCTGGAGGTGGGCATGGTAACCCACTCTAATATTCTTGCTTGGAGAATACCATGGAAGAAGAGCCTGGTGGGCTACAGTCCATGGGGTCTCAGAGAGACAAACATGACTGAAGTGACTTAGCACACATACATGTGACTAACATGTAAAGACTCCCTGGTGGCTCAGATGGTAAAGAATCCTCCTGCAATGCAGGAGCCTGAGTTCAATCCCTGGGTCAGGAAGATCCCCTGGAGAAAAGTTGTAGTACATTATAAGATGATTAAAGCCACACTGGGCTTCCCTAGTGGCTCAGTTTGTAAAGAATCTGCCTTCAATGTGTGAGACCTGGGTTTGATCCCTTGGTTGGGAAGATCCCTTGGAGAAGGGAACAGCTACCTACTCCAGTATTCTGGCCTGGAGAATCCCATGGACTGTATAGTCCAAGGGATTGCAAAGAGTCAAACATGTCTGAGCAACTTTCCCTTAACTTTACTTCAAAGCCGCACCACTGCCTCCCTCCTCTCCTTCCCGCTCCTGCCCTCAATCTCCCCAGCAATGGCAAGAGTGAAAAATATCAAGGATGCCATATTCCTGGCAAGAGCGCTCAGAAGGGCTTTGCATTCATATTGCCGCTCTGCCATGTTCCACTGAACACTAGTGGTGGGACTTTGAGCAAAATAGTCCTTGTGCATTTCAAAAACTCTCCACCTCACCTCTTATTTTGGTCATTGATGAGATGACCAGTTGCATGCCAGTCTATATAGTGTAGCCCGATAGCATCTAAGCCACATGTCTCTTGATTTCTGTCCTGAGGTTTTTCTGACATGCCTTGCAGTATGGCTACAGGACTCATCTCAGCTCTCAGCTTTTATACTTGGAAGTACAAAACTTCATGTGGTACGGGGCAAACACTGCCCAATGGAATGGGGGTTGGAGGTAGCTGATGTACAAATTTGCCTTCTGTCTTCTCAGATGGAAAATTCTCAGACAATCCCATGGGATCGAACAACCAGTCTTTCATAATGCTCGTCCATAATGCACATTCTTGTGTTGGTTTCATTTCCTTCCCTTTTCACTCCCTTCCTCCCTCACACCTGTCCCTGGGGTCATTTTCTCAATTAAACTACTCATCCAAAAGCTTTTGTTTTAGGCTTTGCTCTAGGGAAAACATAGATTATTTAATCTCTCTGTTCCTCAGGTCATCATCTGTAAAACAGGTACTTTGTTGTTGTTCACTCTATCAGTCTTGCAACCCCATGGACACCAGGGTTCCCTGTCCTTCACTGTCTCTGGGAGTTTACTCTAACTCATGTCCATTGAGTCGATGATGCCATCCAACCATCTCATTCTCTGTTGCCCCCTTCTCCTGCCTTCAATGTTTCCCAGCAAATAGGGAATATTTGTGTCAATTTCACAAGGTTTGTATAAATGTAAGTTAATAATCCATGAGAAGCAGGTAAAGGACTGTTTTCTACACAAGTGTACTGTAAGTTCCAGCTGTCACT
This sequence comes from Bison bison bison, assembly GCF_000754665.1. NCBI lineage: Eukaryota > Metazoa > Chordata > Mammalia > Artiodactyla > Bovidae > Bison > Bison bison. The sequence goes on from NW_011495040.1 coordinate 3,254,402, forward strand.
GTTGTTGAATAAAAGGGAGTGTCTGTGTATATAAGGAGAACCCAACTTGTCCCTAGCTCTGAGAAGAATTGATTTCATCTTTACTTTCTTCCATAAACTTTCAACTAGATGCTTATATTTTAGTCTAATAAAAGGAAACAAAAGAGAGAAGGATCTAGAGGTGCTCTGTGTAGAAAACTGGCACTGATGAAGTCAAAGACAAAAATGTTGGGGAATTTTCCCTCAAAAGTTAATAACCTGAGGATTATCAACACCCAACAGAATATATTTAAAGTCACATATGTGTGTAACTCTGAGATGTCTTCTCTGGAAGGGAAATTCTCAAGTGGGATATATGGTTAGTATTTGTGTGTGTGTGTGTGTGTGCATGCCCGTGCACACTTAATCGCTCAGCTGTGTCCGATTCCTTGCAACCCCATGGACTGTAGCCCACCAGGCTCCTCTGTCCATAGCATTTCCTAGGCAAGAATACTGAAGTGGCTTGCCATTTCCTACTCCAAGGGATCTTCCTGACCCAGGGATTGAACCTCCATCTCCTGCGTTGGTAGGTGGGTACATTACCACTTGAGCCACTAGTATTTATAGCTGTTTCAAGGTATAGGTTTGCAGGTCAGCCCTGTGTGAATGGATGTGTCCACTTCCTACTATGCCTGCTCTTTGATCAGCTGCCACAGGTGGTCAGCAGTGTTCTGAACTATAGAACCGTGGAGAACTGTCCCCAAAGACTTCCCCATGAGGGAACAAAATTCTGAATATCAGAGTCAGCCTTAGCTTTTCTTTTTTTTAATTTGAAGACCACTGTGTCATTTATTTATTTGACTCTTGGGGTCTTACTGCAGCACATGGGATCTTTGGTTGTGGCGGACAGACTCTCTAGTTGCGGCTCACAGTCTTAGTTGCGGCTCACAGTCTTAGTTGCTCAACGGCATGTGGGATCTTAGTTCCCCAACTAGGGACTGAACCCAAGTCCCCTGCATTGCAAGGTGGATTCTTAACCATTGGACCATTAGGGAAGTACTTGCACTGACTTTTCACTCCCTTTCATAGGCCACACCAGATGAAATCTCCATATTCCATAGACTGTCTTCCCTGGAATGTCTTCCAGAGATGACCTCCTCTTTCTATTCGCCTTTACTTCCCCTTACACTTCAAAATTTCTTCAAACTGTTTCCTTGGAAGACCTTTCCTCTGTTCTCTATCCATCTAGTTCAGAACCATTCTTAAATCTGTGGCTTTTTCTCTCTCTAGGAAGCTACCTTATATCCCTGTCTTGCTACTTCTCCTGTCTCTGGCATGTCGACTAATGGTACCAGTCACTAGGAGAAAATCTCTTTGGAAGCTGCTCTCTGGCCTGAAATACACTATTTTTCCTCTCCTGAAGCTGGCTCAAGTCCAGTGTCGTCCACTAAGCCACACGCAGCTGCCTCAATCCATGCTGACAATCCCCTTCTCTCAGCCCCCTGCTGCTGCTGCTGCTAAGTCACTTCAGTCGTGTCTGACTCTGTGCGACCCCACAGTCGGCAGCCCACCAGGCTCCCCCGTCCCTGGGATTCTCCAGGCAAGAACACTGGAGTGGGTTGCCATTTCCTTCTCCAATGCATGAAAGTGAAAATGAAAGTGAAGTCGCTCTCAGCCCCCACCCTAGGCTAAGTCCATCCCTCTGGACCACTCATACATGCCTAAACATTTAGTAATACTTTTTTATGTATATGGATTATTCTTTGTCTCAGTTTGCTTGATAGAGAGAACTTCAAAGTTGTGAGCGGGGAGGAGGAACCCAGGCAGAAGCCAGTGATCTCCTTGCATCGAGGAGATAGAGCTCAAAGCATTGAAGACCAAAGAGTTTAAATTTGTAAGACAGAATATCAGGGAGGAGAGAACTTCACAGAGACACTACTCTGAAAATTTTTAGAGTGTGCCCTTTGAGTATTGATCAGCACATGTATACAAGGAAAGTATGCAAATTCAGGTAAAGAATAACCTATAAAGATTAGCAGTAACAGTGACTGGCATTCACACAGGTTAAGAAGAGTGCCTTTTTCCACCAACCATACTGAAAAGTTTCATGACATACAGGTCCGTGGACAGAGTACAAAGAAACATGTTGCCTCAAAGGGGAATAGCTAACTCCAAACAGTGCTGCTATGGTCTTATCTGACAAATCAGGAAAGCAAGACCCGAAGGTATTAGATTGCTTCCATGTAACTTAATAGCATCCAAGAACAAATCTCAGAAGTATTTGTAGGCGGACTTCCCCTGGTGGTTTAGGGATTAAGAATCCACCTGTCAATGCAGGAGACACAGGTTTGATCCCTGGTCCAGGAAGATTCCATATATCACACAGCAACTAACCCATGGGCCACAACTACTGAGCATAAAGCCTATGCTCTGCAACAAGAGAAGCCACTGCAATGAGAAGCCTATGCACGGAAACAAAATGCAGCCAAAAATAAATAAAAATTAAAAAAGAATATTCTTTGGCATCAAAAATATCCATCTGGGGAAAGGGGTTGGGGAGGAGAGTTAAATAAGCAGAGCACAGGGGATTTGCAGGACAATGAAAATACTCTGCATGATATTATAGTGGTTGATATACTGCTATTTTACTTTTGTTCAAATCCATAGAATGTACAATGTCAAGAGTGAACTCTAAGGTCAACTATGAACTTTGGGTTACTATGATGTATCAGTGGAGGTTCATTCTTGGTAAATTTGCCACTTTGGTGAGTGATGTTGAAAATGGGAGAAGCTATGCATGTATGGGGCCAGGGGAGTATGTGAAAAGTCTCCGTATCTCTCAGTTTTGTTGTAAATCTAAAACTTCCCTTAAAAATTGTCTTTAAAATAAAACCATCTCCCAACAAGGTGAAATTTACAATGCTTGGCCCTCAACCAAAGATTACCAGACATGCAAAGGACCAGGAAAACATATTCCATAAGGATGAGAAAAAATCCAATCAATCAAAAATGAACCAGAACTGACAGAGCTGTTAGAATAAAGCAGTCAACTAAATTAAAACAGCTATTCTAACTGTATTCCATATGTTCAAAAAGTTAAGTAGAGACATGAAGATGGAAAATCTTCCAAATTGACTTTATAGAGATGAAAGCTACAGTGTCTAGGATAAAAAACACACTGGATATGATTAATTGAAGATTAGACATTACTTTAAAAAGGATTAGTGAAAAATCCAGTGCTAGAAACCATCCAATGAAATACACAGGAAAAAGTGAATTTAAAAAAGCAAAAGGAAAGTGCACCAATAACCTTTGGGACAACTCCAAGCCTAATACACATGCAGTTAGAGGCCCCAGATGAGATAGAAGAGAAACTAAATAATGGAGTTCAAAAATATTACAAGAAATAATGGCCAAAAGTTTTTCAAATTTTATAACCATAAACTCACAGATCCAAGATCCTTAACGAACTTCCAAAACAAAAGCTATGAATAAAACTATATCAAAACATATTATAATCAAATTGTTCAAAGACAATAATAAAGAGAAAAATCTTAGAAGCAGCCAGAGGATAAAGCTACCTTACAGAAGGGCACATATAAGGAAAACATTCATTGTCTTGTTGAAAATAATGTGAGATGACTGGAAAAATATCATTAAAGAAATGTAAAAAACAACAACAATTCTGTCAGCCCACAATTTTTTAAATTAATTTTTATTGGTGTAGAGTTGCTTTATAATGTTGTGTTAGTTTCTGCTGTACAGTAAAGTGAATCAGCTATACGTATACATATATGCACTCTTTTTTGGATTTCCTTTACATTTAGGTCACCACAGACCATTGAGGAGAGTTCCGTATGCTATACAGTGGGTTCTCATTAGTTATCTATTTTATACATAGTCGTGTATATACGTTCATCCCCATCTCCCAATTCATCCCACCTCACTTTTCCCCCGTTGGAGTCCATATGTTTGTTCTCTATGTCCTTGTCTCTATTTCTGCTTTGCAAAAACGTCCCATTTATATCATTTTTCTAGATTCCACAAATAAGCAATACTACCCAATATTTGTTTTTCTCTTTCTGATTTACTTCAAATCTTATGACAGTCTCTAGGTTCATCCACATCTCTGCAAATGCCACAATTGCGTTCCTTTTCATGGATGAGTAATGGTCCACTGAACCTAGAATTTTTTACTCAGTAAAAATATATTTCAAAAATTAAGGACATAGAGACAGATAGTAGGTTAATGGCTGTCAGGGTCTGAGGAGGAGGGAGAATGAGGAGTGACTACTAATGGGTATGGACTTGTGGGAGTTGATGAAATTTTCTGGAGTTAGATAATGGGAACAGTTGCACAATTTTGCGAATATACTAAAAGCCACTGAATTATACACTTTAAATAGTGAATTTTATGGTATTGAAATTACACCTCAATTTTTTAAAAAAACTAAAAAAAAGAAAATCATACACTTTTTTTTTAGACATACAAGAGACGAAAGAATTCATCATGAGCCAAAATTCATTTTGAAAAATGTTAAAGAAAATCTTATGAGCAGAAGGAAAATGATACCAGATGGAGATACAGATCTACACAAAGGAATAAAGAGCACTGTAAATGGTAACTATGTAATAAGTATGTGACTTTTTCTTATCTAAATCTCTTTAAAAGATGACTGCTTTTTAAACTGAAAATGATGATGAAATAATAATAAAAATCTTTATGGAGTTTATAACATTTGTAAGTAAAATAAATACAAAACAACAATAGCATAAAGAGAGGGAGGTGACATCACAACCTATAAAAACGCACACATTGCGAGCCAGCACCTTCACACATTGCTGATGAGAATATAAGATGGAATGTCCACTTCGGAAAAGACTTTTGGCTTTTTTTTAAGTTAAACATATACCAACCCTACCACCAGCAGTTCCACTCTTAGCTATTTTCCCAAGAGAAAAGAAAGTGTATCTGTGTGTTTAGTCACTCAGTTGTGCCTGACTCTTTGCGACCCCATGGACTGTAGCTGGCCAGGTTCTTCTGTCTGTGGAGATTCTCCAGGCAAGGATACTTGAGTGGGTTGCCATGCCCTCCTCCAGGGGATTTTCCCCACCCAGGGATTGAACCCAGGTCTCCTGCATTGTAGATGGATTCTTTACCATCTGAGCTACCAGGGAAGCCAAAAGAAAGTATATATCCATGCAAAGACCTGTACATTAATGTGTATAGCAGCTTTATTTGGGGTAGTCATGTGTTCACTCATCTAAGACTCACAACCTTACAGTATCCTATGAGATAGGTTCTCTCATTAACCCCATTTTCCAAAGTGTTGTTAGGAATGGGGGAGGGAAATGTTGGGCTGACCACTTAAAATTGTCTACCACATGGACTTATAATAGCACTTGACTCAAAATTATATACACACACACATATATATATAATTGTATTTCATATACTTTATATATATCTCATTTTTTAAATTTTATTTTTAAACTTTACATAATTGTATTAGTTTTGCCAAATATCAAAATAAATCCACCAGAGGTATACATGTGTTCCCCATTCTGAACCCTCCTCCCTCCTCCCTCCCCATACCATCCCTCTGGGTCGTCCCAGTGCACTAGCCCCAAGCATCCAGTATCGTGCATCGAACCTGGACTGGCATCTCGTTTCATACATGATATTTTACATGTTTCAATGCCATTCTCCCAAATCTTCCCACCCTCTCCCTCTCCCACAGAGTCCATAAGACTGTTCTATAAATTTATATTATAAATTTATACAATAATATAATAATAGCACCTGCCTCAAAGTGGGTTGTTGCTGCTGCTAAGTCACTTCAGTAGTGTCCAGCTTTTTGCAAACCCATGGACTATAGCCCACCAAGCTCCTCTGTCCATGGGATTCTCCAGGCAAGAATACTGGAGTGGGTTGCCATTCCCTCCCTCCAGGAGATCTTCCTATTCCAGGATTGAACCCATAGCTCTTATTTCTCTGGCATTGGCAGGCAGGTTCTTTACCACTAGCACCACCTGGGAAGCCCCAAAGTGGGTTGGGAAGTTCAAATTTAATGATACGTATAATGTACATATGTGGTGACTAGCGTGTTGTATGTACTCAGTAATGTGATTGATGACAATGATGATTTTACAGTAGGGCAATGATAGTCCCAAAATCACGTAGACAGGGTATAATTGAGAGAATTTTGGATGCACGGGATGTTTTGTCATGTATCGTTTTTGTCTAGTCATTCAGTCCTGTCTGACTCTTTGTAAGCCCATGGACTGCAACACGCCAGGCTTCCCTGTCCTTCATCATATCCCGGAATTTGCTCAAACTCATGTCCATTGAGTTGGTGATGCTATCCAACCATCTCATCCTCTGTCATCCCCTTCTCCTCCTGCCTTCAATCTTTCCCAGCATCAGGGTCTTTTCTAATGAGCCGACTCTTCGCATCAGATGGCCCAAGTATTGGAGCTTCAGTTTCAACATCAGTCCTTCTAATGAATATTCAGGGTTGATTTCCTTTAGGATTGACAGACTTGATCTCCTTGCTATCCAAGTGATTCTCAAGAGTCTTCTCCAACACCACAGTTCAAAATAATCAATTCTTCGGTGCTCAGCCTTCTTCATGGTCTTTATTTAACTTAGAGAAGTTAACTACAGGGAACTCTTTCTTCCTAAGAAAATTGCCCTAAATTTTAATAAAATATTACTGAATTCTGGAAACAGTGAGTGAGGTTTGCAGACTTCATTCCTTTAGCAAATAGACAAATTGATTGAAATTAGGTGCAAATTATCTGCCTCAGAGCCTCCAGTTGTGAAGCCTGTAATACCTGATAGTAGTATAGTTGTCCAAGCAGAGATATCAGGATATAAAATTAGAAATCCTGTTTTTTAAAGATAAATCTTCTTTCCTAGAAAGGCAAATTGACTCAGTGGAATACTGACTTTAGCTGGCCTGGGAGAAGCAGGTGACAGCTTTTTAGACTGCGCAAGGACATTAACTTCACATAATCCTTTTTTTAATTTTTATTTTTGGCTGCACTGTGCAGCATGTGGGATCTTCCCCTGTGCTCAGTCACTAAGTTGTGTTGGACTCTGCGGTCCCATGGACTGTAGTCCGCTAGGCTCCTCTGTCCTGGGATTTTCCAGGAAAGAATACTGGAGTGGGTTGCCATTTCCTCCTCCAGGGGATTGTCTCCACTTAGAGATCGAACCCCCATCTCCCAAGGCTCCTGCATTGGCA
>NW_011495040.1:3261709-3267954 GCF_000754665.1 Bison bison bison
CAAACCCTCAGCCACCTGCCGTGAAAGTGGGGTCTTAACCAGTGGACTGCCAGAGAAGTCCCAGTTCTTCACAAAATTCTTACAGCAATCAAAACACTGTTTATTGTTGACATCTGATTGCATGAGTAATCCGTGATGTTCAGAGAAAAATAAGAAAACATGACCAAGCAAGAAGAGACTATCATAATCGTAGCCTCATAATTCTCTCTATTAATGCCTTAGTGGAAATCCTTCAGAACCTTTCCTATGTACTTTCAAAGAAACAAAAAATGGGCTAATAGCACAATGTGCACTTTTTAATAAATTGCTTTCTTCACTTCCCAATATATTCTGAAATTTTTTCATTTCAAATTGACACATTTCTGAAACATCATTAAAGTCTGGTATGGATATAAGATAATCTATTTGATCAGTTCCATAATTCTCAACATTTCCAATAATTTGATATTCCAAACAAGGCTTTGCTGAGCATCTTTGATTTTACCCCCTGATTCTACAAATTATCATCACTGATAGTTTCCTTAGGATAACTTCTATAGAAGAGGAATTTCTTTGTCAAAAGACATGAATATTTAAAAGATGCATTCATATGTTTTCCAATAGGCCCTTCAGAGTAGTTGTACTAATTTATTTTTTAAATTAACTTTTTAGAGAAGGCAATGGCAACCCACTCCACTGCTTTTATTGGAGCATAGTAGATTTACAATGTTATCTTAGTTTCAGGTGTACAGCAAAGTGGATCAGTCATACATATACATATACATATATCCACTCTTTTTTAGATTCTTTTCCCGTATGGATCATTACAGAGTACTGAGCAGAGTTCCCTGTGCTATACAAGTAGTTCTTATTAGTTATCTGTTATATATATATGTGTGTATATGTAAATCCCAATCTCCCAATTTATTCCCCCTTTCCCCAGTTGTACCAATTTACTACTTCCACTGTCAGTGCATATGCTGTTACTTAACAAGCTGCATAAGAGAAGAGTGTGATAAACTCATGTATTACTTTCCCTTTTTAATATGTGAGCAGCCAAATATAAGGCAAATGAAATCGCTTTCCATATCTAGATTGGGATTAGGTTTGGCAGCTCAGAGTAATTAAGCAAAAGGATTTCTCCAAAGTTGTGGAGTTTGAAACATTAGCCAGTGGATAAAAATAGAAGTAGAAGATAAAGAAAAAGCCCACGCAAGGCAAGGTAAAGCAATTAATAGTGTGTTTTTGCTATTGACCTTGTAAAATCATTCCTGTGTCATGCTAAGTTGCTACAGTCGTGTCCAACCCTTTGCGATCCTATGGACTGTAGCCCGCCAGGCTCCTCTGTCTGTTAGATTTTCCAGGCAAGAATACTGGAGTGGGTTGCCATTTCCTTCTCCAGGGGATCTTCTAGACCCTGCGATTGAACCGGTCTCCTGGGTCTTCTGCATTGGCAGGTGGATTCTTTACCACTGAGCCACCTGGGAAACTTGAAGGTAAGGGAATCTGTTTCAATTCAATGTGGAGTAGAAATGAATGTTCTTGTCTATTCAAGATTCCTTCACCTCCCCAGCTTTTTTTGTTAATAACCTGGTCCTTGTTCTGGCACTGGGCAATACTACTATTCTATCTCTCTGGCCATGGTGACTGGTCCAGAGATGGGCTTATGACCCCAGTCAGAGCAATCAGAATCCTTAGGCAAACATTTTCTAACTGGACTGGTCTTCTTTTCTTCTCTTTTGGTCACTGAATTTTTTAGCTGTAGGCCCAACACTGTTGGAGGGCATGTTCCCTGCTGGGTACAGAGAGTCTATCTGCAAGAGGAGGTCTTTAGTACAAGTTTTCCTAACATGAATTAGTGATGAGTTGACTGATTAATTAGAGAACATGAGGTGCCAACTAACTGGCACTGTTATAACCTCATCCAGAACTGGCAAGCAGGGTAGGAAAAAAAGTTGGAAGCAATACCAACGGTGATGTCTGAGTGACGTTATGCTTTGTTTATCTCAGCATCAGGTTGTAAAGTTGTTAACAATGTGTGCAGCTCATCCTAGTGATAAAGATGGCAGAGGTACTAATGAGTCAGTACTCTTGAGTAAGAACCACGAGTAACATAGAAATAAAGGACAACTATGAACCTGGAACCTAGAAGGACTTAGATTCACGCAAGGTTATATTATTGACCTAGTTCCAAATAAGGAAAGGACTACATCAAGGCTGTATATTGTCACGTTGCTTATTTAACTTATATGCAGAGTACATCATGAGAAACACTGGGCTGGATTAAGCACAAGCTGGAATCAAGATTGCTGGGAGAAATATCAACAACCTCAGATATGCAGATGACACCACCCTTATGGCAGAAAGTCAAGAACTAAAAAGCCTCTTGATGAAAGTGAAAGAGGAGAGTGAAAAAGTTGGCTTAAAACTCAACACTCAGAAAACTAAGATCATGACATCCAGTCCCATCACTTCATGGCAAATAGATGGGGAAACAGTGACAGACTTTGTTTTTTGGGGGCTCCATAATCACTGCAGATGGTGACTGCAGCCATGAAATTAAAAGACACTTGCTCCTTGGAAGAAAAGTTATGACCAACCTAGACAGCATATTAAAAAACAGAGACATTACTTTGCCAACAAAGGTCCATCTAGTCAAAGCTATGGTTTTTCCAGTAGCCATTAATGGATGTGAGAGTTGGCCCATAAAGAGCTGAGTGCCGAAGAATTGATGCCTTTGAACTGTGGTGTTGGAGAAGACTCTTGAGAGTCCCTTGGACTGCAAGGAGATCCAACCAGTCCATCCTAAAGGAAATCAGTCCTGAATATTCATTGGAAGGACTGATGCTGAAACTGAAACTCCTATATTTTGGCCACCTGATTTGAAGAACTGACTCTTTGGAAAAGACCCTGATGTTGGGAAAGGTTGAAAGCAGGAGGAGAAGGGGACAACAGAGGAGATGGTTGGATGGCATCACCGACTCAATGGACATGAGTTTGCTGCAGTCCATGGGGTCACAAAGAGTTGAACATGATTGAGCGACTGAATTGAACTGAATATTGTTGACAATAAGTGTTGGAATAAAAGAATATAGGTCACTAAAGGCTATGCTTCTCAGTAAGGAAAGAATCCTATAGCAATGTAAAGAGAGGAAGGAAAATCTACTTAAATTTAAATCTATCTGATTACCCATGTGAAATGCCATTTAAAAAAAAACCAAGACACAATTTTTGACATACTAAACAGCTAATTACAGTACAGTTATAAAATTCCTATTTTATGTCCCAGGAACATAATCTTAAATTGCAACTAGTGAGATTTGGGAAACCTTCAGGGAGAGGTGTTTGCAATGAGTGTTGAAGATTGCTTGACATAGTGATGGAGATGGTATAGAAAAATATCCCAAGCTAAGGGCAGTAGCATAAATAAAATACTGGAGAGATCTGTGAATGCAGTGTGCTACCTTTTGTATAAGAAAAAGAAACAGAGTACATATTATTTACTTTTATAAAAGCTTAAAGGTTCTGTACACTCATAAGGGCTTCCCGGGTGGCCCAGTGATAAAGAATCTGTCTGCCTGTGCAGGAAAGGCCAGTTCAATCCCTGGGTAGGAAGATCCCTTGGAGGAGAAATTGGCAACCCACTCCAGTATTCTTGCTGAAAAAAATCCCATGGACAGAGGATCCTGGCAGGTGATAGTCCATGGGGTTGCAAAGAGTCGGACACGATTTGAGTGCCTGAGCACACACCTACGCATGCATACTCCTAAGAACCTAATATCAGGGGTTGGCTACTGGGAGTCAGGAATGTGATCTGGATGGATGGGGACAGGGCTGGAGGGAAGACTTGTCAGTGGAACTAGAGTTTAGTTCTATTTGAATGACAGAATTTAGTGAACAGTAGGTTTAGGGTGGTGTTAGATCAAGCATAATCTTGAATGTTTTGTTACAGGATTTGTAATTCAGTTTCTGGGTGATGGAAACCCATTGCTGCTGCTGCTGCTGCTGCTGCTAAGTCGCTTCAGTCATGTCCAACTCTGTGCTACCCCATGGACTACAGCCTACCAGGCTCTTCCATCCATGGGGTTTTCCAGGCAAGAGTACTGGAGTGGGTTGCCATTGCCTTCTCCATGGAAACCCACTACAGAATTTTAAACATAAAACTGACCTAGGCTTCCCTGGTGGCTCAGTGGTAAGAAATCTGCCTGCTAATGCAGTAGACATGGGTTCAATCCCTGGTCCTGGAACCCTGTCATAGGGCAACTAAGCCGGTGAGCCACAACTACTGAGCCTGTGCTCTAGAGCCCAGGACCCACAACTACAGAGCCCACACCCTGCAACTACTGAAGCCCACATGTTTTAGAGCCCGTCCTCTGCAAGAAGAGAAGCCACCACACGAGAAGCTCAGGCACCACAACAAGAAGCCCAGGCAACACAACTAGAGAGTAGCTCACACAACAACAAAGACCCTCACAGTCAAAAATAAATAAATATATATATATATATTTTTTTTTTTTAAAAAGACTGACCTAATACAGTCTTCACAGAGGGGTAAGTATTTGCTCTGTAACACATGAAATGCAAGCAATGTTACACTCTTTTATGTTCCAAAATTAAATCAAATTTGCTTCATTTGTCAGAGTTTGCAAAAAAAAAAAACCAAGTTTTGTTGCAGACAAAAGTGTGTTGGAAGGAGTTCTCCTCACTCTCCAAATTCCATTAGGATCATGTTAGAGGTCTGGGAGCTTACATATAACCTAAAAAGAAATCAGCTTCCCTAGTAGCTCAGTTGGTAAAGAATCTGCCTGCAGTGCAGGAGACCTGGGTTCAATCCCTGGATTGGGAAGATCCCCTGGAGAAGGAAATGGCAAACCACTCCAGTATCCTTGCCTGGAAAATCCCATGGACAGAGGAGCCTGGCGGGCTACAGTGCATGGGGTCACAAGAGTTGGACCTGACTTAGTGACTTCACCACCACCACCAAAGAGAAATCACTCAACCTGTGGCCCAGACTTTGCTGTTTCTTCCTATCCTGGAGCAGGACCAGTTACATAATTTGCAGGGCTCAGTGCCAAATGAAAACACAGAGTCCTTTGTTCAAAAATTTTTGAGAATTTCAAGATGGTGACAGCAGAGCATTGGATCCAGTGTGGGGCCCTTCTGTGTGTGAGTGCACAGATCTGTCTCAGACCCATGAAGCTGGCTCTGTCTGAGGGCAGGCAGCCTCACATGGACTACTCTACTTAGCAAAACTAAGCTCCAGGAGTCTCTACTAGAGTAAGATGTGAGGCCAACAGGATTACAGTGGTGCCCAAGGGGTCTATCTCTTGGAATGCTTCCCAAACCTTAGTGTGCATGCAAATCACAAGGTATTGCTAGGATGCAGATTCTAACTCTGGGGTAGGTCTGGGGTAGCATTTGAAATTCTGCATTTTTGCAGACTTCCGCATGCCGCTGTTTCTGCAGGTCTGTAGACCACATTTTGATCGACAAAGCGTTACCCCATAACCCTGTGCTGTGTGCTTGGTTGCTCAGTCATGTCTGACTCAGCCCTATGGATGGCTCCTCTGTCAATGAGATTTTTCAGGCAAGAATACTGGAGTGGGCTGCCATTTCCTACTTCAGGAGATCTTCCTGACCCAGAGGTTGAACCCATGTCTCCTGTGTCTACTGCACTGCAGGTGGACTCTTTACCCACTGAGCCACAGGGGAGACTCCATAACCTTAGACGCGTGCAACCAACCCTCAGACTCTCCTCCTGACTCTCCAAGAATTCATCCCTGGTGTCCAATCTTTTATCTCACAAAGCCTCGGCTGCTAAGGGCAGGGAAGGAGGTCAATATCCCCCTTCAGTCTATAACCTAGAAGACAAGTAGTACTTGAATTTCCTCATCAGGGTACCTGGACTGGTCTGTTTTATAAAGATAAAGGAAATGTCAGTATGAGGCATGGAGAAAAAAACATGAAGACATGAGAGGCAGTTATAATTGTGCAAGTTTGATATGGCCCTGAGGATTAGAATGGAAGCAGACAGGAGAGGCTTTTCAAAGGTCAACCTAGCTGGCTGAGGAAGCCAACTAGGAGGAGAGGGAGAGGGAGGAAACGGAGGTAAGTCCAGAGTTTTGAGCCTGGATATGCCTACAATGATAAGGATGCCATTAACCCTGGAGGGCAGAAAGGACAGCAGCTCTGAGAAGACACAAGTTCAGTTCAGGTAACACTAAGTTTTAGGGGCTGTACATCCTTATAGCTGGGCTTTCCAAGTG
>NW_011495040.1:3268054-3300491 GCF_000754665.1 Bison bison bison
TCTAATACCTGGGCTTCCCAAGTGGCTCAGCAGTGAAGAATCCACCTACCAATGCAGGAGACATAGGTTCGATCCCTGGGTCAGGAAGATCTCCTGGAGGAGGAAATGGCAAACCGCTCCAGTATTCTTGCCTGGGAAATGCCATGGACAGAGGAGCCTGGAGGGCTACAGTCCACAGGGTCACAAAAGAGTCGGACATGACTTAGCGACTAAACAACAATATCCTTATACTAGGAGAAATCCTAGGCATCTAAGTAAGTAGAAAGCAGAGCAAAATGGTGAAAGAAATATATTAATGGGTATCGAATGAGTATGGATGTAAAATGCAAACTTTTTCGAAATAAGAACATGAGGACACATGTTCACTGAGTGGAAGAAATCCAAAACAATGGGTGGAGGACCTGTTTTGGTAGTGCAGGGCAGTGCTACTAAGAAGTTCTAGGTGAAATAGAAACCTTTGCTCTTGAACAGGTATGCAGCATTTTCTTCTGTCACAAACTTTGATATTATCTTTATAAAAATAGACTAGTCCAGGTTCCCTGATGAGGAAATCTTTCAAAAAATCTTTGAAGCTTCCTGGAAAGCCTATTCAGTCCCTGCCATATCTGCTGTCATTAAATATATTAATAGAATCTAGAATGCTGGAGTTACTTGTCTGCTGCCTTTTATGAGCACTGCTTGTACACAAAATGGTCTTCTGTGTTCTCATTTAATGTGGTCAAACGAATATATTTTGGTATGTAAATTTCTTATTTTTTTTATTTTAATGGCTAACAACTTTACAGGAAAAAAATCATATATATAAAACAGCTTGCTACAGCTGTTTGGAGGTTTCTTCTATCCTTATCAGTATACATATACATGATTAATATGTTTCTTGTGGGACTGGTTGTGACTCATTGGTGTGTAAGTTCTTTAATGACCACAAACTCCATCCTCTCTGTTTATAACAGTCCCTGCAGTGAGACCTAGATGTTCTTCCATCAAGATATGGAATCTATTTCCTCCTATCTTGAATCTCTTCCAGCCTGCTGACTCACTTTGAGTAACAAGAGAATGCAGTTTCTTCTTTCTTTTTTAATGAAATGAGGCAAGGTTATTATTACTATTTAAAATTTTGGCTTGCAGGTTCTTCATTGCGGCCTGAGGGCTTAGTTGCCCCAGGGCACATGGGATCTTAGTTCCCAGACCAAGGATCAAACACACACAGCTCCTGCATTGGAAGGAAGATTTTTTTTTTTTTTTGGAAGGCAGATTCTTAGCCACTGGACCACCAGGGAAGTCATAAGAGATTTGTGATTTCTGCTCTTGCCATGTTGCTACCATCCTATAAAGAAGCTTGACCTAGTCTCCTTGCGGCCTACCCTTTACCCAACGCCAAAATCCAGTCATGTGAATGAAACTGAGACTGTCAAGCCTCAGGTGAGCTGCCAGATGACTGCAGTCATGAGTGTGACCCCAGGCCAGGCCAGCTAAAATCCAATGGAGCTTAACCCAGCCCAAGTGTGTGAGCAAATAAAAATAGTTGTTTTAAAACACTAAATTTTAGGGAATTCCCTGATGGTCTGGTGGTTAGGACTCTCTGTGGTCAGTGTTGAGGTTGTGGGTTCAATCCTTGGCTGGGGAATTAAAATTTTGCAAGTCACAGGATGTGTCCAAAAACCCATTAAATTTTAGGTAATTTATATGGAATATAGATAATTGATTAAATTTGGTACATTATATTTGCATTCTAATTTTGGAATTATCATTATTTAGGGTATAATTTTGTATGTATGTGAACAAGTTGTAAGATATTTTATATGCTTATACACAATTCTATGGTATTCCTTTACCACTGTTTACTTAACCTTTTCCCAATAATTAGACATTTGATGTGTATACAGCTTTCCATTTTTATGGATAATACTGTTCCAAGAATCTTTTTACAACTGGTCTCTAATTTTTTTTGCTTGCTATTTTCTTAGGATTTTTTTTTAACCTAAAGTGGAGTTAGTGGGTAAAATGATGTAAAGTATTAATTCTCACTACATATTGACTGACTGCTTTCTAAAAGATGGTTATCAATTTACTGTGCAGCCAGCAATATATTCATCTCCCCATACCCAGTTAGCAAACTTTCTAAAAATTTAGCAATTTTGATTGCTTAAAAACTTTTTTTGGCCTCACCTCTCATTTTGTGGCATCTTAGTTCCCCAACCAGGGACTGAACCCTGGGCCACGGCAGTGAAAGCACTGAGTCTTAACTACTGAACCACCAGGGAATTCCCAGCAATTTTAAAATTAAGATGTAACATATATGCAGCTAAGTATGCAAATCTTAACTATGTATCTTGATTAATATTTACAGATATAGAGAGATAGACAGAGTTCATGTAATCACCCCCAGATGAAGATTTGGAACATTTCTAGCTCCCCACGTATTTCTCTTGTGCTCCTTTCCAGTCAAACCACCCCCAGAAGTAATCACTTCTTTGATTTTCATCACCATAGATTTATCTAATCTTGAACTTCATATAAATAGAATCATGCAGATTGTACTCTCCTATGTCTGCCTTCTTTTGCTCATTATTATATCTGTAAAATTCATTCTTGTTCTTGTTGTGTATGGAAGTGGTTCATTCTTGTCCATTGGTAATATTATTGAGTATGCTGCAATTTCCTTATCTATTCTTCATTTGATGGACAGTTCAGTAACTTCAGCTTGGTGCTATTAAACAAAGTGTTTTAAACTTTTTCATTTATTTTAATATTTCAGTAGTCATATGTTCGGAGAAGGCAATGGCACCCCACTCCAGTACTCCTGCCTGGAAAATCCCGTGGACCGAGGAGCCTGGTGGGCTACAGTCCATGGGGTTGCTAAGAGTCGGACACGACTGAGCGACTTCACTTTCACTTTTCACTTTCATGCATTGGAGAAGGAAATGGCAACCCACTCCAGTGTTCTTGCCTGGAGAATCCCAGGGACCGCGGAGCCTGGTGGGCTGCCGTCTATGGGGTCGCACAGAGTCCAACACGACTGAAGTGACTTAGCAGCAGCAGCAGCAGTCATATGTTGATACCTTAGAAGTGTTTCAGTACTAATTTCTTCATTTACTGTTGGAGTACAACTGGCGAGGGACTAGAGAATGAGTCTGAGTGAGTGAGCAGGGCCAGATTATGAAGGACCTTGTGAGAGGTGCTGAGGAACATGAACTATGTGGCATGGACAGAGGGAAGTCACTGAGGGATCTGAAGCAAGAGAAGAAACTTATCAACCTTGAATTTTAGAAACATGTCCCTGCCAGGAGGGAGGAGAATGGATGGTGTGAGGAAAAGTCTGAAGGCAGATTTCTAGGCAGAAGACATGGCAATAGCATAGGTAAGAAATGAGCTGGGCCTAACTAACTAGGAACTAACACAGCAGCAACAGAACTTATTAGGTGTTGATCTTTGGGGCATGATGAGCTAACTGCTGGATAACTAAAATGGCAGTAGATGCATTGACTAAGGCAAGGAAGGCAGATGGGGAGGAGGATAGAGCACCACAGGAAAGATAATGAGTTAATTTTGGATTTGTTGAATTTGAGATACCTGTGGAACATCCAGGTGGAGAAGACTATTTGTCAACTGGTTATGCAGGTCTAGATGGGCTTCCTTGGTAGCTCAGTTGGTAAAGAATCCGCCTGCAGTGCAGGAGACCCGGGTTGGATTCCTGGGTTGGGAAGATCCCCTGGAGAAGGGAATGGGTTACCCTCTCCAGTGTTCTGGCCTGGATCACAAAGATTCCAACACAGCTGAGCGACTTTCACTTTCACTTTTCACGTGGGTCTAGAGGTCTGGAAGTGGTCCTGCTAGAAGCAGAGATTTGGGAGATCACCAGAGCATAGGAGGAAGAAGAACCTGGAAGATAGACAAGGTTAATTAGAATAGTAGTTGAGGTGGATGGACAGGCAGTGAGAAGGAAAGCCAAAGAAGCCCAAGATGAGAGGTCTGAGATAAATGGGAAAGTTGTGGCTCTCAGAAGTTCAGGGGTTGAAAATTTCAAAAAAGAGGGTATCTCAGAGAGGGAGGTGAGATAAAGACTGCATAGTAACTTCTGGATTTGGAAGTCAGATTGTTGTGAGCTTGCCATAGCAGTTCCAAAGAAGTGATAGGAGTGGGTGCCAGATTGCAGCAAGCTGAGAAAACCAAGGGCGGCAATTAGACTTTCCTTTTGGAAAATTCAGTTACAGATAAAAAGAAAGATGACATTATTGAGGCCAATGTCACTTTTGTTTTTGTTTTTTGGTTTTTTTAATTGATAGAGATCTGAGTACCAAGAGCAGACTGGGTGAAGCCATCCCCTCCTGGACTGCTTCCTAGGGACCATGCTGCGGATCCAGCACCTCTATTGTCTTCCAAGCCCTCATTTCTGCCTTCTCTAGTTTTAATAGAGCATTTTATATGATTCCTTGTTGTCTCCTCTCTTGGTCTGTTAATTATACGTTTAAAAATATATTTAAGCATTTTCCTTAAGGTTTGCAATCTACATTTACAGCTAATTCACTCTAATGCTTCACGGGTAGTGCAAGTATTTCATAACAGAGTATTATCAATGGCTCCCTCCTATTTCTTATAACTATTGCAATAACTTATTGCTATTATTTATTCCACTAATTCATAAACTATAATCGCTGAAAGCATGGGTTGTATTAGTGAATCATGTAGTGAAAATTTATCATTTGGAGTAATTTTTCTCACAAAGTTATTTGTTATGCTCTACCCAAGTGACTCGGTGGTAAAGAATCTGCCTGCCAATGCAGAGACACAGGAGACCTGAGTTCAATCCCTGGGTCAGGAAGATGCCCTGGAGAAGGAAATGGCAACCCACTCCAGTATTCTTGCCTGTAAAATCCCATGGACCGAGGACTACAGTCCACAGGGTCGCAAAGGGTCAGACACGACTGTAGCGACTTAGCACAGCACCATTTCGTATTTTATTAGTGTTGGTGCTTTTAAACATATGTGGTTTCTAACATGATGACTTTTAAAGACAAGATGTGAGATAGAAGAGAAAAATTCAGATTGAGTTTATGATGAAAATTTCAATCTTTTGAAGCATCTCATTGTACCTGAGGACAATGAGCTCAAGTTGCTCTGTTCCTTTGTGCACTGTATTAAACAGCTTACAAAGTAAGCAATGTGTCCCTGCGTATTGCAAAGACATATAACTCCACATCCCAGTCATTTTGACAAGGAAAGTGGCTGATTATTTTATGTGGCTATTAGAATCTTGAAACAGAGTAAAACTGTTGTTTAAAAAAAATCACAAACAAATGGTATCTAACTAAACTTAAAAGCTTTTGAACAGCAAAGCAAACCATAGACGCAATGAAAAAACAACCTATAAACTGGGAGAAAATATTTGCAAATGATGCTACCAACAAGGGATTAATTAAAAAAAAAAAAATATATATATATATACAAAGCAGCACATACAGCTTAATGTCAAAACAGAACAAACAAAATAACCCAGGGCAGAAGACCTAAATAGACATTTCTCCAAGGATGACATACAGATAGCCAACAGTCACATGAAAAGATAAGTAACGTTGCTAATTATTAGAGAAATGCAAATCAAAACAGTTCTCACACTGGTCAGAACTGTTGTGTCCGACTCTTTTCGACCCCATGCAGCACACCTGGCTTCCTAGTGCTTGACTATCTCCCCGAGTTTGCTCAAACTCATCACCATTGAGTTGGTGATGCCATCCAACCATCTCATCCTCTGTCACCCCCTTCTTCTCTTGCCCTCAGTCTTTCCCAGAGTCAGGATCTTTTCCAGTGACTCGGCTCTTCACATCAGAATGGTCCCATCAAAATGTTTATAGGACTTCCGTGGTAGCACAGTGGATAAGAATCTGCCTGTCAGTGCAGGAGACCCAGGTTTGATCCCTGATCTGGGAGGACTGCACACGCAAGAGCAACTAAGTTACAACTGCTGAGCCCTTGCTCTGCAACCTGTGCTCGGCAACAAGAGAAGCCACCACAATATGAAGCCCGCACACCACAAGGAAGAGCAGGCCCTGCTTGCTGCAACTAGAGAAAGCCCAGAGCAGTCAAATATAAATAATGTGTGTGTGTGTGTGTATATATATATATATATATTTTTTTTTTTTTTAAAAGAGAGATTTGCTTAAAAAAAAACAAAAAAAGTCTACAAAGAATTTCCCTGGTGGTCCAGGAAGATTCCACATGCTGCAGGGCAACTAAGCCAGATGCCACAGCTACTGAGCCCATGCTCTAGAGCCCACGTGCTGCAACTGCTGAAGCCACAGGCCCTACAGCCCATACTCCACAACAAGAGAAGCCACTGCAATGAGAAGTTTGTGAACCGCAACTGGAGAGTAGTCCTTGCTCACCCCAACAAAGACCCAGTGCAGCCAAAAAGTAGTCTACAAATAATAAATGCTGGCGAGGGTGTGGAGAAAAAGGAACACTCCTATACTGTTGGTAGGATGTAAATTGCTGCAGCAGCTACAGACAGTATCGAGGGCCCTTAAAAAACTGAAAATAGAGTTACCATATGATCTTGCAATTCCACTTCTGTACACATATCCAGAAAAAATGTCTAATTTGAAAAGATACATGCACCCTAGTGTTCACTGCACCACTATTTACAATAGCCAAGCATGGAAACAACGCAAATGTCCATTGACAGATGAATTAATAAAGAAGATATGATACATATACACAGTGGAATACTACTCAGCCATAAAAAGAATCAAATAATGCCATTTGCAGCAGCACAGATGGACCTAGAATTTATCATATTAAGTGAAGTAAGTCAGACACAGAAAGACAAATATCATATGATATCATTCATATGTGGAATCTAAAAAAAGGATACAAATGAACTCATTTATGAAACAGAAATAGACACACAGACATAGAGAACAAGCTTGTGGCTACCAAAGCTTGGGTACTGAATTCGGGATTAACATATACCCACTACTATGTATAATATATATAAACAACAAGAACCAACTGTACAGTACAGGGAACCATACTCAATATCTTGTAATAACCTATAATGGAAAAGATTTATATACACACACACACACACATATATACATATATGTATATCTGAATTACTTTGCTGTACACTTGAAAACTAACACAACATTATAAATTAACTGCTGCTGTTGCTGCTAAGTCGCTTCAGTCATGTCCAACTCTGTGTGACCCCATAGACGGCCTCCTACCAGGCTCCTCTGTCCCTGGGATTTTCCAGGCAAGAGTACTGGAGTGGGGTGCCATTGCCTTCTCCGATAAATTAACTATACTTCAATAAAGATAAGAAAGAAAAATGTCACAATTGGTAAAAATGCTCAGGAAATACATTATTTATTAGCCTTTATTTATTGTCCAGAAAAGGAAAAATCACCCAACAGTATAATCAGTCAACATATTAGTGACATGTAACATTATGCCAACAAAGTTTTGTGTGATAAACTGAACAACAATTGCTTGTCTAGCCAGGTTGATGAGTCAGTAGATTTTACCAATAAATGTCTTAGCACAACATTTGTAAGATTTATAAATAAAGATGAAAATTGAGAGCTTTTTTTTTTTTTTTTGCTGCTGCTGCAAAGAGCTCCCTAAACTAGTCAAGGTCAACATACTTGTAATGTTTTGTCTTTGTACCTGAAGAACTGTGTGAACATTTGTAATGACCGAGCCCATCAATGGTTGTCTCCAGGAAAGGCTTTGCTTCTAATGAGCAAAGAAAATTCCGACTTTGTTCACAACATACTGTTTTTCTTCATAGAGAAGTGCTGATGTCAAAGCCTGTTAAACAAGAAATTTTAAAAGTCTAGACAATGTGACAAAAACCACCAACTTTATTAAAAAGAGAACAATTCACTCAAGAATATTTTTTAAACTGTGTGAACATCTGGATAAAGAGCACATAAATCTGCTACCAACAGGAATTTAGTGGCTTAGCAGAAAAAGAATTCTCAGAGGGAGTTTAGGTTAAAAGATGAATCATAAAATCCCAGAGAAAACATTTCGATTTCGAGAGATAGGTTCTTAGATTGAAAAGAAATGAAAATTTGAGAAATTATGTTCCAAAGGGAAATATTGACGTGTTTCCACTGTTGATTAGGTTTGAAGGTGAGGAAGGGTCTCTGCAAGCCTCACATCTTATTGAAAACCACTTGGCAAAACCACAGAATCTCACTGAATCACAGTCCCTGTGTTGGGGCTTCCCTGATGGCTCAGCCAGTAAAGAATCCACCTGCAATGAAGGAGACATTGGAGAAGCTGGTTCAAAGTTGGGAAGATCTCCTGGAGAAGGAAATGGCCACTCACTCCAGTATTCTCGCCTAAAAAGTCCCATGAACAAAGGAACCTGATGGGCTATACAGTCCATGGGGTCGAAGAGACTCAGACATGAATGAATATGAGTATGCACCACAGACAGTCCTTGTATGCACAAGGTATGACTTGAGCAACTCATACTCCTTGAATCTTTTGCTCAGCCTGAGAACTGTACCTTTAAGGGAAGAGAAGGAAGACTTCCCTGGTCTCCCTTCTCTTCCCTTAAACCACTTAATCCCTTAACCAGTGTTAAGAATCTGCCCTCTATGGCAGGGATTCCCACCCCTGGTAGAGGAACTAAGCTCCCATATGCAACTAAGCCTGCGCTTGGCAACTACTGAGCCCGCTCATGGAAAGATCCCGAATGCTGCAACTAAGACCTGATGCAGTCAAATAAAAAAATATAAATAAATAATAAAGTCCACTTTAATAGATTTAAAAAAAAAAAAAAGAGGACTTTTTGAACTACAGTCTGTATATTTAAATGAGGTTTACAAGTTCTGGATTCCTTTGAAAAAAATAGGACCCCACTATTCATGGGAAGGGGGCTTTCCTGATAGCTCAGTTGATAAAGAACCTGCTTTCAATTCAGGAGACCTGGGTTCGATTCCTGGGTCGGGAAGATCCCCTGGAGAAGGACCCACTCCATGGCCTGGAGAATTCCATGGACTGTATAGTCCATAGGGTCACAAAGAGTCAGACATGACTGAGTGACTTTCACTTTCACTTTTCATTCATGGGAAAACAATGATCATTTTGCTGAAGTGTTTAACTTCTCTTAAATGTGTAGATAAGCTTTGTGTATTTAACCAGTGTCAGAAATTGCCTCATTTTAGTTGAAAATGAAATCTCAGTGTTGGACCAGCAAAAAAAAAAAAAAAAAAGGCACGTTTCAATTAAAAGGTAAATTTCATTCTTTAGTTTTAGTTTCATAAAGAATAGTTTTAATGCTTTTATATAGTCTGATAAAAGAGATCATGCAATTAGTATATATGTTGTAATTTTGCAGTTGCTAGGCCTGTATGGGATCAAGTGATCATGTCACTAAGTAAGGAAATCCTTTCATATAGTGCTGAATCAAGCTGTCTTAGGTCAAGATTTTTTTTTTTGGCTGTGCTACATGGCTTGTGGGATCTTAGTTCCCCGACCAGGGATTGAAACCAGGCCCTTGGTAGTAAAATCATAGAGTCCTAACCATTGGATCACCAGGTAATTCCCTCTTAGGTCATATTTTTATTCATATTGCTTGGTTTATAATTTTTGTAACTTTTCAGCATTGTCAATAAATTTCATGTTGTAAATAATATTAATTAAAACAATATATGATCTTTACATAAATTAAATCTATCCCCCCTTTAAAAAATTAAATTTCATTTTGTATTAAGCTAGTTATTTGACAAAAATATATTATATTTGCCTCATGAGTTTTAAATATTTATGACAGGGCAATAAGGAGATAAATTTCAGGAAAAGTAAGCTAATTTTAGCTATTTGATTCTTTTGCAAAGACATGGTTAAAAGAAACTTTAAGTGAGGGAAACAAACACTCTTGCACATATCATATATGACATACTAACCTCATTAGAATATCATTTAGTAGGAATTTCTGATAAGAATTTCAGAATAGTTGGTTAAGATAAAAAATCAAGTAGGTATTATGAGTTAACATCTTTGGTCAGTAGGGAGAACCACACAAAATAGTAGGCTAACCAGTTAGTTAAAATAAACGGATCCTCAAGAAAGTATTTATCCTCTACTCAAAAAAATCATTGGAAGTTATTACTGGATTGATGTATCTACAATTTACTGATCATGCTGAAACTGTGTAACTCATACTGGGACTTGAACCTAGTTGGCCAGGACTTGAACCTGGCCAAAATCCAATTTGGGACTCAAAGGCTGTCAAAATTCATGATCTTCCAACTGAGATCACACACTTGGTTTCAGCACTTAATGAAGCTCAGATTCCTGATGTTTTATCATGGAAAGAATTGAGTGAGAGACAAAGTGATAGGTAAGAAGTGGATTTATTTAGAGATACAGAGTGTGGATAATTTCAGAAGGAGAGAGTGGCCTTGAAATATGGTATGGTTAGCTTTTATGGGGTGGGTAATTTCATAGGCTAATAACTGGGTTTCCCTGGGGGCTCAGATGGTAAAGAATCCACCTGCAATTCCGGAGACCTGGGTTCGATCCCTAGGTTGGGAAGATCCCTTGGAAGAGGTCATGGCAACCCACTCCAGTATTCTTGCCTGGAGAATCCCCATGGACAGCCCCCTGGCAGGCTACAGTCCATGGGGTTGCAGAGTCGGACATGACTGAGCGACTAAGCACACACACAATGACTGGGAGGGTTATTCAAACGATTTTGGGGAAGGGATGGAGATTTCCAGGGGTTGGGCCACCACTCACTTTTTGGGCTTTGATGGTCAGCCTTGGAACTGTCATGGATGGCACCTGTGGATGTGTCATTGAGCTGATGTGCTACAATAAGCAAATACTGAGGCTCAGGGTTGCATGGAAGTTGACTCATCGCCATCTTGGACCCATTTGGTTCTAATCAGTTTATATTATGTCCCTGGGCTATGCGATTCTTTTAAATTAAGTTTGTGCCCTGCCCACTTCCTTCCTGTTTCAATGCTAATGTACTATGTGTGCGTGCTCAGTGGCTCAGTCATGTCCAACTCTTTGTGACTCTATGGACTAAAGCCCGCCAGGTTCCTCTGTCCATGGAATTTTCCAGACAAGAATACTGGAGTGGGTTGCCATTTCCTACTCCAGGGAATCTTCCCAACCTTGGGATCAAACCCACTTCTCCTGCATCTCCAGCACTGGCAGGTGAATTCTTTACCACTGAGCCACCTAGGAGCTGTAAGGGAAAAAAAAAATTATATAGACATTCTCTGAAAATTATTTCAAGAGTTCCTCCGGAGGGAAAAGATTGAGAAAGATTATGTGAACCTCTGCATGGTATCTGAAAATTGCTCTGTGCCTTTCCTTCTCAGTACAAATATTCTATAGGGCCTATCACTGAAAATTCTTTAAAAAAGAAAAGATGAATCATGTTCATGGCATCCTGTAGTAAATATATTGTGATATGTCACAACATACAGAAAGTAAAATAAAAGGTCTATCACAGGGTCAGTTGACAAAGTCGTCAAAAAGAAAACCAGGGCCCAAAGTGGTGTAACTTTTACTAAAGCCCAGGATACCAAACCTAGATTTAATACCTGACCCAATTTTAGCTTCAGCTTTCCCCAGGAATGGCATCTTAATGGGCCAGTCTGGGGTTTTCTGATCAACACCAGTGAGGTAATCTGGTGGGCCCTCTCCCTACCCACACCCCACCCCCAGAGGAAGAATGCATAATAAAAGCTGTTTTGTTCCCTTCTCCACAAAAGAAGATGGCTTGGCCTAAAATAATCCTTTGTTTTCTTTTGCTAATCCTTTCTTGTCCCATTCTTCTAGTTATAAAAACCTCCCATTCTGTACAACTCCAGAGAGTGTCTTTCTCTTCATTAGATGGGGTGCTGCTGATGAATCATTGAATAAAGCCAACTAGATCTTCAGATTTACTCAGTGGAGTTTGTTTTAGGCTCACCTGGTGGCTCAGTTGTAAAGAATCCACCTGCCAATGCAAGAGACATGGGTTCGATCCCTGGGTTGGGAAGATCCCCTGGAGAAGGGAATGGCTATCCACTCCAGTATTCTTGCCTGGGAAATCCCACGGACAGGGAAGCCTGGAGGGCTACAGTTCATAGGGTGGCAAAAAAGTTTTACATGACTGAGTGACTGAACAACAACAACAACAAATACTAAAAAGATTAATTTGTTAAGGATAGATAATTTTAATTTATATATTGTGTGATACTGGAGTGGGTTGCCATTTCCTCCTCCAGGCAATCTTCCAAACCCATGTCTCCTGCATTGGCAGGTTGATTCTTCACCACTGTGCCACCTGGGAAGCCCATATGTGTAAATCATATATTAAATTAAAACCGTATATAATTTTAATAATTTATTTCTGTATCTTAACAGATCATTTTAATAACTTCTTTCTGTATTCTAGCAGATCAAGGGCGTACACACTCACTTTGGAAACTACTGTCTTAATCACAGAATTCCTAGTCACACCCATATATCTAATGTCAGTTGATTTTCAACAAAGGTGCCAAGTCCATTCAATAGTGAAAGAATAGTCTCGTCAATAAATGATACTGGAAAACTGGATGGCCACGAGCAAAAGAAGGAAATTGAACCCATAACTCACACAAAATACAAGAATTAATTCAAAATGCTTTAAAGGTCTAAATATAAGAGATAAACCTATAGAACTCTTAGAGGAAAACATAGGGGTAAATTTTGATGACTTCAGTTTGGCAGTGGATTCTTAGATATGACTCCAAAATCACAAGCAACAAAAGAAAAAAATACATAAGTCAGACTTCATCAAAATTAAAAAAAACCTTTTGTACTTCAAAGGGCATTATAAAGAGAGTGAAAAATCCACAGAATGGGAGAAAAATATTTGTAAATTGTATCAAAATTGAGCAGGACCCTGCAGGACCCTCCGGGTACAAGTCCCTCTGTTTCCCCTGTTTCTTGTTTGTAGAAAGAGGCTTTAGTTTCCAGACCCTTCATTAAGTTCGAAAGCGCAGATTCAACAGTTATTAATAAGAAAGTGAAGGAATGCAGATAGAAAGAAAAATCAGACAGGCACAGAAAGTAATGATAGCTTAAACAATTGTTTATTGTTCAGTCACTGAGTTATGTCTAACTCTTTGTGACCCCTTGGACTACAGCAAGCCAGGTTCCTCTATCATCCACTATCTACCAGAGTTTGCTCAAATTCATGTCCATCAAGTCAGTGATGCTATCTAACCACCATCATCTTCTATTACCTACTTCTCCTCCTGCCTTCAATCTTTCCCAGCATCAGGGTCTTCTCCAGTGAGTCGGTTCTTCACATCAGGTGACTGAAGTATTGGAGTTTCAGCTTCAGCATCAGTCCTTCCAATGAATATTCAGGGTTGACTTTCTTTAGGATTGACTGGATTGATCTCCTTGCCATCCAAGGGACTCTCAAGAGTCTTCTCCAACACCACACTTCGAAAGCATCAATTCTTTGGTGTTCAGCCTTCTTTACGCTCCAGTTCTCACATCCATACATGACGACTGGAAAAACCATAGCTTTGATAGACCTTTGTCAGCAAAGTGATGGCTCTGCTTTTTAATACATTGTCTAAGTTTGCCATAGCTTTTCTTCCAAGGAGTAAGCATCTTTTAATTTCATGACTGCAGTCACCATCCACAGTGATTTTGGAGCCCAAAAAAATAAAGTCTGTCACTGTTTCCCCATCTATTTGTCATGAAGTGATAGGACCGGATGACATGATCTTAGTTTTCTGAATGTTGAGTTTTAAGCCAGCTTCTTCACTCTCTTCTTTCACCTTCATCAAGAGGCTCTTTAGTTCCTCTTTGCTTTTTGCCATTGGGGTGGTGTCATCTGCATATCTGAGGTTGTTGATATTTCTCCCGGCAATCTTGATTCCAGCTGAGTTTCATCCAGGCTGGCATTTCGCAAAATATACTCTGCATATAAGTTAAATAAGCAGAGGGACAATATATAGCCTTGACGTACTCCTTTCCCAATTTTGAACCAGTCTGTTGTTCCATGTCTGGTTCTAACTGTTGCTTCTTGTCCTGGTTTCTCAGGAGGCAGGTAAAGTCATCTGGTGTTCTCAACATTTTAAAAATTTTCCAGTTTGTTGTGATCCACACAATCAAAGCCTTTGGTATAGTCAGTGAAGCAGAAACAGATGTTTTTTCTGGAATTCTCTTGCTTTTTCTATGATTCAGTGGATGTTGGCAATTTGATCTCTGGATGTACAAGCTGGATTTAGAAAAGGCAGAGGAACCAGAGATCAAATCACTGCATAAGTGTGTCGAAATTACTCAAGATTTGGGAATTAACCATCTGAAAGGATTAGAGGAACTCACACAGGGCCAGGAACTAGGCCTGTTTCTATTAGCCAAATTGGATAGCCTCATAATTTATGGCACACGGGGTAGGGTACTTAGAAGGATCTCACCTCAATAGTAAAAAATAATTAACCTTTGACTAAGCATGGCCCTGGTCTCACCCAACAATTGTAAATTGAAAGGATCAAAGTGTTTCCAATTATCTTAACTGCATTCCAAAACAAAGTTCAGAGATATACATACACAAGGATAAAAATAGCCACCTCCTAACAATGCAAAACTCATAATGTCTGGCATCCAATCAAGAATTACTACACATACAAAGAAGCAGGAAAATATGACCAATGATGATGAGGATTGAATCAATAAATCAAAACCAAACCAGAATTTACACAGTTGTTAGATTAGCAGTCAATGACATTAAAGAATTATTATAACTGTGTTCCATATGTTCAAAAACTTAAGTTGAAACATAAAATAATTTTTTAAAAAACAAACTAATTGAATTTGTAGAGATAAATACTATAGTGTCTGAACTGGATATCATTAATGGCAGATTATAAATTAACATAAAAAGATTAGTAAACATCAAAGCATAGCAATAGAACCTATCTAAACTGAAGCATAGATTTAATAAAAATTTAATAAAAAAGGAACAGAAAATCAGTGATCTTTAGGACATCTTCTAGTAGCCTAATATAAAAGTAACTTGAGTCCTCAACAGATAGGATTGGGTATCTACAAAATACTTGAAGAAGCATTGGTCGAAGTTTTTTTTTTTTCGCATTCATGAAGAATATAAATTCAAAGGTTCAAGTAGCTTGACAAACCCCAAGCACAAGAAATACAACAATAACTACACCAAGGTACATCAATGAAGTGAAGTCGCTCAGTCGTGTCCGACTCTTTGCGACCCCATAGACTGTAGCCTACCAGGCTGCTCTGTCCGTGGGATTTTCCAGGCAATAGTACTGGAGTGGATTGCCATTTCCTTCTCCAGGGGATCTTCCCAACTCAGGGATCGAACCCGGGTCTCCCACATTGTAGACAGACGCTTTACTGTCTGAGCCACCAGGGAAGTCCTAGGTACATCATTATCATTTTACAAAAAAAAAAAAAGTGATTAAAAACAACCTGAGAAAAGATACAAGTTATGTAGAAAGAAACACCAGGTTTCTTTTTGGAAACGATACAAGTTAGATGGCAGAGAGCAGCATGTTTAAAATACCAAAAGAGGAGCTTCCCTTGTGGCTAGTGGTAAAGAAAGAGGTTAAAGCGTCTGCCTGCAATGCAGGAGACCTGGGTTCTATCCCTGGGTCGGGGAGATCCCCTGGAGAAGGAAATGGCAACCCACTTCAGTATTCTTACCTGGAGAATCCCATGGACGGAGGAGCCTGGTGGGCTACAGTCCACAGGGTCGCAAAGAGTCGGATACGACTGAGCAACTTCACTTCACCTCACCTCACTTCACTTCAGTGCTGAAGAAGACACAGGTTCCATCCCTGGTCTGGGAAGATCCCACATGCTGCAGAGCGACTGAGTCGTTGCACCACACTACTGAGCTTTAACCACTGAGCCTGAGTGCCCTAGAGCCCAAGAAGCCCAAGCACCACAATGAAGAGAAGCCCCTGCTCACTGCAACTAGAGAAAAGTCATGCAACCAAAAGTAAATAAATAAATAAAAAGAGAGAGCTCTCCTGTACCATGACTTTCTAATCTCAGTTTATAGCTGAGGAAACAAAGTCACAGAGAAGTAAATGTCTCACCTAATGTGAAGGGCCAGCTCATTGGAAAAGACCCTGATGCTGTGAACAATTGAGGGCAGGAAGACACGGTGACAGAGGATGAGATGGTTGGATGGTATCACTGACTCAACGGACATGAGTTTGAGCAAACTCTGGGAGATAGTGAAGGACAGGGAAGCCTGGCGTGCTGCAGTCCAGGGGAACGCAAAGAGCTGGACGTGACTGAGCGACTGAACAGCAACAACAACGAGTGGGGGAACTGGGCTGGAACCCCAAACTTTTGACTCATGTTCTATGCCCTTTGTACTTCTTCATCTTCTTCCACTTTCAACTATGGACTCTTGATTTCTTTTAAAAGGCTCTCTGCTTAATCTCTCCCATGATTCGACACTGATCCTTTCATTAGGTTTTTTTTTTTTTTTTCCCTTTTATTATTTGCTATGTTGCTGCATTTCTCTGGGAGGAGCAGACCCATGTGGTCTGAAGAAATTTTTAATAGCCTTTCCTCCCATCCTGAACATGACTTATTAAAATGACCTCTTTTGATAAGACCACCCTATCCTAATTTATAGTTCTCAGGTCCTGTTTTGCTTTTGTTTTCTTCCTATGGATTGAGTTGCTTCAGTATCATTGTGGTTCTTATGATCTTTTTTCATTTTTTTCCTTTTCTTTGGGCCCTTGAGGATAAAAATTCTTTCCCTCAACCCTATTTTGCTTTGTAAATTCATGTCTTGTTTAAGTTAATTTTGCTTGTTTTCCATATTCCTACTGTTCTATTAGTGGATTTTTTTTCAAAACATTCATATTCATTCCATTTTCTTTATAGAACCCTCCTGCTTACAAATTACAAACTATCATGTGAAGTAAATCATGAGTAGAAATTGCAATGGTGATTCTGGTCTAATTCCAGTTAGTGAACCATCTCACTGAGTTTTAGTTGTCTCCCTAAAAGGATGAAAGCTTTTTGCCAGGTACAGGAAACAAAACCGATATGACAACAAATAAAAAAAGAAACTTGAAAATAATTTTTTTAACTTAAAAAAATACTGGACAAATAAGATATCATCATCAGGATTATCCATTAACTAGCATTACTGATTAATTAACTAATGTTGAACTTTAAACTAAACCATAAAGGATAGTTACATGTATATTATAGTTAAATTAAATGCTGCTTTCTTGGTGACACAGAGTGGAGTGCTGTCCTAGAATTACTTTCCCAGAATCACATTCCAGAAGATAGTTTTAAAAGTTAGAAAACAATTGAAATGATGGCAAAACACATGATACATTCTGATTAATGTAATGTTCATGTAAAATAAAACGTGTTCACTTTCTTGCAATATATAAATTTTATATATAAAATTATGTATATAATATATACATATCTACTTTGTTGTTGCTGTTTAGTCATTAAATGGTGTCCAACTCTTTGGGGATCCCATGGACCTTAGCCTGTTAGGCCCCTCTCTCCATGGGATTTCCCAGGCAAGAATATTGGTCTGGGTTGCCATTTCCTTCTCCAGGGAATCTTCCTGACCCAGGAATCCAACCCAAGGCTCCTGTAATGCAGGCAAATTCTTACTGGCTAAGCCACTGGGGAAGTACTGGCTGGTACTTCAGGAGCCTTGGGTTGGATCTCTGGGTCAGGATGATCCCCTGGATAAGGAAATGGCAACCCACTCCAGTAGGCTATAGTCCATGGGGATGGCAAAGAGTCCAATTCTTTGCCACCCCCACGGACTGCAGCACACCAGGCTTCCCTGTCCTTCACTATCTCCCGGAGTTTGCTCAAACGCATGTCCACTGAGTCAGAGATGCTGTCTGTCTCATCTTCTGCCGCTGTCTTCTCCTCTTGCCCTCAATCTTTCCCAGGGTCTTTTCCAATGAGTCAGCTCTTTGCATCAGGTAGCCAAAGTACCAGAGCTTCAGCTTCACTGTCAGTCCTTCCAATGAATATTCAGGGTTGATTTCCTTTAGGACTGACTGGTTTAATATCCTTGCTGTCCAAGTGACTCTCAAGAATCTTCTCCAGCACCACAATTAGAAAACATTAATTCTTTGGCACTCAGCCTTCTTTATGGTCCAACTTTCATATCCTTACATGACTGCTGGAAAAACTACATATATGTATATGTATATACATATATATATATATAAATATGTGTGTATATATATATGTGTGTGTGTATATATATAAAACTTATTTTTAAGACCCTAAGCCAGAATCATCCAGTTAAGCCACTCCTGGATTATTTAACCACAGAAATTAAGTGGAACAATTAATGTTTGTTGTTTTAAACTCTTAAGTTTGGGGATAATTTGTTATATAGCAGTAGATAACTAACATAGCAACTCTATCATGACATTTCCTCCTAACCCCTTCTGGGTCCAGATGTCTGAGTAACAGGAGAAGACCAGCTCAGGAAATTGTTCCACAGTTTTCATTCTTGGGAGTTGTTGGATCAAGGCTTTATCACTTCTTCTCTAACAGTGTGTTGAGTCTTAAATTTTACTGTTAGTGTGAAAGTGTTAGTTGTTTAGTCATGTCTGACTCTTTGTGGCCCCATGGACCATAGCCCACCAGGCTCCTCTGTAGATGGAATTCTACAGGCAAGAATACTAGAGTGGGTTGCCATGCCCTTCTTCAGAGGCTCTTCCCAACCCAGGGATCAAACCTGGGTCTCCCACATTGAAGGCAGATTCTTTACTGTCAGAGCCACCAGGGAAGCTTCCTAAGGAAGGCAGATGCCAGGTGTAACACTAATGCCCTGACTTGGAGTTGTGGCGCGGCTGGTAAAGAATCTGCCTGAAATGTGGGCTACATGGGTTCGATCCCTGGGTTGGGAAGATCCCCTGTAGAAGGGAATGGCAACCCACTCCAGTATTCTTGCCTGGAGAGAATTCCATGGACAGAGGAGCCTGATGGGCTACAGTTCATGGGGTTGCAAAGAATCAGACATGACTGAGCGACTAAGCACAGCACAGCACTATACTACTTAAACATTGTGCTAATTTGGGAGAAGTGAAGGAAAGAGAAAATTTAAAAGAAATCTGTAATTTAGTTATGGAGTATGATGAAATCAGCTATTTTTCTGTTTCCCAAAAGGGATACTGTCGCTTTAAATGTAGTATGATGCAAACCACTGAAATCACACACACACACAAGCTCGAGTGCTATAACTTGCCAAGGAAAAAAGTTGTTAAACTGGTAACTTAGGTCAGTAAATGAAAATTGCCAAACAGACTCCTTGCCTGAGATGGCCATGGGAAAGGGTAAAATTAAGATGAAGTTTTCTAACTGGCTGAATATCACCTTCTGTTTGGTGGGAAATATATAAGAAGTTATGGCTGTTGATTATAAAAGTGTCCTACTTATATTATACAGAGAAATGACTGGAGAGCAAAGTAAGAGAGAGGTTGAAAAATTCCGGAAGAAGTTTCCCAAGAAAGATGAATAAAACCTGTCACCATTACAGTTTACTTCAGAAGTTTGTAGATGTTTTACTTCTGAGCCCAGGAGTAGTCACATAGAACCCTTGCCAGAAAACACTAGTAAACTCGACAAGCTGCTCACAAATGGACTTAGTTTAAGTAAAAATCCAGGGAAATTTGAAAATTGCAGAGTTTCACAAATAAGAAACCACAAGGCAAGGAATCCTCATGTATCATGGAATACAGATACACAAATGTGTGCATAGGCACATATATTATATATAATATTTTTAGTAAGATATGCTACAGAAATATCAACTTTAGGTGACTTGAATTTGAGGTTGTTTTATTTATTTTTTTTTTAGGTTTTTTTTTTTTTTGAGGTTGTTTTAGTTTATTTCTGCATTGTGATTTGGATATCTAATTTTAATATTTCCGGCAGAAACCTACCATTTAATTCAGGAAAGACACCTTCTTCTGCTCCTGCCGCCTTCGACTTCAAGAATATGCAGCGCTCTTTATCACCACCCGGTAGCACTGTCCAGCATCTGCAGAACAAACTCCCACTTTACAACCTGTTCATCTCCACGGGTCTTTGAAAATTGAGAGCAAATATCACGACAAGATGGCTTTATGATGGACACATAGAAAATGTTAGATGATAACTTTAAAAAGAATATTTGTTTATGAACCAAAATAAGCAGTGACAAATTTTATCTGCGAGAGTAATCCACAGGTGACCTACTGTGGAGCACAGGGAACTCTACTTAACGCTCTGTGGTGACCTAAATGGGGAGGAAATCTTAAGAAGAGGGGATGTATGTAGTGACAGATTTTCCTTTCTTGGGCTCCAAAATCACTGCAGATGGTGACTGCAGCCATGAACTTAAAAGATGCTTGCTCCTGGGAAGGAAAGGTATGATAAACCTAGATGGTATATTAAAAAGCAGAAACATCATTTTGTCGACAAGGGTCTGTACAGTCAAAGCTATGGTTTTTCCGGTAGCCATGTATGGATATGAGAGTTGGACCATAAAGAAAGCTGAGCGCCAAATTGATGCTTTTGAACTGTGGTGCTGGAGAAGACTCTTGAGAGTCCCTTGGACACAAAGGGGATGAAACCAGTCAATCCTAAAGGAAATCAATCCTGAATATTCACTGGAAGGACTGATGCTGAAGCTGAAACTCCAGTCCTTTGGCCACCTGATGCAAAGAGCTGACCTATTGGAAAAGACCCTGATGCTGGGAAAGATTGAAGGCAAAAGGAGAAGAGGGCAGCAGAGGATGAGATGGTTAGATAACGTCACTAACTCGATGGACATGAGTTTGAGTAAACTCTGGGAGATAGTGGAGAACAGAGGAGCCTGGCATTCTGCAGTCCATAGGGTCACAAAGAGTTGGACATGACTTAGCAGCTGAACAACAACAAATAGCTGATTCACTTTGCTGTACATTTGAAACTAACACAACATTGTAAAGCAACTTTACTCCAGTGAAAAGTAATTAAAAAAAAAAAAAGAGTAATCCATAGGAGACAGAGATCCAAGAGGGTCCCCATGGTGTGGGGAGGCTTCAAGGAAAAATCGTCATATAAGCTATTCTCTGAAGGGTAGGCTCAGACTTCAGGGGATTGAAAAGGGCCTTAGATTAGCAGAGAGGTGTGGGAGGAAGCAAGGACAATGTGAGCAGAGAAAGTGAGGAGACCCATTTAGATCAGAACTGAAGGTTCATTCTGGGAAGGAATTTCGAGAATATAAGGGTCAGTAGTGAGCAGGACAGGAAGGTTATCAGATTTAGTAAGTGGGCATTGCTCAGAAATCCCTAGAAGTGTTATTTCAGGAGACTGGCAGTCACAGACAGAACTAGTTATTATTTATAATATATCATTTGATTTTTTATAAATTATAATCTTCATTGCTTCTCAGGAAAAATAAAACTACTATCCTGAAGATCTCTATAGGTTTTTATTCCTGTGTTTGGGAAAGAGTAAATAGGGACAGGGGCTTCCCAGGTGGCACTATGGTGAAGAATCTGCCTGCTAATGCTGGAGACTCAAGAGACTCGCGTTTGATCCCTGGGTTGGGAAGCTCTCTTGGAGTAGGAAATGACAACCCACTCTAGTATTCCTACCTGGGAAATTCCATGGGTAAAGGAGCCTGGCAGGCCCAGTCTATGGAGCTGCAAAGCGTCAGACACAACTGAGCGACTAAGCACACACAACACAAATAAGAACAGGATCTTTTTCTCTTTTTTAGTTTTTATTATTATTATTTAACAGAAGGGAAATTTTAAACTGAAGTGACTGTAGAATTTAATTTAAAAAACCATATTCCTTTTCATCTAATTAGAATTTTAAAATGGTTTCTTGTATCAAAGCTAAACTATCTGACCTCCCTTTGTAACATTCATTGAGAATTCTGATTTTGTAAAGTACAAGATATGAATAAATGAATTGAGTACCAGGATCTTTGGTTCTGATAGATGAAGTAGCTAAAAAATCTCCCTTTATATTGATCATTTAAATCTAAAAACTAAAATTTGTCTTAAAATCCCAATGTTTTAAAACAGGAAAAAGATTTTCTGGCCCATTGGACTGGGAACAAGAGAAATAGATTTTAATTATTGTGCCATCAATACACACTCCTTGAGGAGACCTGACAGCTTCAATGTAAATTTCTCTGGTTTTTCTCACGGCACTGAACTCAAGTCTTCATAAGGAGAAATCCCCTTCTGTCTCCCCTTTCTCCAAGTGCCCTGTTCCAACTGCTATTACAGATCCAACCAGAGGCTCCATGGCAAAGCAGATGGCTTTTGCTTATGCGTTGGGAAAACACGTCTCAAGGACAGAGAGCAAGGTGTGTCAGATACCTACTTTGTTTCATACCGCAGGTGAATGAATGCACTTATAGCTAGAGATGGGAGAAATGCCCTAGAGATGACTGAATGAGAAGAGTTCTATTTGTTTTTATCATTTTATTTATTTTTGGACGTGCAGAAACTTCTCTTGGCTTCTCTTGTTTCGGAGCATGGGCTCTAGGGCATGAGGGCCTCAGTAGTTGAGGCACATGGGCTCAGAAGTTTCGGCTCCCCAGCTCGGGAGCACAGGCTCAATAGTTGTGGTGCATGGGGTTAATTGCTCCGAGGCATGTAGGATCTTCCGGATCAGGGATCAAAGC
The DNA here is from genome assembly GCF_000754665.1 of Bison bison bison. Lineage (NCBI taxonomy): Eukaryota > Metazoa > Chordata > Mammalia > Artiodactyla > Bovidae > Bison > Bison bison. Next base: position 3,290,739 of record NW_011495040.1, read on the forward strand.
TGTGTCCCTTGCATTGGCAGGCAGATTTGCACAACTGAGCCGCCTGGGAAGCCCAAGAAGAGTTCTATTTGAATGCAATGCTGTGTTTTATTTGATTGTACCTTCTTGGACAACCATAATGAGGAGCTGTTTTGGAAAAGAGAGTTTAAATTATCCACATTTCTTGGCATCATGAATCCAACCATAAATAGACAAGATAAAAATTATGTGGATGAGCTTATTGAAATTTAAGATGTAAAATTAAGTTTTACCTCCTGATCTCTTGGAATAGCTTCACACTCAAACCAAATATGGGAAAAAAATTAAAATGATGGATGTTTAAAATTTGTGTAATTACTAAATTCTCCAGAAGGCTTCAGGGCACTTACAATAAAGACTCAGAAAAATCTTGTTCTTTATTACATTTTTATTTATAGAATTTTGTTCTAGCTTTAAGTTGTAGTGACAAAAGATTCTATACTTTTGCTTCACAACACAGAAGACAGTGACCGTTTTCCGTTTGTTTGAATCTGTAAGAAAAGGTGGCAGTAGTTACAGTCCCTGCCTATAATGAGATGAGACTTAGGGAAATAATGAGTACAATTTGTACATGGGAAGAATGTGAATCACTGAGCAGGCGGCCTCTAAAATGGGCTCCAGGGAGCCCTGCCTCCTTTTATTCTTGCTTTTGTGTAATTCTCTCACCTAGAGTGTGGGCTGGACCTAGTGTTGTGCGTCTAACAAACAGAAGGCAGGAAAGGTGAAGGATGTCACTTCTGAGATTAGGTTAGAAAATCAGGGTGAATCCTCTTGCTCAGCCTGTCTCGCCGGTTCATTCAGTGGAAGCCAGCCACCGTGTGGTGAGCTGCCCAGGGGAAAGGAACTGAAGGCGGCCAACAGGTAGTGAGGAATGAGACCTGGGTCCAACATCCATGAAGAATTAATTCTGCCAACAACCACAAGATCCTCCCCTAGTGGGCCCTCTGCCAGCCAAGCCAACACCTTGACTTCAGCCTGATAAGAAACCTTGAACCAGGGGAGCTACCTAAGTGTTTCCAGATTCCTAACTCACAAAGCCATAAAATCATGTTTGTTGTTTTAATCGTTAAGTTTTGGAGTAATTTGAATATAGCAATAGATAACCTTCACTGCCCTCAAGTAGTTTATGAGCCAATTAAGCATACAAACATATAAATAAAATAAACATATAAAGAAAATAGGGACTTCATCAGTGGTCCAGTAGTTAAGATTCCACCTTCCAATGCAGGAGGCTCAGATTCAATCCCTTGTCGGGGAACTAAGGTTCCACATGTCATATGGTGTGGCCAAAAATTTTAAAACAGAAAATAGTTAACACATCATGCTTATTACTTGCCAGATACTTTTTAAAGCATTTTACATATATTGTTTAATTTCATTCTTACAACAACTCTATGAGGTAAATATTATTACTATCACCATTTTATAAAAGAGGAAATTGAGGCAACAAGAAGTTAAATAACTTGGTCATGGTCACGCAGCTAGTGGAACTGAGATTCAAACTCAGATTGGTGCCAGAGTTCAAGTTCTTGATCACTGTATTGTACTGTTTCTGTTCCACTTTATGTGCGACAACAGAGGTATGTTGGTTCTACAGGAGTAGCATGTCATCATCATGAACACATGCTCAACCTTGTCCGATTCTTTGCAGTCCCATGGACTGTAGTCCCCCACGCTCTTCTGTCTGTGCAATTTCCCTGGCGAGAATACTGGAGTGGGTTGCCATTTCCTCCTGCAGGGGATCTTCCCAAAGCAGGAACAGAACCCAGGTCTCCTGCATGTTTTGGTTTGCAGGTGGATTCTTTACCACTTGAGCCATCAGCATAGGAAATGATTATATCTGTAAGATCAAGAAAGGGGTCAGAAGGATTCAGACACCTGGGCAGTGTTTGAAATATGGAAGTAAGGCATTCCATTCAGGTGGAATAGCATATGCTGAGGTATGGGGGCAAAAGACTTGCCCCCAGGACACACTCCATTCAAATGTTTCAAATCAGTATATGTACTTCCTTACATTCTGACCTTATTTCTACTGGTAAACATTACTCTCTTGGAGTTTTAAAGTGTTACTCTTTTCCGAAAAGAGTAATGCCTGATTCTCAACCAAAGGTAAAGGCAGGAGCTCAGAATAAGTTGAGTTGTTTCAACAAACAAGATGATTTAGGGGATTAGTAACCAAGTCTTTGGCAGCAACAGAAACTCACTGTTTACATACTTCCCACGTGCTGTCCATTAGGGAGTATGATGCTCTCCCTGCCCTTGGGACAACAAGGAAAATCAATCATAAGTTTAAGAACTGCAATCAGAGTTTCTATATTTAAATGTAACTTTAAATAACCTTGCATCAGGCCCAAATAACCTATTGATAATTTGATAGGCAAAATGGAGAAGACAGAAGAAGGGGGATTAAACATAATTTAGAATTAATCACTAAGACTTCCCTGGTGGCTCAGTGGATTAGAATCCGCCTGCCAATGCAGGGGACATGGGTGTGATCCCTGGTCCGGGAAGATTCCACATGCCACAGAGCAACTAAGTCTGTGTACCACAACCACTGAAGCCCACTTGCCTAGAACCTGTGCTTCAAAACAAGAGAAGCCACTGCAATGAGAAGTCCACATACAGTAGCTAGAGAGTAGCCCCTGCTCACTACAACTAGAGAAAGCCTGGACAAAGCAACGAAGATTCAGTATAGTCAAAAATAAATAAATAAATAAAATTATTAAAACAGAAAACAAGTGTTGATGAGGGTATGGAGAAAGGGAAACTGTACTTAATCACTGGAAAAAGGAGCCAGGTAAACCTAAAACCAAGGAGAAGAGGCTCTAGATACAATAATTAGAGACATAAATAGTAGTTGCCTTTCTGCTTTATTACCATGTGTGCATATGTGCTCAGTAACTCAGTGTTGTCTGGCTCTTTGCAACTCTGTGGACTGTAGCCTGCCAGGCTCCTCTGTCCATGGAATTTCTCAGGCAAGAATACTGGACATTATTATTCTCAAAAGGCCAGTTAAAATTTTTTTGAGATAATTATGGATTCCTATGCAGTTATAAGAAATAAGGCAGAGAGATCCTACACAGTGCAATATCACAACCAGGATACTAACACTGGTACAGTGCATCAAATTTACTTAGTTTTAACATGCATGTGTGTACGTGAATGTGTACATGTGTATGATGAATCCTGCTGCTAAGTTGCTTCAGTCGTGTCCAACTCTGTGTGACCCCATAGACGGCAGCCCACCAGGCTCCCCCGTCCCTGGGATTCTCCAGGCAAGAACACTGGAGTGGGTTGCCATTTCCTTCTCCAATGCATGAAAGTGAAAAGTGAAAGTGAAGTCGCTCAGTCGTGTCTGACTCTTAGCGACCCCATGGACTGCAGCCCACCAGGCTCCTCCATCCATGGGATTTTCCAGGCAAGAGTGCTGGAGTGGGGTGCCATCACCTTCTCCAATGATGAATCCTACTTATATGCTAATTTATCACATAAGTAGAGTTGTGTGGCTACCAGAAGCAACATCTAGAACAGTTCTATCACAAAGGTCCCTCAAGTTCCTCTTTCATAGCCACAGGCACCCTTGCCCCTCCCACTGTCTCCAGTCCCTGCCATCTCGTCTGTTCTCAATCTCTATAATTTTGTCATTCAAGAATGATATATACAAATAACTTTTAAGACAAACTGAGTTTGAGCAAACTCAGGGAGATAGTAAAGGACAGGGAAGCCTGGTGTGCTGCAGTTCACGGGGTCACAAAGAGTTGGACACAACTTACTGACTGAACAGCAAACAACAATTTTTGAGACTGGCTTTTTTTTTTCACTCAGCGTAATTCACTAAGATGTATCCATGATGTCCTGTGTAGCAACACTTCAGTCCTCTTAACTGCAGAGTAATATTTCTTGGTATGGATGTACCAGAGTTTGTTTAATCCGTCACTTGTTAAAGGGCATTTGGGTTATTTCCTGTTTGGGGCTATCACAAAAGTAAAGTTTTTACGAACATTTGCATACAAGTTATTTTTTTGTATGGATCTGGAATAAATGCCCCAAGGTACAACTGCTGGGTTACATGATAAGCAAGTTCAGTTTACAAGAAACTGCCATAGTCTGGTCCAGAATGACTGTACCTTTTTCCCATCTTCAGTGTGTGGGTGATCCAGTTTATCTTCATCCTCACTCACATCTGGCATATTGCTACATTTTGTTTTAGCCATCCTGATAGGTATAAAATGATACCTCATTGTGGTTTAAATTTGTATTTTGCTAATTGCTAGTTTTTCCTTTTTCTTGTTTTTTAAAAAATTTTATTTTATATAGGATTAACAATGTTGTGTGAGTTTCAAGAGTACAGCAAAGTAAAGTGCTCAATTCTCTGTGATAACCTACATAGGAAAAGAATTTGAAAAAGAATAGATACATGTATATGTATAATTGCTAATTATTTTTGAACAGCTTTTTATTTGTTTATTTGCCATCTGTAAATCCTTTCCAGTGGCATGTATATCCATGTCCTTTTCTTCTCTTTAATATTTACTTTATTTATTTGGCTGCGTTGGGTCTTCTCTGTGGCATGGGCATGAGAGATCTTAGTTGCAGCGTGCAGGATCCAGTTCCCTGACCAGGAATTGAACCTAGCCTCCCTGCATTGGGAGCAAGGAGTTCTAGCCACTGGACCACTGGACCTCCTTTGCCTTTTTTCTGATTGGACTGTTTTTCCTTTTTTAAACTGGTGAGTTCTGAGAGTTCTTTATGTATTCCAGAAACAAGTCCTTTGTCACATACAAGGTTTGCAATTATACTCTCAGTCTATAGTTTGTCTTTTTATTCTCTTTGCAAGATCTTTCCAAGAGCAAAAGTTTTTAATTTTGATGAGGTTCAATGAATGATTTTTTCACTTTATGGATTATACTTTTGGTGTCAAATAAACATTCTTTGCTTATCCCTGTGTCCCAAGGATTTTTTTGCCAAGTTTTTCTTTTCTTTTTAAGTTTTATATGACCTGTTTAACATTTAAGTCCAAGATCCATTTTGAGGCAATTTTTGTAAAAAATATTTGACTTAGATTGAGATTCACTTGTGTTTGGCCTATGAATGCCCAATAACTCCAGCTATATTTGCTGAAAAGGCTATTCTTCCTCTTTTGAATTTTTTCTAAATCTTTGCTAAAAATCACTTGGGCATATTTGTGAGGCTATTTCTGTTCTCTATTTGTATTTCCCTGAACTATCAGTCTATCCCTGTGCCAGTATCATACAGGCTTGGTTACTGTAGCTATATATTTAGACTTAGCATTGAATAGAATGACTTATCCTAGTTCATTCTTTGTTTTCAAAATTATTTTAACTATTCTAGGTGCAGCACTTTTACATATAAATTTCATAGCAAGCTTGTCTATGTTATACCGTGTTGAGATTTTGATCAGAAGCACACTAAATCTATAGTAATCAATTTGGAAAGTATTCATATCTTTACTGAGTAATCATACATTACACAAACACAGTGTATTTATCATCATACACAGTAAAAATACATACAAATATACAAACACTGTATGTTTATCCATTTGTTTAGGTAGCCATTCAGTTCAGTTCAGTCACTCAGTCGTGTCCAACTCTGCGACACCGTGAATCGCAGCACACCAGGCCTCCCTGTCCATCACCATCTCCTGGAGTTCACCCAAACTCATGTGCATCCAGTCGGTGATGCCATCCAACCATCTCACTCTCTGTCGTCCCCTTCTCCTCCTGCCCCCAATCCCTCCCAGCATCAGAGTCTTTTCCAATGAGTCAACTCTTCGCATGAGGTGGCCAAAGTACTGGAGTTGCAGCTTTAGCAGCATTCCTTCCAAAGAAATCCCAGGGCTGATCTCCTTCAGAATGGACTGGTTGGATCTCCTTGCAGTCCAAGGGACTCTCAAGAGTCTTCTCCAACACTACAGTTCAAAAGCATCAACTCTTCAGCGCTCAGCCTTCTTCACAGTCCAACTCTCACATCCATACATGACCACAGGAAAAACCATAGTCTTGACTAGACGAACCTTTGTTGGCAAAGTAATGGCTCTGCTTTTTAATATGCTGTGGTCATAACTTTCCCTCCAAGGAGTAAGTGTCTTTTAATTTCATGGCTGCAGTCACCATCTGTAGTGATTTTGGAGCCCAGAAAAATAAAGTCTGACACTGTTTCCACTGTTGAGAAACATAAAACAAAATTATCTATTTCACACTGCACAAGTTGTGCTAGTCCGTGTTTTTTGAGGTTTGTTTCATCTAAGTTGTTAAATTTATGTGTATAGAAAATAGAGGTGTAGCATTTCCTTATTATCTTTTTTGAGGGGGCCACACAGCATAGCATTTGGAATCTTAGTTCCCTGACCAGGGATTGAACCCACGTCACCTGCAGCAGAAGCTCAGAGTTTTAACTTCTGGACCACCGGGGAAGTCCTCTTATTATCTTTTAATGTTTGCAGAGTCTTTAGTGATATCCAGGTTCGTTCCTGATATTGTAATTAGTGTCTTCTTTTATTCCTTGTCAATGTTATTGGAGGTTTGTTAATGTTCCTTTATGATTTTCTCTATTCTTTTCCTATTTTCAATTTTATTCATACCTGCTTTTGTATTTATTATTTTCTTCTTCCTGCTTGTTTTCAGTTTATCTTGCACTCCTTTTCCTGGTTTCTTGAGGTGAGACCTTTTTTTAACCCTGTATCATTTAGAAGTGTGTTGTTTAGTTTCTGAGTCTTTGGAGATTTCCTGTTATCTTACTGTTATTCATTTTTAGTTTAATTCCACTGTGTTTGGATAGCATACTAGGTATGATTTCAATTCTTTTAAATTTATTGAGAATTATTTTATGGTCCAGGATATGATCTATCTTGATATTTCATGGACATTTCATAAGAATGCATATTTTGCTATTATTGGGTTCAGTTCAGTTTAGTTCACTCAGTTGTGTCCGACTCTTTGCGACCCCATGAATTGCAGTAGGTTGGGTATCTGTAAATGTTGATCAGATTCTGCTAGTTGTCAGTGGTGTTAAGCTCTTTCATATCTTTGCTTACTTTCTATCTAGTTGTTTTACTAACTATTGAAAGAAGGTTGCTGAAGTCTCTAGCTATTGATGTGAATTTGTCTATTTCTTCTAGTTCTATCAGTTTTTGTTTCACATAATTTGTAACTGTTGTCTGGTACACACTTATTTTGGACTGCTGTGTCTTCTTGGCGGATTGATCTTGTTATTATGATATAATGCCCATCTCTACCTCCAGCAGTTTTCTTTGCTCTGAAGTCATCTTTATATAATATTAATATAGCTACTCCTACTTTCTTTCAATTAATATTTGTATGGTATGTCTTTTAAAATACTTTTATATTCAGCCTGTCTATACGATTATATTTGAAATGAGCTTATTGTAGATATCATATAAGTTAGGTCCTGGTTTTTAATCCACTTTGCCAATCTTGTCTTTTAACTGGTATATTTAGAGCATTTATATTTAATGTAACTAATGATATGTCTTCTCCAAAACAGAGAAGACATATCATTAGTGTTGGAGAAGACTCTTGAGAGCCCCTTGGACTGCAAGGAGATCCAACCAGCCCATTCTGAAGGAGGTCAGCCCTGGGATTTCTTTGGAAGGAATGATGCTAAAGCTGAAACTCCAGTACTTTGGCCACCTCATGCGAAGAGTTGACTCATTGGAAAAGACTCTGATGCTTGGAGGGATTGGGGGCAAGAGGAGAAGGGGACGACAGAGGATGAGATGGCTGGATGGCACCACCGACTCGATGGATGTGAGTTTGAGTGAACTCTGGGAGTTGGTGATGGACAGGGAGGCCTGGGGTGCTGGAATTCATGGGGTTGCAAAGAGTTGGACATGACTGAGTGACTGAACTGAACTGAATGATATGTCAGAGCTTAAGTTTGCCATTTTATGTTTTGCTTTCTGTGTCTTTGTTTTCTATTTCTCTAGTTTTTTTTTCGAGCCATACTGTGGATTACTTGAACACTTTTAAAGAATTCCATTTTGAGTTATCTATGGTGTTTTCCCCCAGCTTTATTGAAATATAACTGACATATATAACATTGTGCAATTTAAGAGATACAACATACTGATTTGATACATTTATATATTGCAAAATTATTACCACTGCTATGTTTTTAAAATTAATTATTTTAATTATTTGTGTTTAAGATTTTGGCAAAATATACACTAACATAAAGCTTACCATATTTAATCATTTTAAGTATGCAATTCAATACATTCACCATGTTATATAGCCATCATCTCTATCCATTTGAGAACTTTTTCATCATTTCAAACAGAAACTCTGTACCCCTTAAACAATAACTCTTCCTTTTCCCCTTATCAATAGTATTTTTCATTTTACTCTTTGTATATATTTTTTAGTCATCACTCTAGGTATTACATTATACATACCTATTAAATTCTCATTTGTGGTTTAGTTCTAACATGTGTCCAACTCTTTTTGTGACCCCATGGATGGCAGTCCACTAGGCTCCTCTGTCCATGAGATTTTCCAGGCAAGAATACTAGATTGAGTTGCCATTTCCTTCTCCATATCACAGTTTACTTGGGTCACTTTATCAATTCAACTTAAAGATAGAAACCTTATCTCCCTTTATGTCTTTGTCCTCCCTGTTAACATGATTGTCTTAAATATTTACTCTACCGACATTTAGAACCACATCAAACAGTGTTATAATTTTTGCTTTCAGTGCCAATTTAGAAATTTAGAAAACTCAAGAGAAGGGAAGTCTATTGCACATACCAACATTTTTGCGTATTATGTTCTTTCTTCCTTACGTTCCAATACCATTTTTGGTATGTCTGTGGGTGATTTTCAATGGACATAGAATGCTGGGTTGACAACCCTGTCCTTTTAGTACTTGAAAAATGTGCCACTTTCTTCTGACCTTCATGGTTCAGATGAGAAATCTGCTGCAATTTGTATTGGTTTTCCTCTCTACAAAATGGTGTCATTTCTCTTTGGCTGTTTTCAAGATATTTTCTTTATTTTTCAGAAGTTTAATTATCATATGTCTTGAAGTGGAATTCTTTGGGTTTATCATACAGGCTTTGGTATTTGTTCAACATCTTGAAATTATAGGTTTATATCTTTGCCAAATTAGGGAAGTTTTCAGCTATTATTTCTTTGAATATATTTTCAGTCTTGCTCTCATTCTCCTTTCCTTCTGTGATTACGATGATATGATTGTTACTTAAAAAATAATATCCCACAGTCCCTGAGGCTCTGTTCATTTTTATTCCAGACTATTTTCTGTTGTTTAGATTCAATAAGTTCTATTGGTCTGTTCCTCAAGTTCACTGATCCTAACCTCTGTTATCTTCACTATTTTTGAGCCCAAACAGCAAGTTTTTAATTTTACTTATGTATTTTTCGTTCTATAATTTGTTTCATTCTTTTAATAGTCTCTATATCTTTGCTGAATTGTTTTTGTTTCAAGAAACTTAGTCAGTGATTGCTGAAGTATTTTTATGATAGCTTTAATATATCAATAACCTCAGATATGCAGATGACACCACCCTTATGGCAGAAAGTGAAGAAGAACTAAAAAGCCTCTTGATGAAAGTGAAAGAGGAGAATGAAAATGTTGGCTTAAAGCTCAATATTCAGAAAACTAAGATCATGGCATCTGGTCCCATCACTTCATGGCAAATAGATGGGGAAACAGTGTCAGACTTTATTTTTTGGG
>NW_011495040.1:3300780-3301199 GCF_000754665.1 Bison bison bison
AAGAGATGACCAACCTAGATAGCATATTGAAAAGCAGAGACATTACTTTGCCAACAAAGGTCCATCTAGTCAAGGCTATGGTTTTTCCAGTGGTCGTGTATGGATGTGAGAGTTGGACTGTGAAGAAAGCTGAGTGCCGAAGAATTGATGCTTTTGAGCTGTGGTGTTGGAGAAGACTCTTGAAAGTTCCTTGGACTGCAAGGAGATCCAACCGGTCCATTCTAAAGGAGATCAATCCTGGTGTTCTTTGGAAGGAATGATGCTAAAGCTGAAACTCCAGTACTTTGGCCACCTCGTGCGAAGAGTTGAAGTGAAGTGGAAGTGAAGTCGCTCAGTCGTGTCCGACTCTTTGCGACCCCATAGACTGTAGCCTACCAGGCTCCTCCATCCATGGGATTTTCCAGGCGACAGTACTGGAG
>NW_011495040.1:3301299-3375134 GCF_000754665.1 Bison bison bison
GACGACAGAGGATGAGATGGGTGGATGGCATCACTGACTCGATGGACGGGAGTCTGAGTGAACTCCGGGAGTTGGTGATGGACAGGGAGGCCCGGGGTGCTGCAATTCATGGGGTTGCAAAGAGTCAACCCGACTGAGCGACTGAACTGGACTGAATGTAATTATCATGGGCTTATACAGGTGGCGCTAGTGATAGGGAACCTGCCTGCCAATACAGGAGATGTAACACATGCAGGTTTGATATCTGGGTTGGGAAGACCCTTTGGAGAAGGAAATGGCAAGCCACTCCAGTATTCTTGACTGGAGACTCCTATGGACAGAGGAACCTGGCAGGACAGGATTGCAAAGAGTCGGACATGACAGAAGCAACTCAGCGTTAATGTAATTATCAGATAATTCCAACATTTGATTCATTTCGTTGGCATCTATTGATTGTCTTTTCTCATTCATATTGTGATTTTTCTAGTTGTTGGATGAGTAATTAAAAAAAAATCACATCATGGACATTCTGGATAGTATATTTACAATGCTCTGGGTTACATTTAATCTTCTTTTTCCTTTAGAGCAGGCAGTCCCCTATTGAGATTTAACACATGGGCTGCTGGGTATGTATGTTTAGCTTCCAAGCCCTGCCAACACACTTTGGCAGAAGTGGAGCCCGGACTCATACTGCCTTGTTGCAAAGAGGTGGGGTGGAAGTTCAGCACTCCCCTTGCTCCCAGTGGAAGGGTGGGGGGTAACAACTCCCAGTGTCTTGTTGCCTCTTAACCAGGGGTATAAACTCAGCTCCCTGCTCAATCTGTTGGTACCACCTGCTGGGGGAACTGGAGCACCACCTGCTTTTGCCAGGCAGGAGATGGAAGGTCAGCTCCCTACTCTGCCTTGCCAAAACCATCCTGCAGAGGAACTGGAGCGCTGCCTCCAGGTCCATGGATTAAGGGGGGTTGAGTGGAAAATCATGTCCCTGCTCAGCTCTGCTGATACCATGCTAGGGGGAGAGGATGCAGTTTTTTGTGTTTGGCTGGAATAGGATGGATATTGCCAACAAAGTTTTCAGTGTTAGGCCATCCCTTTTCCCATGCTTTCGTTAGGAAAAATAGGCTTTCTTGGAGCCTTTATTGTGTGTGCCTGTTTGTGGTGCTGAGTGGGAGTCTTTTGCAGTACCCCATCTGAGATATGGGGGGCTTCCCTGATGGCTCAGTGGTAAGAACTCACCTGCCTATGGAAGAGATGCAGGTTTGATTCCTCGGTGAGGAAGATCCCCTGGAGAAGCGAATGGCAACCTACTCCAGTATTCTTGCATGGAAAAATCCCATGGACAGAGGAGCCTGACAGGCTACAGTCCATGGGGTTACAGAAGAGTCAGACACGACTTGGCAACTAAACAACAATGACAACAACTGAGATATTGGAGAAAACCTGTGAATTAACCACCAGGTCATCTTTCAAGTCCTAAGATCCCTATACTGCCCAACTTCTTTCTACCTTTCAAAATATTCCTGTTTTTCTTCTGTGCTACATCCAGGGTTGTTTTTTTTTTTTTTAGAAACAACCTGGAGGAATGGGATTAGTTTGTGTTTGTGGAACTGGAAGTCTCAAAAGGCCATGTCTTAAGCACTTGCTTAGTTTACTGTCTGGAGTTTCCCCCAGGTTGTCAAAAGTCATGAATCTTGTACGTCAGCAATTTACAACCTAGACTCTGCCCTGAATAGATGCGGTAGGAAAAGGCAACCCACTCCAGTATTCTTGCCTGGAAAATTCCATGCAGAGAGGAGCCTGGTGGGCTACAGTCCATGGAGTGGCAAAGAGTCGGACATGGCTGAGCATGCATGCACACAAGATACATAAACAGATGCATCAAATACATACGTAAGAGGAAATAACAGCACCCTGGATTTTTATAGGGCTTCATGGTTTATGAAGAACTTTCTGTGAATCTATTCATATGTATTCTTATACATTTGCTAATTACATGTATACATTTACCATATAAAACACATTTAAATTACTTTAGAAATAAATATATATAACTCAGTGATGTTGCAAGGTGGGTGGAGTAGAAATTGTTATTTAAAAAAAATAAGACTGTTGGGTTAAGATTGTTGCCAACGGTGTAAAAGCTGGCAAGTAGCAGTGTTACAATTTCTGTGAATTTTAGCCCTAGACTCCTATTACCTAACCACATTACTTAGAGTAAATGATCCTTTGTGTTATTAGGAACCACATGCCTAACAAGTAATTATGGAGCATAATTTTGCTTTTCGGAGGTAGAGGGCTAATGGGTTTTGGAGTCAGATTTAAATTCAAATTCCAGCTCCACTGTGTATTAGCTGTCTGATCTTGCAGAAATCCCTCTCTGCTTCAGTTTATTCCTCTGTAAAATACAGATAAAATAATATTTACTTCCAAAGTTGCTTCTGATAATCACATATTTAAAGCAAAGTGCCTGGCATACTGTAAGCACTCGATAAATGGTAGGTATTATTATTACTGGAGTAAATAAACAAAGCCAAAGGGGGGAAAAACACCCATTACATTTTTGCAATGAGGAAGTAGTGATTCAGCATCAAAATTTTCAGAAGCAGGGAGGGGGAATTCCCTGGTGGTTCAGGGGTTAGGACCCCAGCTTCCACTGCAGGGTGCACGGGTTTGATACCTGGTCTGGGAACGAAGACCCCACAAGCCACAGGGTGTGCCCCCCACCCCAGAAAAAGAGCAAGGAAGGTGTATCTATGTATTTCCTGCTTGGTTGGGTAGTGCCTCACATGTTGTCTAATAAACACTGGCGTCTCTGTAACTTTAGAACTGGAAGGGACTTAAAGGTCATCTATTTCAAGCTTCTTATTTTATAAACAAGGAAACTGAGGCCGGGCGAGGTTGAGTGAATTACTTCAGAATTACAGTGCTATCGCCCTTCCTGCTATACCTGTAAACCACACAAAAGAGTGAGCAGCAAACAAAGTATAGAAAGACACCCAGATTCCAGAAAGAAAATGATCAGATCAATAAAACCTGTGGGACCAGGTCCAAAAGGTATAAAGACCCCTACAGGGCGTAATATATGAGGGCAGTGCCTGCGTATCATCCTCACAGAGATCTTTAAGGGATGTCTAAACTAGAAGGTGGGCTTCCCTGGCAGTTCAGTGGTAAAGAATCTACCTGCCAGTTTAGGAGACACAGGTTCGATTCCTGGGTTGGGCAGATTCCCAGAAGGAAATGGCAACCCACTCCAGTATTCTTGCCTGGGAAATCCCATGGATAGAGGAGCCTGTCGGGTTACAGTCCATGAGGTCACAAAGGAGTCAGACACGACTCTGAGACTAAACAACAACAAAACCAGAAGGCAGCCAATGGAGAAGTGCCCCGGCCTCCAGAAGGGGTGAAGACCACATTGGGGATGGCTTTGCTGTTGAGAGGCTGTCTTAAACAATCTTTAGTGGTGCTGAAAGAGGGTGGTAGTGCATACAGAAGAAGAGGCATTATTGTTAACACTGCCTATCAGTAGGTCATAATGGCAGGCAAGGTATAATCCAGCCAGCCGCAAACAGGCATGTAAGGGGCAATATGCCCCAAACCACACAGGAGATATAAAAGAACTGAAAAACATTCTGATCAATACTTCTGCTGGTAGTTATGCTTTTACCCATTTCTTAAATTAGTCTTAGCAGCAATTTCCAGAAATGTCTCATGTGGAGATTTCTTTTTTTTTTTTTATGGCTTGGGAATGATGAAAATTGATTTTTAAATAAATGATGAAAAGGAGTGTTATTTTCAAAATTTGATATTTCATAATAACACATTTTTTCAATTTAACCTTACTTTTTTGTATTGGCTGTCAGCTAGAACAGTCAGGAAATTAGCAAGGTCTCTTTCACAAAGTTTTTTTTTTTTTTTTTTACAATTATAAACATAGTCTTTCTTACTCATATCTGAAAGTGCATTTTGCATAAAAAGCGTATTTTAAAAGTTTTCTTTATAGATTCTCAAATTTGAAAGATGAAATTTTTACTTTTTCTGTCTTGTGTCTGCCTACTTTCAAGCATCTAAGAGCAAGTTAAGATGAAAAAAAATATGTATGAGGTATCCTGAATAAGGGTGAATGCTAAGCTATAGTTATGTATAACAGTTACTAAACATTTTGAAAAGATGTCACAAGCAGTTCTGAAAACTTTTTGTTAGAGAAATATGTGTGCTTAGTCATTCAGTCGTGTCCGAATCTTTGTGACTCCTTGGACTGTAGCCCGCCAGGTTCCTCTGTCTGTGGGATCTCCAGGCAAGAATACTGGAGTGGATAGCCATTCCTTTCTCCAGGGGATCTTCCTGACCCAGGGATTGAACCCAGGTCTCCTGCATTGCAGACGGAGTCTTTACTGTCTGAGCCACCAGGGAAGCCCCAGAGAAATGTTGAAGACAAAAAAAACAGTCTACAAAATAATTCTAAATAATGAGAAACATCCTTCACCTATGGGCCTATCTGTATATGCAAGAAAAAGTCTGGAAATTCATCCCAAGTGTTAAATCTAATTTTTTTTTTTTTCTGGGTTTTGGGATTTCACTGGATGATTATTTCTGTTAACCTATTTGTATTTTCTAATTTTCTAACAAAGAAGATGTATTTTGGTCATAAAACAAAAGGATTTTTTTTTTCCTTTCTTTGGATTGTTTTCTTAAATGTTACAGAGAGTGGAATTTGGGGTGGAGGGGAGGATCAATGCAAAGTCTAGAATGATTGCAAATGAAACAGTCTCTAGCTTGAACAAATTATGGGGGCAGGAGCTCAGTTGATGCTGGATGGGGTTTTTGTTTGTTGGTTGGTGTTTGTGTGTGAATGAATTATTTTTTGCTGTGTGGTAAAAATGTAGTCATAGAAAAATAATTTGCAGTTGTTCTGAAAATGGAATTTTTCTGCTGTTACTTCTAGAGACTTTTCTCTGAGAAATCAAGGTTTAGGCTGAAAGGAATTATGCACTATGTAGGAAGGACCAATACAAAGGAAAAAGGTAACAAAGATCTCTGCCCTTACAAGTACTATTTTTCTTTCCTTGGTTAAATTTGCAGTCTCTTCTCTTGTTGGGCTTCCCAGGTGGCACTAGTGGTAAAGAACCTACCTGCTAATGCAGGAGTTTGATCCCTGGGTCAGGAAGATGCCCTGGAGGAGGAGAGCAAGGCAACCCACTCCAGTATTCTTGCCTGGAGAATCCCATGAACAGAGAAGCCTGGTGGGCTACATAGGGTCGCAGGTCAGAGAGGACTGAAGCAACTTAGCACGCACACACTCCTCTTGTTTATCTTCTTTCCTTTAAGAAGTACCTAGGGCACTTTTTCTGTGCTGATCAAATTATGGGAGAGAAAAGAAAACTCATCTATGACCTAGGAGCTAACAATCTATTTAGAAAACAAGGTACGTTTTGGAAAAGTTAACTAAAAATATGGGAGCAGTATGCACTTAAGCATTAAATGGCTTAACAGAGAAGTCCTCCAGCAGTTAAAGGAGCGGCTGGTAACCCTTAGGGTCATGGTCTAGATCAGAACTGGTCAACTGAACTTTCTACAGTAAAAAAAAATGTTCTGTGCTGATTAACACAGTAGCCACTAGCATCTGTAGTTACTGTGCAGCTGAAATGTGGCTGGTACAACTGAAAAAATGAATTTTAAAAATTTAATTTAAATAGCTACATAGGGGGACTTCCCTGGTGATCCAGGGCTAAGACTCTGCATTCCCAATTCAGGGAGCCCGGGTTCGACCCCTGGTCAGGGACCTAGATTCTGCATGCCACAATGAAGACTGAAGATCTGGCATGCCACAACTAAGACCGGGTACAGCCAAATACATAAATAAATATGTAAAAATATAGCTACCTATGGCTGATGATTACCATATTAAGGAGTGGCAGACCAAGATCTAGAAGGTATCAGTAGCGAAAGATAGTAATAGTAATAGGATTTGTCTTACTACTTGAAGAAAGAGAAGGATTTGAGTAGCTGAGGATAAAGAAAAGCATTCTAGGAGAAGAAAAAGCATGACAAAGCTGTGCTTAATTCACCCTCAAAGTATGAAAGTGCCCAGTGGTTGGATTCTGCTATGCTGGGCAGACCACACAGCTAAGAATCAGGATTTGAAGGTGCAGGTAATGGGAAGTCTTGATTATTTCTCATTAGTGGATAATAATAGCTCTTACCATATACCCAGAATTATATTGAGTGCCTTACATGGATTGTCTGATTTAATTCTTATAACAACTTTTTCAGGAGAATGAAGATTATTATTATTATTTTTTTGAAGATTCATTTGATGGCACTGTAGAGGTAAGAGAAGCAATTATAATCTTGGAAGGATGACAAAAGTACTTATGAAGGGACTTCACTGGTGGTCCTGTGGTTAAGAATCTGCCTGCCAATTCAAGGGACATGGGTTCGATCCCTGGTCCATGAACTAACATCCCACCTGCCATGGGGCTACGAAGCTCATGAGCCACAGCTACTGAAGTCCACACACCCTAGAGTCTGATTTCCACAACAAGAGATGCAACCTCAATGAGAAGCCCATGCACCACAACTATAAAGTCTGCCTGTAGCAACAAAGACCCAGCACAGCAAAAAAAAAAAAAGTACTAATGAAAGTGAGGCTCAGATGGTTAAGAATCTGCCTGCAATGCAGGAGACCTGGGTTCAATCTTTGGGTTAGGAAGATCTCCTGAAGAAGGGAATGGCCACCCACTCAGGTTTTCCTGAGGTTCCCTGGTGACTCAGACAGTAAAGAATCTGCCCGCAATGCAGGAGACCTGCGTTTGATCCCTCGGTTGGGAAGATCCCCTGGAGGAGGGCATGGCAACCCACTCCAGTATTCTTGCCTAAAGAATCTCCATGGACAGAGGAGCCTCATGTGCTATAGTCCATGGAGTCACAAAGAGTCAGACATGATTGAGCGACCAAGCACAATGAAGGTGAAGAAAGCAGAAACTGAAAAGCCTCATTTAAGACATTAGGAAGTTAGACTCAATACAGAACATGCAGAGAAAATGTGGAGGGTGAATGGAAAAGGGAGTGAGACAATCTGTATCCCTAGGCAAACTGATGAGGACATGTGGAAAGCACCAATAATTCTAGGGTGACTGAAGGCAGGTTACTTAGTGAAGGAATCTTGAGAAGGATATAGGTGGCAATGGAAACAGGTCAATGGAGCCAAGGAATCTGATGGAGGAAAGGTTTTCAAGAACCCTAGAGGTAATTAAGAGCTTCCCAGGTGGTGCAGTGTAAAGTATCTGCCTGCCAATGCAGGAGATGCAAGAGACATGGACTCAATCTTTGGTCAGGAAGATCCTGGGGGAGGTAATGGCAACCTACTTTAGTATTCTTGCCTGGGAAATCCCCATGGACAGAAGTGGGTTGTAGTGGGTTGTAGTCCATGGGGCTGCAAGGAGTTGGACACGACTGGGCAATTGGGCACACACACTCACATACACACACACAGAGGTAAGTTAAAGATGAAGATGGTAAGGTGGCATAGAAACATGCGAAAGTTAAGGTAATGCTGTCAAGAGGAGGAGAGTCAGTTTTGGAAGGGAAATACGGATTCTCTTTTTGACATGTTCATTGGAGGTAACGAGTTCTCTGGATGATGATGTCTTGCTAGTTGGGGGGAATGTGAAGCTAGTTTATAAGAACAGATCAGGACAATTTTAATTTTAATGTGCTCTCACAGGACAGCAGGTAGAGAGAAAACAAGGCTGAGAATAGAACCTGGGGCAAACGCCCATCCATATAGGTGACTGAATGAGAAAGAAGAGCCAGTAAGAGAGAAGGGGTGACTGAACCATACCATGGCAATGCCCTGGAGGCCAAGGAAGGAATTTAAAAGTGATGGTGATTCGTAATTTTCATGTGTTGCAGTGAGATCAAGGGAAACAAGAGTGAGAAAGGGTGACTGAGCTTATCAAGGTGATCCTTGGAGAAACAGGAGGAACACATGTAGAGGATTTGTTTGGGCAGTTTGGCCTTCAAAGAACTGAGGATAAGGGAAACCGATTGAGAAGGGTTAAATGAAGGTTCCCCCTACATGACCAGGTCAGGGACAGCTTAGGAAGGGAAAAGGGCCTCTTCTTCCTTCTGGTACTTGACAACAGTTCACCAAATGGATGGTATCAATAGACACATTTTGAGGAGAGGATTCTCAGGGAAGCAGGACTCAGGGTCACCTGCCAAGAAAGAAAGGAGAATGGGCAAGGGAGGGAAGAGAAAGGAGGTATGTAACAGCCACAGTTGGGGCTGCCCTTGAGAATCACCAAGAAATAAAGGACTGGGTGCAAGATCAACATGATTCCCTGACTAAACTGCCATCTCAGATTTATTCCTGGGAACTGACATCAATAGTAACAAACACCACCACCATTCATCATGTGGTTATCATGTGCTGCTTTCTGGGTGTTTTCATAAGTTATCTCACTTAACTTTCCTAACAATGGAGTTGAGTATTATTAATCCTAATTACTTAAGAATTGTAAAAAAAGGAATTGAGGCTCAATGAGATTTTAACTAAATTAAAAAAAGAAGAAGATAGCATACCATGTCTCCAGGCACTTACTGCACAGAAAACACAGGCAAGGGGGCTGCCTTATTGGAAATCTATTGAAGAGCTACAGACAGAAAAGTAAACGAATAAAACTAGGAAAAGGTCTTTTTTATTTCATTACGCATTCTTTACTTGAGAATCGATGGGATATAAATTATTCCCCAACATCAGTACTAAAAATAAAAGCACGCCGTGAGCATGTTTTCCCTTCTACAACTGGAACAATTCCGGAAATCCAGTATTTATTAGTTGCTTGTCTGAGTTAAGTTTCCAACTCTCAGAGTTTAATTTTCAGATTAAAGAAATCATTGTCACCTAATCTTCGGAATAACATTTTAAGTTGTTAAAATGATAATATCCTAAATAAAAATGAAAAAGAATAAGCCATTGAATACGAATAAAGGCTCACCTATGTAAAAAAAAAATTGAATCAAATTATTTCAGATTTTAATAATGGTGCGCAAAGAATAAAACTGATGATACAATTGATATTATAATAAATGACATAGCAATGGAGGAGGGAGTGTGGTCTGGGGAGGACCATCAGTGGGACAAGGGAGCTAATTTTACGATGAGAAAGTAGAAGAGTTTTCCAGGCCAAAGAAAATACAAGTACGAGGCAAGCAGCAGCTTGGCTCCTCCTCAGCTGCAGCTCAGTAAGCGATTAGGTATAGACCAAGGTTGGAGGCACCATCGCCAAGTCAGGGAAGGATTTACGCAAAGGGGTTAACTCCAAACTATTCAATGGAATAAGGCGACGAAGAGGCAGGGGCCAGACTGCCCCAATCTCCGACTCGAGTTTCCTGTCCGCGAAGCTGCCCGTCTTACACGCAGGGTGAAGCAACCGGTCAGGAGAGGCTCCAGGCCCAGGGGCCAAAAGGCCGAGGCCTGCGGAGGTGGGTAGAGGGGTGAGGCGTGTGACCTCTAGTGTCGCAAGAGTCGAGGGAGCACCGCAGGCTGCGCCGGGCCACTAAGCACCCCCTTCTGCCCCACAACCACCCCCGCCTTTCATTCTCTATTGAGACCCTCGCCCGTAGCACCTCCCACCCCGTCCGGCCCAGCTGGATTTCCCCCCTCGGGGCGGCGAATCCGTCTTCCAAAACTTCGGAACGACCGTACCCCCTTGAGTGATGGAGAGATGAAATAATACAAGGCTAGGGCGAAGTCCTACAGGAAACAGACCTCTTTATTTCTGCCTTGTTTTCCCTCATGGCTTCACCCAAAACGCCTAGCTTCCCGGGATGCTCTCCAAGTCACCCCCTCCAACAACGAGTCTATTGGTTTTGCCCTTAGTCCCGGATTGGCTGAAGGGTTACGCCTCGGCCCGGGACTGGAGGACGTTGGGTCCTTACGTATTCCCGGCGCCCATTGGTTCGTTTTCCCCGTTTCTGGGTGGAGTCGCTAGGGCCGGTTTCCACCCACTTGTTTACGGAGCGCGTAGTTGTAGCGCTCTCCGAGCTCTGGGGCTGTCTCTAAAGTTCTCAATTTAGCTCTTTGGACCAATTGGGCGCTGGCTCCACCCTCTCCCGCTCCCTCGCACGCTTCCCGCGTGGTACGGCCCATATCTTTAGAACGGCGGCGCGAGCGGCTGTGTTCCTCCGCCCGCGCGCGCCTGACTGACCCCCCTCGACGGTGCGCTTGGTACGGCCCGCGCCGCCTCCTCTAGCTGGGGTGGTTGCCCCCCTCGGGTCGGCGGCGCTTGGTGCCGCCCGGGAGAACCAGGTCATCGGTCGGTTCCCGTGAAAACAAAAACAATCGGCGGCGCCGCGGCGGGCAGCCGAACGCGGCGAGCGGGGAAGCAGGGGCGCGGGGCCGGGTCTGACCAGCGAGCGAGAGCAGCGGCCACGCGCCGGGGCCGGGGCCGGGGCGCCGATGGGGCAGGCGGGCGCGGGCTTCGCGAGGCTCCCCTGGCGCCAGGGCTAGCTCCTCGCCGCTTCGGCCTCTCGCGCCGCCCGCCTGGGGGACGACGGAGCAGGACGCGGCCTCGGCCGGGCCCGGCGAACGGCTGCGGACACTCGCGAGCCGAGGAGCAGAACACCGCCACCGCCGCCTCCGGGATGGATCAGTGCGTGACGGTGGAGCGCGAGCTGGAGAAGGTGCTGCACAAGTTCTCGGGCTATGGGCAACTGTGCGAGCGCGGCCTGGAGGAGCTCATCGACTACACGGGTGGCCTCAAGCACGAGATCCTGCAGAGCCACGGTAAGGCGGCCCGGGTGGTCGCGCGGGACTGGGCCCACCCACCCCGAGCCCCTCGGGCCCAGGCGGGCCAGGAGGGTGTCTGCGGGCGGCCAGACCCGGCCTTCTCCGGGGCGCCGAGATCCCCAGGCCCCTGTGACTTTTCCTCCTCCTCTCCCCCCGAACTGTCTCGAACCTACCCCGATCTCGTTGTTAATTAAAAGTGAGCGGGAACCCATCCGGAAACTAATTCTGGAGCCATGGGGGTTCCATCCAGGTTTAAACCCGGGCGCGGGGCCGGCTCGTCGCACCTGCAAACTGCCTCCCTCCCGGGGTGGGCGCCCCTAGTTAATTGCCTTGGGCCCGAGGATCCGGGCGAAGAGAGGGTCAGTGCAGAGAGCCCCATCCCTCCTCCTCCTCGCCCCAAACATTTAGCCAGGGACTGACTTTGCTCGTCTTTCTTCATTTTTTTAAAATTAGAAACTCGCATGTTATTCTTAGCTGTGGGTTAACAAAACAGCCGCTGCTTCAACTCCATAATTTGACTCTCTGTAGAAGAAGCCTTTCTTTCAACTCCGCAGCGGCACTGATGTGATGCCTAAGAAACTAGCTAAATCAAACTGTTAAGCTCTCCCAGTTGCATTCTGCGATGAGACTGGAGGTAGCCTCCCCAGAAACACATTGTGGAGCAAGTTGTTAGTTACATGTGTTACCTGGTCAAGTTTTTACTTGTTTTCCTTTCAGAAAGCAGGTTTTCAATGGAAGGTGTTTCTTCTCTATTATTATAGCCCTAGGCCCTGGGGGAAGATACTTAGCTGCAGTTAACTTGTGGAAGCTGGGTGGGATTCTTTGGGTTTGAGTTCTTTAAATAACATGAAAAGTCTGGTATTCTTTAGGTTAAAATATCTGTAGTGATGATTCCTTCTGAGCAAGAAGTAATGGACTTCATGGAATGCATTTGTTGAGTTTGGGGGCCCTGCTCAACTCAGAGGTTGAACAGAAATCTTTGATAAGGAAGGTTTGGTAGCTGGGGTCACGTGTGGACACTGGAGCGAGTGTGGTTGAGGACAGTGGCACTGGCTGACTTCTTTCCGCCTCCCCTTCCTTCCTGTACATTTTCCTTTCCCAGACTGCTTTCAGTTGAGAGTTAGTGCTCATCCATGGTGCCTGTGTGCGTGGGTCAGTCGTGTTTGACTCTGCGCCTCCATGGACTGTAGACCACCAGTCTTCTTTGTCCATGCAATTTTCCAGGCAAGAGTAATGGAGTTGGTTGCCATTTCCTCCTCTAGGGAATCTTTCCGACCTAAGGATCGAACTTGCATCTTCTGCACTGGAAAGTGGATTCTTTACCACTGAGCCACCTGGGAAGCCCCATCCATGGTGAGGGAGTCTTATAACAGCATCTCATCCTGGACACGGCAGTCACTTGGGAACTCCAAGAAAGAAGCAAACCCAGTGACCATAGTGGGGTTAGGACTTGAAATAGGAACATGGAAAAATGAGCAGACCTAGGTGGCTGCCTGCAAGGGGGAAGCAGATGTGGGGTAGGATGGGTCTCCTGGGAAGGCTCTGGTGAACTTGGTTTGGGACAAGTGAGAAACTGAAGGACTGATGAAGATAGTCAAGGGCATCATGTTTCCTATTGGCTGAAGATGCATAGATGGAGTTTGGGAGGAAAGTAAGGTTTAAGATGGTGTCCTGGTGTCCTTCACAAAGGAGAGTGAAGGAGATCATTAGGTTGCACAGAGGAAAGACTGTAGGGTCTAACCACAGCCTTGAACTCCCTTTGAAGAGCGGAGGTCCTGCAGGTGCCAGCAGAAACAGAAAGGGCAGGCTTAGAGAGGTTGGTCAGCTGGTGTTTGGCTATTGGGACCAATAGTGACCCTCTTTGCAAGCAGTTTCATAGAATTGTTAAACTAGATGACTAGGAGTTAAGAAAAATAATACAGATTGAGGTGAGAGGGGCTGCTTAAGTAAGGGGGCTGAAGGTGTGCCCCATCTGCCCCTCATCTGGAGAGGCAATCTTTTTATATCGTTAAAGACTGAAAAGGGACTTCCCAGGTGGTACAAGTGGCTTCTGCCTGCCAATGCAGAAGACAGAAGAGCTGCAAGTTAGATCCCCTTGCCAGGAAGATCCCCTGGAGGAGGGTATGGCAACCTACTCCAGTATTCTTGACTGGAGAATCCAAGGAGCTTGGTGGGCTACAGTCCATAGAGTCCCAAGGGTTGGACATGCTTCACCTGCAAAGACTGAAAAAGGTAGGAGTAGGTGAAGGGTGTAGACGTGGAGAGGTGGAAGGAGTGATTCCATTTTTAAGGAACAGGTTGAATATTGAGGGCTTGCAGAGCTTGAGAGAGAGAGAAGATAGAAACTGTTACAAAATCCCTTTCTTCATGAGAGAGAGAGAGCATATTAATTGAAGGCGAATGTGATTTGAACTTCATTTTAGGGGATTTGGGGCCAATCACAGATGGATAAAATAATTTTGAGAACTTGCTAAAGCAGGAATGTGTTTTAGACCTCTTCGGGACTTTTCGAGGAACTTATGGTCAGAGGGGTATTAGCCACAGAGTTTGCCGTGTTGTTCAAACAGTCTGATGTGAATTGTGGCGTTCCTGCCTATTTTTTACCTTCTTATCTAACAAATTGCAGTTTTATATTGATAATCTCTTTGATTTTCTTTAATTCTTTAAGAATAGGATTAAGAGACTAAGGAAATCTCGAGGCAGGAATACTGGAGTGCATTGCCATGCCCTTCTCCAGAGGATCTTCTCGACCCAGGGATTGAACCCTGGTCTCCCACATTGCAGGCAGATTCTTTACTGTCTGAGCCACCAAGAAAGCCCCTAAGAGACTAAAGGCACCAATAAAACATGAAAGAAAAATAAATACCACAAGTACTAGGTCTAGTTTTCAAAATAAAATCTTCTTTCTTTTGATGTTCTATTGTATGAAGACAACAGATATCATGTCTTGGTGTCTGGAAAATAGTATTTTTCAAAGCAGATGATTTCTAAAGTTCTCTGCAGACAATGTGGGTATTACATTGAGTCTTAAGTATACCCTTCTTAAAGCTATATGGACTGAAATCTGATTTTGGAACTCCATTTTCAAGTTTAAAGGAAGTTTTCAAAGCTCTGAATATGCCTATCTGGGAGAGTGATCTGGTGGTTTCTCATGACCTGATGGAGAGGCTCCAGTTGGCAGCCTCTATAATTAGGCTTATTATAATAAGCTCATTCTTTGGGTTCATTTGTGATGATATTCTTGTAAGAATGTGATATGAATAAAGTAGAATCATGGGGACTCTACAGATCCCCCAACATTGCATCATACTGTTGGTGAGTAACTGCCTGATTCAGTAGTGTTCTTTAGTGAGGGCCAGGGGGTCAGGTCAGTTTTTGAGGTTGAATTACATTTTCTTATGTTTAAATTTCTCTTTCCTAAAGTTGTGAGCAGACAGCTATACCATGTGAGGATGGTTAGGATGGCTTGTGGTAGAAACTGATGAACCATCAAAGAAAACCCATTGACAACCGTGGTCCACTCGCACCACCCTTGTTCCAGATCGTGACGTGAACTCTGCCCAGAAGGGGCTTGCCTGTTCTCCCCTAAGATCCTCTCATCTGCTCTAAATTGCCCCACATGGCATTTCCCTAACTCTGGGGGAAGAGGAGAGCATTTAGTGCATCATTTAGTGTATCCTCCTTTCAGTGAGAGTTTCCCTGTGAGCATGAAGTTTGCTGTAAGATTTAATACGGTCGATGCTGTTGGTGATTATTCTCACTCTGCCCTTGATCTCATTTGGATGATGCCCTGGTTCTTCTCAAACTTCTCTCACACATGCACACTCCTATTTTTCAGGTAGATTCACAGTTTCACTTTGGTAGATTTATCCTCATTCTGGGCAATAATTGTAAAGTCCTAGATTTGGTATGTTAGGTATGATCAACCTTATATTAAATGTGTTAAAATACTTCACATACAGCTAAAGTCACCATTCACATCATTGGTAGGGGAACCACACTTTGGACAGCCCTTGATTAATAGATAAGTGGTATTAGATACATTTTGGTGACTTGCCTTGTGGGTATGTATTGTTAACTTTTGGGGGACGGCAAGTGTATTTGTATTTTGTTAATCAATAGCACTTTTGTAGTGGAAAGGAAAACATAAAAGAATCATAAATGATTTATTGTTAATATTCGAAATTCATGTTTGGTGATAGAAAATTAGGCTGGAACAACTGGGTAACTGTTTTATTACATGTATATAGTATACTTGAAAAAAATTACAGTGTTTATAAGTGTAAAGGATGTACAGTATTTAATGAAATTGTTATTTTGGAGCTGTTATTAAAAGGAGTTCGAATATGGTTTCTGAAAGTGATTGTCAAGGAATTTTCTAAATTTAAAATTGTATTTCTTTTGAGTAGATAATACATTTAAATGGTATAAATGTAAATGATAAAAAGGCTATCTAGTAAAAAAAAAAAAAATCTCCCTTTCAGTCATTCTTATTCTCGGACCACCTAATTGTCCATTTTATAGCCAAAGATTTGGCTGTTTCTGGAAAAAATTTTAAGGTTCAGGGAAATGATATCAGTGTTTATTTTTTCTCTAAGGCATTGGACGTGTAGTTCTGCATATGGTGATTTAGGCTTAGTATTATCACAATTTGCAAGTTGGTAGAGATTGTTTCATTTGTGGGTGCAGTCAATGTATATTATCAGCTAAAACTCCGTGTGTTTCTGTGTGGTCTGACATTTAGAGTATGATCTTCTACCTTTATCTCTTTGGTGAATCAAAGAGAATTTAATTACTAATTACAGAATTGCTTCTTTTTTTGTTTTTTTAATTTGAGAGTGATAAATGAGAAGTAAGCAATTAAACATGAAAGAAAAAGCAAATTAGATGGTCACATTTTAAACTAATTTATGTGATATAGTGTTGGGTCAGTAGACAAAAAAACCAGAGGTCTGGGGTTACATGTTAGGTATAACTAACTTTACATTCTAGAATTTGAATTGTATATATTATATATATATATTTAAAAGTATGTTTATTTATATATGCAGATTCTCTGCTTTTCAGCGTCTACCAGTGTTGAGTGTCTGTGTTGAACTAACTGTAAAAGGATCAGGGTTTGGTGGACTAGTGGTATGTCTTACTTAGTTATCCTTATTTGGTGTACTTTGAGTAGGCTGCATAGCTTGGTCCCCCATTTGTTAACTAAACATTTTGCTAAGTACAAGACACTCTTGAAAGAATTAATGCCGTTCAAGTTTTGAATAAAATTTGGTATCTCCATTTAGCATCTAATCTGGAAAGTAGCAAGATAAGTAGGTCAAAAAAGTTTGTGTGAATTAGCCAGTATTCAAAAACTCAAAGAAGAGAATAGACCGGTCACCGATCTACTTGGGCTGTTTTATAGATGGTGAGAATCATAATAATAATAGGCTAGCGTTGGTGTTTCCAGTTGGGTTTAGAAGCAGATTTGTCAGCCATTCCTTTCCAGGCTCATTTAGGAGGTAACTCTGTCATCTGGCACCTTACTCATTCAGACTGCTGTATCACTCAGGATCCTTTTGGTTGCAGGTGGCAGAATGGTTTTAATTAAAATGGAATTTGTTGACTCATAACTAAAAAGGCTGAGGATAGGCCAGCGGCTCCCAGGGCACAGAGGGTGTCATGAGGACTGGTTTTGTTCTCTTCCTCTCTCGGCTGCGCTTTCCTCCATGGTTGGCTTCATCCTCAGCAGAGCTTTTTCCACATGGAAGCAAAGATGGCCCGTGGACTCGTGTCATTCTTGTACTGCTTGCAATCCCAGAGACGGGGACATGCCTGTTTTCTGTATTTCCAACAAAATTACTGGGGAATATTTTTATTGTCCTAGTTCAGATCAGTAAGAGGGGCTGCTGGGTGAAGTCCATGAGCCGCCTTGGGCTGTGCTTCCCAAGTGTCAGATGATTCATGACCATGTGACGTGTTGTTGCTCAAATAAAGGAGAGAGTTCTAGAAAGGAAGACTTGAAGTGATAGATGCCCGCTGTAGTTGAGCCAGCTGCCAGTTACATCGATAACAGTATTATTTGAGATGGTTTCTTGATTAGCCCAATCTTTACGTCTCAGCTTTCTCCTTGACTTGTAACTGTAGTGTTCAGATAATTCAAGCCCTGAGTTGCTGGTATGACTTCATGTGTAGACTCTGAGACTACAGCTTGATTCATGTTACCTTTGGGAACTTACTTGAAATGACTTTAATGCTTGGTATAATAAAATCATTTCCCTAAGGTTATCTTATCTCCTGAGTAGTTTCTAATTCTGGATAATAACCTCGGTAAGGGGAAACTTGCCAACACTTCTGTGATACTATCTTACTAGAGTTAATAGAGAAATTTCTGTGTTTTCATGTTGCAGTCACTTAGTAGTTAGCATAGTGAAGTGGTGTTTTAGGCAGACTGCTCTTCACTTGGGATATTGAAACTTGTTTTTATTTGGGGCCCTGCTTCTTCATCTGTAAAATCTTTGAAAATGACCCCAAGAGGTAGTTGTGGGGAGACCTGGGGAGTCCTGGCCATAAGCTATGGACTTGGAGGCCTGTGGTACTTCATGTTACTCCTCAAAGTAACACTGGGGAGGTGATAACTCTCAACAGAGCGTTTCTTCTGGCTTTCTTAGATTATGTGCTAGTCTAACAGCTCAGAGAACAAGAAACTAGAATCTCTGGCAGCACTTGAGGCTTTTAGAAATAAGCTTCCACTCTGTTTTGGTTTAGTGATCGTATGGCTGAGCTCAAAGTGGTTCTTTGGGAACATTGTTTGGGAAATCCATATGTCTTCTTTTGCCAAGTCTTTCTCCACCTAAGAGGCCTGGGGCACAGGATGTGCTGTATGTGTGCAATCCATATAGATTTAATATTTTCTTATTGGTCTGTGAAGATGTTTGGGAGGAGATAAAGAGAGACTTTAAAAAAGAAGCATGGCATGCATGGCCTCAGTCCACCAGGAAGGTAGAGGCTAGTTGAGGAGACAAGATGTGTTTGTGCTTGTGGAGAAGAACATAAAGTTTTGTCCTTGAGCTCAGGAGATCTGGATTTGAGTCCTTGTTCTATCACTTCACTGCCTCTCCGTGTGTGTGTGTGTGTGTGTGTGCGCGCGCGCGCGCGTGTGTGTGCATGCACACATCTGTGCGCAGTTGTGTCCACCTCTTTGCCACTCCATGGACTGCAGCCCATCAGGCTCCTCTGTCCATGGGATTCTCTAGCCAAGAGTACTGGAGTGAGTTGTTATTTCTTCCTCCAGGGATCTTGCCGACCCAGGGATGGAACCCACATCTCTTGTGTCTCCTGCGTTGGCAAGTGGATTCTTTACCACCAGTACCACTTGGGAAGTCCTCACTGCTTCTACAATTTCACTTAACTTCTTTCCTCCTCAGTAGACTGATAGCTTATATCATGGGTTGTGGAAATTAGATAGTACGAACTGGCTTTGAACTCTGTAAAACAAGGTTTACTTGTTATTTTTAAGGTCCGTACATTTAAGCAGTGTCTTAATTGAGACACTGAGTTTAGATATCTTTATTACTGGTGTGTGTTAACTGCCATTGTGTCCAGTGGTCTGCTTAACACTCTTAGGAATATTCAAAAAGTATTAACAGTCTTCAAGGAACTTTATTTGGATAATGAGGCCAGAGTTTTACAATTGAGAGGGGAATAAACCATGGCTGTGGAATAGTATACAGCATAATATTAAAGGGCTTCCCTGGTGGCTCAGACAGTAAAGAATCTGCCTGCAATGCAGGAGACCTGGGTTTGATCCCTGAGTTGGGAAGATCCCTTGGAAGAGGGTATGGCAACCCACTCCAGTATTCTTGCGTGGAGAATCCTCACGGACAGGAGCCTGGGGTCGCAAAGAGTCAGACATGACAGAATGACTAAGCACACAGCACACTTAATATTATTAGATGATAGTGCTTCTGGTTGGTGTAAATACTATCAGTTTAGAAAAATAGGAAGAGAAGGAGCCCTTAGAATGAACTGCTTAGAGGTGGGCTGTTTCAGTTGCACTGTAGAGCACATGGTCAGTAGCTACTAATCCCCAGCTATATGTGAAACTGGGCTAAATCTTGTGGGAGTTACAGAGGACAAGCAGTCATCCTCATGCTCCAAGCATGTTCTGAGTAGTTGGGGAGGTAAGCCCAGTATGTTTTTACAGTGCGAGGCCATGTGTATATGGTAAATGCTGATTGAAGGATACCAACAACGGGGTGGGATTTGAGACAGGGACAGGCTCCTCTAACCTGTGGGCAGTTTCAGTAACAGAGACTGAGTGAGGAGAGGAGGAAGATAGGATGGGGTGCTGGGAGAGGAGGTTGGCAAGAACAAAGATGCAGAGGAGTGAGGGTACAAGAGGCATCCTGGGAACAGTGAAGGATCAGAGTGGGGAGGTAGGAAACAGAAGAATGAAAATTAAGCTGGACTCAGGTTTTGTAGAGTCAGGGCTGTCAGGGCAGGTAGTAAACTGAGAAGATACTGAGAGACTTGGGTTGGAGCCGGTGAAAAGGGAAGGACAGAGACATGATCTGAGACCAGTTAGCATTTTGGGTGATTGGAGTGGGAGTGAAGTTTGACTAGAGGCAGAAGACTAGTTAAGGTTCCTTGTCAGCGTGCGCCTGATGAAATAGGGACCTATTCTGGGGTAGTGGTAGAGATGTAGAGACCCAGGTGTGGAGTCTCCTGAGGGAAGAAATTACCAGGACATGGGGCAGAATAGGAGAGAAGGGCTGGAAAAATCAAAGGTTCATCTAGGGTTCTGAGCATGAATGACAGACAATTACAGAACCAGGAGGGAAATGGGAAGTTCAGGAGAGGGGAAGGTAGAAATTTGGGTTTGATTTTTAAATAAGAAACCCATATTCAAATGCTATAAGAAGCCCTATCTGGTTCACTCATTCATTTCAGAGATAAATAGATGTCTTGATTAGTTCTCTGTGTTTTGAATTTGAAGGAAGTGAACAGGCTCTCAAAATATCTTGTTGTTTAGTCACTAAGTCGTGTCTGACTCTTGCAACCCCATGGACTGTAGTCCGCCAGGCTCCTCTGTCCATGGGATTGTCCAGGCAGGAATACTGGGGTGGTTGCCATTTTCTTCTCCAGGGGATCTTTCCGACCCAGGGATCGAACCCAAGTCTCCTGCATTGGAAGGCAGGTTCTTTACCACTGAGCCACCTGGGAAGCCCCTAAAAATATCTAACAGACATCTAAAAACTTGTTCCTACATCTTCCTTCTCTTCTTCTCTGGCCAGTTCTTGCCTCACAGACTCCTGTAGAGCCCTGCTTTCTTCCCCGTGCCCATCACATTGGTCTGGCTCTCTGCTCCAGGAGGACTGTTAGTCTGTGCCACGTCACTTAGCTCTTAGAGATAAACTGAGGTGATTTGTTTTCTCTTGTGTTTGGACTTGCACCCGCCTCGGCTGTGATTTGGTGCAGCGGATCCGAATACCCATCTGTGAATTTACCTTTGGGGTGGACGAACAAATGCTATACTTTCCTTTACTATGTACATTTGCCAGCTGTTAATATACCAAAAAGTTTATTTTGTTTTCAGGGTGTACTGCCTCTAGGAAAAAAGAAAAAGAGTGTTTTCTATTTGTGCCTTTTCCTGCTTCCTCTGAGTATGTCTCTGTTGAGTGGTTACTGTGTCCTGAGTGCCAGGGTAGCTCATGAGAAGCCCAAAACCTCAGCAGGCCACAGTTTGGCTTGCTACTTGGGCTTCCCTGGTGGCTCAGACAATAAAGGATCTGCCTGCAATGCAGGAGACCCGGATTCCATCGCTGGGTTGGGAAGATCCCCTGGAGAAGGGAATGGCTACCTACTTCAGTATTCTTGCCTGGAGAATTCCATGGACAGAGGAGCCTGTTGGGCAACAGTCCTTGAGGTTGCAGAGTCAGACACAGCTGAGTGACTGACGCTAACTATGGTTTGCTACATACAGTATGAAATAGCCCTTTATTATAATTTTTAATACCAACCTTTTTAGAGTTTCAAGTTTTTCTGTTTTAATATCTTGCAAGCATATCCATGTTTACTTGTCAATGACTTTTTAAAAAAATTTTTAATTGGAGGATAATTGCTTTACAGTGTTATGTTGGTTTCAGCCGTACAGCAACACAAACCAGCCATAAGTATACATATATCCCATCCCTCTTGAACCTACCTTCCAACCCTGCCCTCCATCCCACTCCTCTGGGTCATGATGGAGCCAGAGTACCAGGCTGAGCTCCCTGTGTTACACAGAAGCTTCCAGTTAGCTACCTATTTTACATGTTGTCAGTGACCTTTAGAATCAGTCTTATCCTTGAAATTGAGACGGTGTAGTACACAATCTATTATGTTTCTATTCATTCAGTAAATAGTTATTGAATGCCTAATATGTGCTGATTTCCATGCTAAACATGGGAAATTAAATACTTATGTTTTCTACCTTCAAGTAATTTCATGGGAGTGATAAATAAATATTTACAGTGTAGTGTGGAACCCTGGTAGAGAAGTACAAGAAGCTATGCAAGCAAATATTTTTCTAATTTACTGTTTCCAGGTAACTAATGGACATAAATCCTGAAATGGATAGGCAGTGAAGCTAAGGGCAGAACTTGAAGTCTTAACTGGGTTCTATAAAAACAACTTAATGTTGTGTGCTTAGTTGCTCAGTCGTGTCTGACTCTTTGTGACCCCATGGACTGTAGCCTGTCAGATTCCTCTGTCCATGGGGTTGTCCAGGCAAGAACACTGGAGTGGGTTGTCATTTCCTTCTCCAAGTAATCTTCCTGACCCAGGGATCAAACCCATGTCTCTTGTGTCTTCTGCATTGTAGGCAGATTCTTTACCACTGTACCGCCTGGGAAGCAAGGTAAAATCAATTTAGGAGTTAACTCACATATGTGTAATTTAGTTTGGCAGATGTCTGATTTTGGAGGAGACCATGTCTATTCTAATTTTAGAGAATATCATGCTTAAATTTTGTTTATAAAAGGTACTGTTCTATTGCACTAAAAGGAAAAGTATCTTTAACTTAGACCAACTGTGTATGTGGATTCTTTGCTTGGATTTAGGATTGATTATTGCCATACTAATTGTTTTGCTTGTTGAATCAAGTCAAATAATAAAAGTGACCTTAAAAATAGTACTTCTGTGTTACAGCCACTTTGGAAGATGGTTTGGTGTTTTCTTACAAAACTAAACATTATTCTTGCAATAAAAGGCAACAATCAGTGTTCCTTGGTATTTACCTAAAGGAGTTGAAACTTAACTTCACACAAAAACCTGCACCTGGATGTTTATGGCAGGTTTATTCATAATTGCCAAAGCTTGAAGACAGCCAAGATGTCCTTCAGTAGATGAATGGCTAAAGTGTGGTTATACACAGACAGTGGGCTAAATAAAAAGAAAAGAACTTTCAGGCTGTACATGTGTGGAGGCAGGGTATACTGGGAAGTCTCATTGCCTCCCTCTCAATTTTGTTGTAAGTATAAAACTGATCTTGAAAAATAGTCTTTGAAAAAAAAGTATTTGTGGTGACAGTAAAAGGTGAGTGATTTCTTTTCATACTTGTGTATGGGTCCTGAGTCCAGGGAGGTTTATTGCATTGCCAGACACACTTGCACAGGACTTTATCCTGGGTAAAAAGTGACCACTCTCCTAGTGGCCAACATGGATCCCAGCGTTCACCTTCAGCTCTGGTTGTTATGGTAAAGATGGCTGTCACAGGAACTGCACAGTTTAACTTCTAGGAACTGAATCCAGTTAGTTTTCTTTCATAGAGAAGCAGGTTTCTGTTTCTCTTAGAAGCAGGTTTTGTTTTCAGACGAAAGAACATTAGGCCTCTCCCTTTAGGACTTAGAAGATTGGTCTCAGTCGGTTTGGTGATTACAGTGATTTCCAAACCTGTTTTTACCTTTGGCTGCTTTCCACCGAATCCATTTGAAAATGCATTAGTGGAATCCTTCTCTCTGAACAGGGCTTTCCTGGGGTTCTCTTTCAGATTATGCCATTACACTTTTCTTGTGCTTCCAAATACTTTGTAGAAATTATTCTCCTTGGGGCATACTGAAAACTCAGTGTTAATTAATTGACCTTATATTATTCCTCACATCTATGATTTATAAACATAGCAAACTGAGTCACTAAAATTTGAAAATATCAATGGATTTTGAGGTTGGGGCATAGAAGTTCAACTGGCAAACCCCAAATGACTTCTCTCCAGCTTGAGCTTTGCTTTTGTGTTCCTTAACCTTTTGTTTGTTGTCTCCTAATTGTAGAAATAAACATATCCAGATGTTATGGTTTGCATTTTTAGGCTTTTTAAAAAATTAAGTTAAAGTTCACATACCACAAAATCACCCTTTGAAAGTGTGAAATTCACTAACTTTTAGTACATTCAGACTTGTGTAGTCATAACCGTTATCTAATTTGAGAACATTTTCTTCACTCCAGGAAGAAACCTCCTCTCATTCACAGTCATTCTCCATTCCACACTTCTCCAGCTCTGACAACTATGAATCTCCTCGCCTGTTCTGGATGTTTCACATAAGTAGAATCAAGCAATCTGTGGCCTTTTGCGTGGCGTATTTCAGCTTACTATTTTCAAGGTTCATCCATGTTGTAGCATATATTAGTGCTTCCTTCCTTTTTATAGCTGAATAATACTCTGTTGTATGGACTTGCCACATTTTGTTTATCCATTCATCATTTGGGTATTTGAATTGTTTCTATTTTGGGGCTATTAAATGCTGCTGTGAACATGTACAAGTTTGTGTATGGATGTATGTTTTCATTTCTCTTGGGCCTGGCTTGCTGCGATTCATGGGGTTGCAAAGAGTCGGACACGACTGAGCAACTGAACTGATGTACCTACATGTGGAATTCTTGGCTCATACGGTAACTTTGTTTAACTTTCTGAGGAATGTTTTCTACAGCTTTTGCACCATCCCTCAGCAATATATGTGGGTCCACATTCTTGCCAACACTTACTATTGTCGTCTACCTTTTTTCATTGTAGCTATCCCAGTGGGTGTGAAGTAGTTTCTGACTGTAGTTTTGGTTTGCATTTCCCTATTGATTAATGATGCTGAGTACCTTTTCCTGTGCTTATTGGTTATTTGTATATCTTTTGTTTTGGCTATGCCACACGACTTGTGGAATCTTAGTTCCATGATCAGGAATTGAACCTGGCCATGGCAGTGAAAGCACCAAGACCTAACCATTGGACCACCAAGGAGTTCCCACTATATCTTATTTGGGAAAAAAAATCTATTCAAATTCTTTGCCTATTTTTAACTGGATTGTTCATCATGGAACAACAGACTGGTTCCAAATAGGAAAAGGAGTACATCAAGGCTGTATATTGTCACCCTGCTTATTTAACTTCTATGCAGAGTACATCATGAGAAACGCTGGGCTGGAGGAAGCACAAGCTGAAATCAAGATTGCTGGGAGAAGAATCAATAACCTCAGATATGCAGATGACACCACCCTTAGGCAGAAAAGAAGAAGAACTAAAGAGCCTCATGATAAAAGTGAAAGAGGAGAGTGAAGAAGTTGGCTTAAAGCTCAACATTCAGAAAACTAAGATCATGGCATCCGGTCCCATCACTTCATGGCAGATAGATGGGGAAACAGTGGAAACAGTGACTGACTTTATTTTTCTGGGCTCCAAAATCACCGCAGATGGCGATTGCAGCAATGAAATTAAAAGACACTTGCTCCTTGGAAGGAGAGTTATGACCAACCTAGATAGCATATTAAAAAGCAGAGGCATTACTTTGCCCACAAAGGTCCGTCTAGTCAAGGCTGTGGTTTTTCCAGTGGTCATGTGTGGATGTGAGAATTGGACTATAAAGAAAGCTGAGCGCTGAAGAATTGATGCTTTTGAACTGTGGTGTTGGAGAAGACTCTTGAGAGTCCCTTGGACTACAAGGAGATCCAACCAGTCCATCCTAAAGGAGATCAGTCCTGGGTGTTCATTGGAAGGACTGATGTTGAGGCTGAAACTCCAATACTTTGGCCACCGGATGCGAAGAGCTGACTCATTGGAAAAGACCCTGATGCTGGGAAAGATTGAGGGCAGGAGGAGAAGGGGACGACAGAGGATGAGATGGTTGGATGGCATCATCAACTCGATGGACATGGGTGTGGGTGGACTCTGGGAGTTTGTGATGGACAGGGAGGCCTGGCATGCTGCCGTTGATGGGGTCGCAAAGAGTTGGAAACAACTGAGCGACTGACAGAACATTCTGATATTGATGACTTGTAAGAATTCTTGTATACTAGATACTAGACCCTTATCTGATGCATGATTTGCAAGTATTTTTCTTCCATTCTGTGGGTTCTCTTTTCATTTTCTTGGTAGTGTTTGAAGCACAAGAGTTTTTAAGATTTGATGAAGTGAAAATCTCTCAGTTGTGTCCAACTCTTTGTGACCCCATGGACTGTATAGTTCATGGAATTCTCCAGGCAAGAATACCAGAGTGGGTAGCCTTTCCCTTCTCCAGGGGATTTTCCCAACCCAGGGATCGAACCCAGGTCTCCCACATTGCAGGCAGATGCTTTACCAGCTGAGCCACAAAGGAAGCCCTTGTTTTAATGAAGTCCAATTTAATTATCTTTTTGTCTGGTTGCTTTTGGTGTCATATCTAAGAAACCATCACCCAATCCAAGATCAAGAATAAAACCATTTTCTTACAAGTGTTTGATAGTTTCAGCTTTTAATTTCTGTCTTCATTCCA
Organism: Bison bison bison; assembly: GCF_000754665.1. Classification (NCBI taxonomy): domain Eukaryota; kingdom Metazoa; phylum Chordata; class Mammalia; order Artiodactyla; family Bovidae; genus Bison; species Bison bison. The sequence continues at coordinate 3,326,827 of NW_011495040.1, forward strand.
TTTTGAGTTAATTTCTGTCTGTAATATGATTTTTTTTGCAAATGAGTAGCTAGTTATTCCAGCACCATTTGTTGAGTATGACTTTCTTTTTAACTGTTTTCTCCCCCTTACTTTATTTACCATCAATCTGTATACTTACATTAATAGCACCTGCAAATGTGTAGGGTACATAAGACTGTGGAGTATACAGTTTAAGAATTTGTCTTCCCTTTGGTTCTTACATCTAGTTGAGACTAATGATGGTGTATATATCTGAAATTGTTAAATGGTGTTTGATTCTGTGCCAGAGGAGTGGTGGAGAAAACAGAATTCATTAGGAATTGAGAAGACTGAGTAAGTCTGTGGGCAAAGAAGTTCAAAGAGAAGATAAAGTCATTGAGGTTAGATAAGGGTTAGATACAGAAAGAGCAGAAATGGCCAGGACAGAGCTTACTGAAGCAATTAGGTTCTTTTGGCCCAAAGTATGTATAGGACATGTTTTAGACAGATCTAAATTTTTTTCCTGGATTACCAGGTCTTCCCTTAGCCTAAACTGCGTCACTAGAAATTGGAAGCACCTGATACATACTTTGTGCAGTTGTGTTTAGAAATAAGGGCAATTTCTGTTTTGGCCACCCCGTATTGAATTGGGTACCTTATGGATACATCTTCTGTTTACTTATTTTTTTACTTCTCTCAGTGGTTGTCATAAATGCTGGAATGCATTCCTCTGTAGGGAAGGAAAAAGTAATTTTACATCTACCCTTGCAAGTTCTTGGCTGAGACAACTCCTATAATAAAAAACAGACTAATTAGAGAAAAGCAGTCTGTTTACACGTATACCTCATGTGCATGTGGGAGGTGCACTCAGTATTCCAGGGAGTCGTGAGTAACTCACAGAGGTGGCTTAGAACTCAGGCTTACAGACCAGCTTTGGCTAAAGACACAAGAAAGGTAGGTGTGGGTGGGCCAGTAATGGGGAGGTTAGCAGGAAAAGCACAGTAAACAGGGGTTAGGTTTTTTATGTAAATCTAAGTCTGAGCTTTCATAAAAAGTTCTTGTGATTTAGGAGAAGGTAATGGCAACCCACTCCAGTATTCTTGCCTGGAGAATCTCAGGCTCCCAGAGGAGCCTGGTGGGCTGCCGTCTGTGGGGTCGCCCAGAGTCTGACGTGACTGAAGTGACTTAGCAGCAGCAGTCATTCTTCTCTTCCTCATACAGAGATACCCTTAAAAATGGAGGTTAATTTTATACATTTAAATTTCCCTTATAAAAGGGTAACTTCTACTCTGTTTTCAGAGCTTCTCCTGTGTTTGTTGTTTCTCAGAAATAATCAGCTCAAGATCATCCTTACACCAAAAGGCTATTTTGGGGTGGCATATTCTGCTACCCTTCCCCCTCTTCTTTCAAGGTTTTGCCCAGATGTCACTTCCTCAGTGAGGCTTACCACGTCCACCTGTTTAAGATTACAGTGGCTCAACCCTATAATGGCTCACTCTCCATTTGTTTTACTCTGGTCCCCCACCCCTGCCAGGAGCACGTATCCTCTTTTGCAATATTGTGTAATTGACTGACGTCGTATTTATCTTGCTCACCAGAAGTTATGGTTTGCTGGGATTTTTTGCCTGGACACAGCTGTACCTGTCACGTAATTGAATGCTCAACAAATAGCTGTTCGATGAATGAAGATCCTAAGACTGCTTTTACTTTTGGGCTACTGTCTTTCAAATTCTTGGGTCCTATCCCAGACCTCTTAAATCAGAAACTCTGGGGATGTGGATCCATCTACTTTGTCTTAACTAGACCTCCAGATCACTCTGATGTAAATTATACTTTTAAGAACCACTCAGTAAGATTTCAGGAGCTAGGTCTGTTGCTTACAGGTGTGGATGTGTAGATCTATACTTGAGGTAACTGACAAGTATTACTGAATACAGATTCAGAGAGACAAAGAGAATACAAATAAAGAGAACAATCTCTTTTCGGACTTCTCTTTCTCTTCCTCCTGCTGCCTTTTTCTGAGGAGGTAGCCCAAGGAAAGAGGATATCAGCTGTAGTAACTTTCTGTTGATTTATCAAGGAAAAAGTGTCCCCAAGACTACTTTGTTGTTGTTCAGTCCCTAAGTCCGACTCTTTGTGACCCCCATGGACTCCTGCACACCCCACTTCTCTGTCCTTCACCATCTCCTAGAGCTTGCTTAAACTCATGTCCATTGAGTCAGTGATGCCATCCGACCATGTCATCCTCTGTTGCCCCCTTCTCCTGGCCTCAGTCTTTCTCAGTATTAGGGTCTTTTCCAGTGAGTTGGCTCTTTGCATCAGGTGGCTGAAGTATTGGCGCTTCAGCTTCAGTATCAGTCCTTCCAATGAATATTCAGGGTTGATTTCCTTTAGGATGGACTGGTTTGATCTCCTTGCAGTCCAAGACTACTGTAGATTCCAGTAATACAGGAGGAGGCACTGGACTCAACAGGGAGTCACGCTCATACTCGTGGCTAACATTTGTTACAGCAAAAAGGTACAAGACAAACAGCCAGGGAGAAAAGCACACGGGGCATTGTCTAGAGGAAACCAAGAGAAAGCTGCAGAGAGTTCTCTCCCAGTGGAGTCACACAGGGCATACTTAATTCCTCTGGCATCAAACACTAACAAGTATGAAGTGTTATGGTATTCCCCGACTCAGTGGTAGAGAATCCACATGCCAATACAGAAGACACAAGTTCAATCTCAGGGTCAGGAAGATCCCCTGGAGAAGGAAGTGGCAACTCACTCCAGTATTCTTGCCTGGGAAATCCTGTGGACAGAGGAGCCTGGCCAGATACAGCCCATGGGGTCGCAAAGAGTCGGATACAGTGACTAAACAACAACAGCGTGAAGTGTTTATCTCCGAGGGAAGCTCGTTTGGAGACATAGTCTTCTGGTGTTTACTGGGTACTGTCATGTAGGCACCCTCTGTCTAGCAGATACCAAAATCCAGACTCCCAGAAGAAAAGCAGTTCAGCACAAACCACATTTTACAGTTTAGGCACAGCAAGCCATTCTTAACCAGTTAGAGTGGTAGGAACCCTCCTGAAGTCCAGATTCCCAGATGCCCACCAGAGACCAACCTTGCAAGCCAGCCTGAAGCTGCTAATGCTTAGAAAGACCTGCTTGCAGGGTGGGCCCTTGGCTGGCATCTGGGAACTCGAAGTTCCAGAGAGTTCCTCCCACCCTGACTGGTAGGGATGGCTCACTGAGGCTTACAGGTGGGGATGTGTAAACTGTTTTCTGCCATGTTCACCGTTTCTTCATATTATCCAAAAAAGTTTGTTTTTCTTCTTTATGTAGAACATAAAGCAATTAGACTTCTCTCCTTATGAAATTTAGTAATAGAATGTTGTGAGAATGATTTGGACACTTTAAGTGAATTGAATAAGTGAGTTTATTCACTTAGACGTATTTTCTTAAAAATGCCTTGGCAGTATTATTCAATTTAGTTATTACATAAGTGATTTATGTCTTAGTAAAATTTTAAAATGTATTCCAAATGATGCAAAAATTAAGCTAGCTTTCTTACTGTTCATTTGAAAAATATCCCCTCTGGCTGTTACTGATTTTTCTTCACATCTACCTTTTCATCTTCTAGAGGGCCAGTGTGATAACTTGCCATCTTTGGGTTTGCTTTTGTGAATAGCCAGTCTTCTTTCTTTCTTTTTTTATAGGTCAAGATGCTGAGTTATCAGGGACACTTTCACTTGTCTTGACACAGTGCTGTAAGAGAATAAAGGATACTGTTCAGAAGTTGGCCTCTGACCACAAAGACATCCACAGCAGCGTTTCTCGGGTTGGAAAAGCCATTGATAAGGTATGGAGTTGTCTGGAGTGTTTGGTGTGTTCTAGCATCATCCACCATTTCCCATGGCTGCTTTCATCACATTAGCTTTCTCACTGTTTGTACTATTTCTTCCATCCTTGCTTTTAGTTATGTGGTTTTACTGTGGTACTCTTAAAGTTCCGTGTTGCTGTTATTTCAAAAAATACGAATAAAAGCAAACCAGAAACCTCTTTTTATAGCCTTTTTTTTAAAAACCCATTTTCTTGTATGATGACCACTCCTAGTGTCAAGGTGAGTAAGTTTCCAAATTTTTAACTTACTCTGAGGGAGTTTGTTTATAGAAATAACTTTTCCTACTTCCTGAGTGACTCCCGGGGTGTGACTCGGCCTCTGTTACAGGATGATTGGGGTAACAAAGCTTGCATCTGTCTGCCCTGCATCATCCTAGTCTCCTTGTCTTCCTGTGAGCTTACTGGTCACTTTGCTCCAGTGTTGTTTGCTGTGTGAGTGGGTTGGTTGCTAGCCAGCAGAGCCGGTCACTTGAGTTGAGTGATTTTCTTGTGACATCTCTTAAATCTTTGACTTGGAGGTTTGCTTATAAGCAGTTACCATTTTTAGCACTGGGCCAGTTTTGCCCTTGGAATTCTTAGTCTTAGTAGAGCCCAAGAGAAGTGGCTTAAGGTTACTGTGTGATACCTTGGAGTGTTTCAGCTATTGGGGAGTGTGTGACTGGTTGTAGACATTTTTGTTCACATGTTGTAAACTTCTGGGAGAGTAGAAAAAAATTTTGGAGAGAACTTTTTGTAGCAAAACATGTCTTATGAGCTGCTCCATCTGTATGCATGAGGACAGTAGCTGTAACATGGAAACTTGTGGAATCCAGAGAATGGCTCTTAACTCATGCGCAAGCCTAACTGTTAGAAATAATCTGACAAAGTGGTAGTATTGGCTGGCTAAAGTCAAGGCAGCCCAAGTGAGAACTATAACACAGATGCTTTTTTTTTTTTTTTTTACTTTACAATATTGTATTGGTTTTGCCGTACTTTAACATGAATCCGCCACGGGTGTACACGTGTTCCCCATCCTGAATCCCCCTCCCACCTCCCTCCCCGTACCATCCCTCTGGGTCATCCCAGTGCACCAGCCCCAAGCATCCTGTATCCTGCATCGAACCTGGACTGGCGATTCGTTTCTTATGTAATATTATACATGTTTCAGTGCCATTCTCCCAAATCATCCCACCCTCTCCCTCTCCCACAGAGTCCAAAAGACTGATCTATACATCTAACACGGATGCTTTTAAGGAAGTATTGCTAACTTGTAGGTTCGGTATGACAGGACTGAATGGCTGGGGCTCTGCAGATCGTTTGGGTAGCTGGGCCTTCAGAAGTGTTAATGACCTTTGGGAGAGGTCTCACCACTCCCAGTGTGCTGAGGGTTTTGACTCAGTGAAAGAGGCCAGAGAAGTGGTGTTGGCTGCAGCGGTCCCATTTTTGGATCTGTGATGGCGGTTGCCAGCAGAGGCTGGAAGGTAGTGAGTGTTCTCTGAAATAGCTCTGAGGTTGTGGGGCCTGTCTGTTAACTGAGGATGTAAACAGGGCTTTGGAAGTGGCTTTGGCTTCAGACTTTTTGGAGACTGTGGCGTCGTATGTCTTCAGTTGATGCCTGAAGTGATTATTGGTGTATACTGATTCAAGGACCTTCTGAAAGAGTGGGGTTGGGGGTGCTTTAGGGATGATCTTAAATCACTGTGAGTGAGGAACTCTCTTTAGGGTTCCTTAGGGTGAAGTAACTACTGGTGATGTTTAGGAAGCTTCAGATATTGGCAGCTGCCAGTGACCAAGGCATTCTAGTGATGGTTCAGACCCCAAGAGGTTCCTGGCAGTGACCACTGGGCTACCCGCAGTTATGATGGTATGGGGACAGGCAGGACCAGAAGATGTCAGGACAGTGAGAGTAGCTGAAGCCTCCGAAGCAGCCAGTCAGAGAAAAGATCCCAGGTTCCGGAATAGGTGGGGATGGCCTCACAGTCATACCTCGTGTGTGGTCTCCTGGCTACCAAGATCTGGGATTCAGGGCTTTGCCTGGTGCCGCTGCTAAGGGGGCCATTGTGCCTTCATTTCCTAGCTTATGTCTTGTCTAATCCTAATTACCATCAGTGTTAGTCCCTCCATCTTGTCCGACTCTTTGCAGCCCCATGGACTGTAGCCGCCGGGCTCCTCTGTCCGTGGAATTCGCCAGGCAAGAATGCTGGTGTGAGTCTCCATTCCCTTCTCCAGGGGATCTTCCTGACCCAGAGATTGAACCCAGGTCTCCTGCACTGGAGGTGGACTCTTTACTGTCTGAGCCCCCAGGGAAGCCCGTTATCATCAGAGCCCTCTTTTACTCTTGTCCCCCAGCTACTGGCGACTTGCTAAACATGTCTTCTTTGGGATTTGGCAAGTCTTTATACATATTCGTAAGGGTTGTCATGTTTTGGCTAATTTTTGAGACAAAGCATTTAAATGTATTTGGTGCTAGAAATGGAAGTATCTTTTTGAAAGTGGACAACAAGAGATCCACATAGTGAGTAACCTACATTCTGACCTTTTTAGTGGGGAGATATTTGAGGTGAATATTGCTGATTAAATATTTTAATTTATTCATTTATCTTTTGGGTATATTTTTCATGTACTTGGAAGTTATAAGGGCTTTTACAGGTTCTTTTGGAGGGGAGGGGGTAGTTTTATATGTTCCTGTGAAAGTAGTTTAGGTTCTAGGTGACCTGGCTTCTAGATTCTTCTGATCTATCATGAAATGACACCATTAAGTTGATCCTGGGGTAATTTGTTGAATTATAGTCCTGAGGCACAGCCGAAAGCTTGGATGTCTTAGTGAAGTTCTCTAACATTTTTCAGTGTATTCTCTTCCCTTTTGGGGGGGTTAAGGGGCGGCATCTACTTAGCATTAGCTGTAAAGGAGGCTGTGACCCCACTAGAACTGCCTAGACCTTGTACACGAGCTTCTCGCGCACCTGAGGAATTCTGTGTTGACTGATGTTGTCCAAGATTCCATTGGTTTGTAAAGTCTTCCTGCCCTTCTAGCTTGCACCTCGTAAATTTGTGCAAGCTTCTGGAGCCACCTGTCATAAAGGCTGGGTGGACTCGTGGGTTGGCGAACAAACAGGATGAAGCTGAAGCCACTGTGGCTTAAGCCTTTACGTATCACAGTAAACAGCCTTTAGTAATAAACTGGAATGTTGTCCGGCAGCCTGTGAGCACCATGTTATGGGCACATGTTCCCACCCTGCCGAGAGGAGGACAGTAAGGAAGCTGGTGACTCATATATGAGCAGGCTGGTGGTTGAGTGAGGAACTTGAGTAAATTTTGACATGCTTAAAAAAATTTATTTTTTCCTTTAATGTTTTAATGCGTCCTTTAAACTTTTTTAGTCATCACTTCCTTGAAAACGTATGCAAAAAAGTTCATGATGTTAGGCAAGACACTTTCTGGCTTTTAATCATTGCCAACATAAAAAATTATTGAAGATTTCTGCTTTAATGTGTTGAGAGTTTTTAGATGCCTGTATGGCAACCCACTCCAGTATGTTTGCCTGGAGAATCCCAGGGACGGGAGCCTGGTGGGCTGCTGTCTATGGGGTCACACAGAGTCAGACATGACTGATGTGATTTAGCAGAAGCAGCAGCAGTATAATCACAATTTAAAATAAATATCAACCGCTGGGTTTTGTAGCCAAAAAAATGTGTGTGTGTTTTTGTTTTTGTTTTTAAGTAAAAACGAATGTGTTTTTTATTTCCTTCTCTATTTTTAAGAAAATCTAGAACTCTTTCCTGTTTAGGATATTTTATTTAGTGCTTTACTTATTAGTCTTTTGACTTTTTTTAAGTTTAATTCCTAAGTAAGAAAAGTCAGTAAACATAATTACTGCTTTAGACTTCTGTGTGTGGGTGGATGAAATCATGCTAAGATTCAAGTATCTAACATTTGCTGTGGGACAGTTGACAGTGAAAAACAGTACCTGTTCTTTAGAAAATTGTGGTGTAGTGTATTCGTGTAAGGGTGCTTTTTGTACATGTCAAAGAACTAGAAAGATTCTGAGGCAACATAAAGTAAGTTTGCTTAGGACAGACTCTGCTTACTAATAAAAAGAAAAGAGATGATCATTGAGTTCTTGATTAAGGTTGTGGAGTTGATATTTTATTTTATTTATTCATTCATTTATTTTTGGCTGCCTTGGGTCTTCGTTGCTGTGAGTGGCTTTCTCCAGTCGCAGCAAGCGGGGGCTGCTCTTCGTTGTGGTGTGAGGACTTCTCGCTGTGGTGGTTTCTCTGGTTTCAAAGCATGGACTCTAGGCACACGGGCTTCGGTAGTTGCAGCATGCAGGCTCGGTGGTTGTGGCACATGGGCTTAGTTGCTCTGAGGTATGTGGAATTTTCCCAGACCAGGGATTGAACCTGTGTCCCCTGCATTGGCAGGCAGATTCCTATCCACTGTGCCACCAGGGAAGTTCCGTTTAGTTGTTTTTAATTTTTTTAAAATTGTTTATTTTTTTGGCCACTCCACAAGGCATATGGGATCTTAGTTCCCTTATCAGGGATTGAACCTTCGCCCCCCTGCATTGGAAGGCAGGGTCTTAACCACTGGACCACTGGGGAAGTCCCTGGAGTTGATATTTTTACATTTGACTTGTGAGAGTGGGTAAGATTTAGCACAGCAGAGCAGTGAGGTGTGGTCTTCTGTGGGGCCAGGCAAGGAACTGAACAGCTGAGAAAATGCTTGACTCCTGTTAAAGACTCTCAGGAACTGACTTGACGAGAGTGGCTGCCCCTGTCAGGCAAGGTCAGGCTGGGGAAAAGGCAGTGATGGAAGGCCTAAAGATTTGATCCAAGGAAATTAGGGGAAAAAGGGAGGGAATGATAAAAACATTTGAGGATTTGCCTACCCTCCTTAAATAGGATGAAAATAGACTAAGGAGAAGGCAGAAAATAGGGCTCTCACTTACGGAGAATTGACCATGTTCCACATGCTGAGCTGAGAGCATTACATACATTTAGACGGCTTCCCTGGTGACGCTGCTGCTGCTAAGTCGCTTCAGTTGTGTCCAACTCTGTGCAACCCCATAGACGGCAGCCCACCAGGCTCCCCTGTCCCTGGGATTCTCCAGGCAAGAACACTGGAGTGTTAAAAGAATCCACCTGCTAATGCAGAAGACGTAAGAAACTCCAGTTCGATCCCTGGATTGGTAAGATCCCCTGGAGGAAGGCATGGCAACCCACTTCAGTATTCTTGCCTGGGAAATCCAATGGACAGAGGAGCCTGATGGGCTGTAGGCCACAGGGTCGCAAGGAGTCGGACATGACTGAAGCGACTTAGCACGCACATACACGCATAGCCCATGATGTGTGTCAGTCGCTCAGTTGTGTCCGACTCTTTCCAGCCGCATGGACTAGTTTGCCAGGCTCCTCTGTCCATGGAATTCTCCAGGTAAGAATACTGGAGTGGGTTGCCATTTCCTCCTCCAATAGCCCATGATACAAGCACATTATTCCCTTTTCACATGTGAGGAAACTAAGATTCAGAAATATTAAGTAACGTACCCCAAGGTATGCAAGTGGTAGATGAAGGTTTGGGAAAAGGTTTCACTCAAACATTTGTTCTTAAACACTGTGCTGTACTAGGAAATCAGGCCATTGCAGGGCTGGTAATGTTTTATAAAGGGGGCAAATAATGGTTTTAAAAAAAAACCCTTTTTGTACACCACTTTTCCTAAACTGATCTTCTGCCACTAGATGGAGCATATTCATTGGTGAGGCAAAATGATGACTGTTTAAAAAAAAAAATGGCGTAAGGCTATACAAAATGAAATAGAGAACATTGTAAAATAGTTCTGAGTGAGCCTTTTATATAGGTCTTCCTGGGGTGTAAGAGGAGAAAAAAGTAATGGCAGGAGAAAATGTTTTGCATTTAGCCTTAAACAATAATTAGAATGGGTGAGGTCAGCTAGCTCTGAAGTACTATTATTGTATAACGGATAAATCCTTATGTAGTAGAGAGATGGTACTGTTCATCAAAGAGGGAAATGAAAAAGGCTAGAAAACTTACTCTGAGCAAGGCGAAAAAGAACTGAGTTCTGAAATATAGGCAGATAATTTGATACATGTATTGGGTAGAATTTTCAGAATTACTGGAAAGAAATGGCTAACAAAGCTGTAAAAAGATCACAGTGATTAGAAGCTAGGAACAAATTCCCTAAAAATAAAATAAAACATCAGACTAACCACACTACTAGTAAGACATTTAGTAAAAATCTCATATTTTCTCCCATTCTGAGGGTTGTCCCTTTGTTTTTGGTTTCCTTTGCTCTGCAAAAGCTTTTGAGCTTAATTAGGTCCCATTTGTTTTCATTTTCATTACTTTAGGCAGTAGATTGAAAAACATCTTTCTGTGATTTATGTCAAGAGTGTTTTGCCTGTGTTTTCCTCTTAAGTTTTATAGTATCTGGCCTTGTTGCATTCAGGTCTTTAATGCGTTTTGAGTTTATTTTTGTGTATGATGTTAGAGAGTGTTCTAATTTCATTCTTTTACTTGTTGCTGTCCAGTGTTTGCATAGTATCTTTTTTTTCTGTTGTGTGTTAAGTAGTAGATAACTTTTCCCAAGCTGCATGGAGCCAGAGTCCAGGTCTTCTTCTCAGTTAAATGTTCTCTGCAGTACCCCTTTCACTGCTGCTACTGCTGCTAAGTAAACCAGATGTTTAACTAGGTGCTTGGAAGGGAAATTGATTCCTTATAGGTGCAACAAGAGCACGTTGTTAGGGTCACATCCCAGTTTTTCTACCAAAGTCGATGGAGAAGTTTTTTAAAAATTAGCAGTATTAAAGAATTGGCAGGGACTTCCCTGATGGTCTAGTGGGTAAGACTTCTTGCTCCTAATGCAGGGGGGCCGGGTTCCATCCCTGGTCAGGGAACTGGATCCCACATGCCACAACTTAATAGTTCTCATGCTGCAACTAAGACCTGATGTAGCCAGATAAATAAATATTAAAACAGAAAAGAATTGGCACTTAGGCGTTAAATCAAATACTGAGTTTTATCATGTACTTCTTTTGTCACTGCTTACTCAATAATTATAATTTCATAAAATGTATTTCAGAAAGGGATTGGTTTTGGATGATGAGCAGTGAAAACCAGTCCTTAAGTCTAATCAGTTCATAAGCATGTTTAAGCAAACAGGTAGGGTGGTTTGTTTAGATTTCATAGTCTTGTAAGGATCGTCTAAGTTATTTACTTCTCCTCTGTCTAGCCTCCAGACTTTAAAACCTTTAATCCATTAAAAACATGAATGATACTAAAAGTACATGAGATGGTATACAGATTTGTGTGTCCTGAATTTCTCTAAGCTGTAATATCTTCTCTAGACAGACACACCCTTGAATATGTGCTTTTTATCTTTTGAAAATGTGCCTTCACATTTAAGAACATCCTTTCATGCTTTTTCTTTTCTTTTCCTTTATAAAAGAAAAAATGGAGTAAAACAGAAGTGCTAATAGACAGGTGTTTCTCTTCACTATCTACTTCTTGGCTGGTTTGCGATGCTGCTGATTTCCTGGGCAGCCATGCAGATGACTTCGGTCACCTAGCAACAGGGCCTGGAACTGATCCTTGCTCTGATGCAATAGTAAGAACATGCACTTATAACAAAAGGAGTTCTCATACTATATTGCATTTCCTTGACCTCTTTTTACAGTTTTAGCTTTAATTTTTACTACATGTGAGCAGGAAATAAGCTATGAAAAAAATTTACTCATCCACTTTAGTGGTTTAAACTGCAAGATCTAAATGATAGAAGGGAGCTCAGAAATTTTCATCTAATGTTTTGCTTAGTCATGCTTAGTTGTGTTTTCCAAGACTAGCACATAAGTTCTAGAACTTAAATGTCGTACAGATGTCTTGAGTGTAAGGGTTTTCGATTTTTCTTACCACCAGTATAGTAGTGAAATAAAATTACATGAAGAGCATCCTTGTAAAAGAAGTGTTTACATCTGTTTAAATGTTAGACTGTTTTAAATTTTTCTAGATGATCAAAATTTACTTTTGGTTTAAGTACATGAAGGAAAGATTTGGAGGAATTGTTTTGTTTGAGCAGTTCCTGCCTGGTGGTAGCTATTAGAATTATGACTAAATGTAAATGTATACTGCTGGAAAAAACTATTTTCATATGGTCTGTGCTTTGGAGTTGACCATTGGGTCTTCCAAAGTTATCTCAAATCAGTAAATGAATCAGTAGAAATCTGAAGGTTGTGTTTGGATTGAATGAGGTTGATAGATCAGTGAGAAATCTTAGTCTCAATGATTCTTGCCTGTGGAGTGCATGCAGACATTTAGAGAGTTATAGACAGATTCCTGCTGCTGCTGCTAAGTCGCTTCAGTTGTGTCCGACTCTGTGCGACCCCATAGACAGCAGCCCACCAGGCTCCCCGTCCCTGGGATTCTCCAGGCAAGAACACTGGAGTGGGTTGCCATTTCCTTCTCCAATGCATGAAAATGAAAAGTGAAAGTGAAGTCGCTGAGTCATGTCTGACCCTCAGCGACCCCGTGGACTGCAGCCTTCCAGGCTCCTCTGTCCATGGGATTTTCCAGGCAAGAGTTGGTAATAAATTCTGTCATCCTCTGATACCATTCCTTTATTCATTTGATTAGCCTTTTATCTGGGGGAATAAAATACGGGAGAAATCTGTGATATTGTTACTGAACCCAGGTCTGACTGTGTCCCAATAAAGAGGTTGGTGAGAAGGAAAGTTTGCTTTATTTTGGATGCTGGCAGTGGGAGGTGGAGAATGCTTGTCCAAAGGCTGACTCCGCACCCCCAATCAGGGGCAAGAGCTTTTATAGACAGAGGGAGGGGCTCCATGCAGAAACAGCGCAATCAGCTCTGACAGTCATCTTGGTCATCAGTGGTCTAATCGGCGTCATCTTCATTGTTTTAAGAACAGTTAGTCTTCCATTCCAGGATTGGTTGGTTCCCGTTTCCTTGAGGCCAGTTCTTGGAATTGTGCAGCTGTGTCGTGGTTACAGTCTGGTCGTCATGTAGTTAACTTCTCTACCTGCTGGTGGTTTCAGGATCTACAAGGGCAGCTCACAGGATATGGCTCAGAATATTATGTATAGCCCTTGAAAAGAAACTAAGGGTCCCTGACTATGCTTAATGACTAAACTATTATTATTTGGTCTCCTTTGACTGTTTTCCTTTGTTTCTGCATTTTCTTGCTTCTCTGATTAAACTTAATTCTTTGGCTAAAGTTTTTCCACAGGCAAAAGACAGGCTGAGGACATGGGGAGTGAGGCCCTTGGGCCCTGCTCCTTTTCACCATCAGTCACCCTTGTAAGGCCTGTATCCCACCCAGGCCAGAGGAGGAACAAGGTAGCGGCATCTTTACTTCCAGTGTTCTGATTGTCATAGACAGCATAAAGGTGTGAAGATTAGCTTAAAGGTACTGATAGACTGCTATAAAGTCATCTCTCAACAGGCAGAATCTGGTAAGCAGATTGGATGAGGAAAGTAGAGAGCCACACCAAGCAGTTCTGATTTTTTCAGTGCTAAATACAGTCTCTTCAGTATGGGCATGGATGCTATTGCCTTAGCATCTAGGTACTTTGTATTATCTCATTCTTTAGATTAAGTACCAGGCCAAGAAAGAGGTCTATAAAAAGAAAAGGAATAAAAATTTAAGATTCTGAGAGTAATTTTGCTTTTTTGTTTTTGTGTTGAGTAATTCCAAATGTTAAATTTGTATATTTAGTTTTAGGCTACTGACTTGACATCTAAGAATAGATAGATCTTTAAAGAAAAGTGGGCTGAATTTTGAAGAGGAGAGCTGTGCTGTGTTATGGTGATTGTAAATAGTATGTGGTTTGCAGTTCTATTGTGGATTACTTACCACCTGTTCTTTTGTGCGCTGTACCATGCTTAAGCAATGATTAACTAAGGATTGAATTAATAATTTCAGTTTAATCTAAACAGAAACTAATTACATTTATGTGCTTAAAAAACAATTCAAGAGGCTTATCAGGTTAACATAGGTTAACACCTATGAAAGATAAGGGAGTGGAAGTAAAATTGGACACAGAAAGCTTTCAGAGGTAGATTGGCCAGTTTCTTGACTCTTGATGTTTCGAGTTGCCTTCTACTGGGGTAATTTCCCCTTTGTCAGAAGAACTTTAGCAGTTCTTTTAGAGCAGGTCTTCTTTCAGCAAATTCAGCTTCCCTTCATCTGAGAATGTCTTTATTTCATCTTCATTCCTGAAGGATATTTTCACTTGATATAAAATTCTGGGATTCAGTTCTTTTCTTTTAGTACTTGAAAAATGTGTCACTTCTTTCTGGTCTCTGCATGGTTTCTGTTGAGAAATCTGTAGTCCTTTTTTCTTTTTTAAAATATGAATGTATGATAACACATTTACAGGAGACTTGGAAAATACAGAACAAAGTTGCATATGGTTCCACTATATATTACAATTATTTTTAAAGTATATAAATTAGGATTTTTAGTTGAGAAATCTGTAGTCATTTGAATTATAGTTTCCCTATAAGCAGTGTATCACTTTTCCCTAGCTACTTTCAAAATTTTTCTTGGTCTTTAATTTTTACCAGTTGGATTCTGTGATGTCTTGAATTTGGATTTCTTTGAACTTATCCTTTTAGGAGTTTGCTGAGCTTCTTGAATCTGTAGATTTATGTCTTTTGACAAAATTGGGAAATGTTAAAAAAATTTTTTTCCTACACTACACTCTTCTCCCTCTAGCAATCCATTGACATAATGTTAGATCTTTTGTTATTGTCTTACAGGTCCCTGAGATGCTATTCATTGTTTTTTTTTTTTTTTTTTCAATTTTTATTTGGTTGTTCAGATTAGATCATTTCTATGGATCTCCACTGACTTGTGCTATTCACCTCTATTCTGCTGTTAATTACATCCTGTGAGTTTTTTTTTTTTAATATTTATTTATTTGGCTGTGTTGTGTCTTAGTTGCAGCATGGGAGACCTTAGTTCCAAGTTTTGTTTTAGTGGTCACTACCTTGTTGGGCTCAGACTACAAGTTCTGACCAGTCTTCTCTGAGTTGTAGTTTCAATGTCAGCTTATTTCCAAAGCCATTACAGAGCTGTTCAGATATGTCTTGTTAGTGGCCATTCTAGGACCTGGAAGCTAGGTCTGACCCCTAGTTCCTCTTTCAAAGTCTGTGCTGTGCCGCTGAGGGTCAGACCCATGCCTTTGCCACTTGAGGGCAAGCCCAGGGGTTCATAAACAACTCTGAATGAGAGTGTTACTTTTCTGAGTTTCTTCCTCTCTCTGATCTCCCTGCTACTTTAGAGTTCTCTGGAGCTTCCTATTTAGTCATCCAGCCAGAGAACTGGGCTTTATATACCCTGATCATTTCAGTTCAGTTGCTCAGTCGTGTCTGACTTTTTGCGACCCCGTGGACTGCAGCACACCAGGCTTCCCTGTCCATCACCAACTCCTGGATCTTAACTCAAACTCATGTCCGTCGAGTCGGTGATGCCATCCAACCATCTCATCCTCTCTTGTCCCCTTCTTCTGCCTTCAATCTTTCCCAGCATCAGGGTCTTTTCCAATGAGTCAGTTCTTTGCATCAGGTGATGTACCCCGATCCCCTGTATTTTATCATAATTCTGCCTGTATCTGGGGCTACCAGGTAGAGGAACAGAGAGAAAAGATGCAAGAGGAGTTTTGGCCCCTCCTTCTTGGGACCATCACTCCTCTGATTGGAGAGAAAAGATCCCTTCCCTCAGAGTTTTAACTTGCCTACTGTGGTGGATTTCCCAGGTGGTGCTAGTGGTAAAGAATCTGCCTGCAAGTGCAGAAGACATAAGAGAAGTGTGTTCAATCCCTGGATTGGGAAGATCCGCTGGAGGAGGGCATGGCAACTCCAGTATTCTTACCTGGAGAATCCCCATGGACAGAAAAGCCTGGTGGGCTACTGTCCATGGGATTGCAAAGAGTCGGACATGACTGACTTAACACGTGCAGAGTTCTGAAGATCTGCCGAGTCTTGTTTCCTGCTTATTCAATCAAACATAATCTAGGTACTGCTGTGAAAATTACGACACCATTTCTTTCTTTTTTTAATGACACCGTTTCTGTTTGGGGGAAAAAAAAAAAAAGCTTACAAATGCTTCTTATTCACAACAGAAGCTTAACTTTAGACTGCCTTGAGCTAGGGGTGCAAGAAAATGGAAGGAAAAAAGCATGTGATTTATTTCCATCCCCTTCTACATGATAGGAAAACCCACTCCTGTTCCTCATGCCAGCCCTGGAGGGCTTCTCCTGGAGGTGCCCGTCCTGTTGTGGGTTTTGGTTGTACTACCTCCAGACTGAGAGATAGATGTTGGAGGGAGGAAAGTAGTAAGCTCACCTTCAGTTCTTTGCCTTCCTCCCCGATCCAGTTACTGCTCTTCAGAGTTGCCTCGAGTAGCCACTCCCTTCAGTCCTGATTTTGGAAATGCATTCAGAGAGTCAGGGTGAGGTGTACTTGCTTGATCTTACCCAGAACCAGAACCTTCAACACCCTCTCTTTTTGTAATAGATTTTGACGAAATCCTTTAGCTTGCTATAAAAGGAATGTTTGCTCTTTGTGTAAGAGTGGTTATCTCCAGTGATAATCTCTGCTAGTACTTTATATATTCTTTCCACATTTGTTCTGTGAGCATTTGTGTAAGCTTTTTTAAAAACAGAAATGGTGTCATTAAAAAAAGAAATGGCATCATAATTTCTGTAGAAGTTGCTTTTTTTTTTTTTTTTCATTTAAGGGTAAGAACATTTTTCCATGTTAGTAGATATAGAGCAATGAACCTTACTTTTTAATTGTGAATAGTAAGATTAACAGAGTAGTAACTACCATTTCATTGCACCAATAAGGGAGTATATTAATTTCCAAGAGCTGCTATGACAAAGTACCACAGACTGGGTGGCTTACACAGACATTCTTTTCCCCACTGTTTTGGAAACTATAAGTTCCTGATCAAGGTGTGGCAGGCAGGGTTGGTTTCTTCTGGGGCCTTTCTCCCTGATGTGTAGATAGGCATCTTTTCTTCACGTCATCACGCAGTGTCTTTATCTGCTTGGGCTGCCATGACAAAATTCCAAAATTCCATTTAAACAACAAAAGTTTATTTTCTTCTGGTTGTAGAGACTGGGAAATCCAAAATCAAGGTGCTGGGCAATTCACTGCCTGTTGAGGGCAGGCAGCCTTCTTCCTGGCTGGCAGATGAGCACCTTCTCCCTGGGTCCTCGTGGTGGAGAGAGAACAAATGAGCCCTGGTGTTTGTTCCTTGTCTCATAAGAACACCGGCCCTACTGGATGAGGGCCCCACCCTTATGACTTCATTTAACCTTTATTACCTTCTCCCAGACTCTGTCTCCAAAGCCAGTCACACTGGTTTCTAGGGCTTTGATGTAGGAATTTGGGAGGGACACAGACATCTGGTGTATAACAGGTGGTCTTCCTTCTGCACCTGTATGTGTCCTGCGTGCGTGCATGCTCAGTCGCTTCGGTCATATTTGACTCTTTGCAACTCTTGTAAACTGTAGCCCGCCTGTCTGCGGGATTCTCCAGGCAAAGATACTGGAGCGAGTTTGCCATTTCCTTCTCCAGGGGATCTTCCCTACCCAGGGATCAAACCTGTGTCTCTAAGTCTCCTGCATTGGCAGGTGGGTTCTTTACCCGCTAGTGCCACCTGAGACATCATTTGTATTGGATTAGGGCTCAAAATGGTCTCCTTTTAACTTTATAAGGCGCTGGGAGAGGATACAGTTAAGTCCATAAAAGTATTTTCTCTACTTAAGCTGAGGCTCAAATATCTTGAGTGATTTGGCCAAGAATGGCAACCTACTCCAGCCAGTATTCTTGCCTGGAGAATCCCATGGACAGAGGAGCCTGGCAGGCTATAGTCCATGGGGTCGCAAAGAGTCGGACACGACTTAGTGACTAAACCACCACCACCACCACACAGCTAGTTAGATGGAACCAGGATCCAGACCCTGGTGGATTGGCTCCAGAGCCTGCTCTCTGAGCCATCTGTCCAGGCTCTTTTTCCCCAACCCCCACCTTGGCACTGCAATTCTTGGGATAGGCCAAGGATTATTGAATAATCCTATGTTCGATATAATGGCTCTTCCTTTTTTCCTATTAGACAACGCTGCATTGAACATGCTTTTGCAATTATCACTGCACACCTGTGAAAATATTGCTGTCATATAATGCCTAGAAATCAATTTATTTACAGAATCATTATAAAGTTTATTTTTCCAAAATACCCTCAAAAATGAAAACATTTACCCTTGCAGCAATAATGAATGAGAGTGGGGGTTTCAGAAAAGAACAGCGGAAAAGACTGCTTCCTGTCATAGGCTGCAGACAAATTGGAATTGGGGACTTATTGGAGGTGTCACAGAGTTAAACAAAGGTGGTGGTTTCTGTCAAGGTAGGTGGGGTGAAAACGTATCAAGTGATGCCTCCTGGTCAATTCATGACTCGGTATCTTGCCTTTCAGAATTTCGATTCCGACATCAGCAGTGTGGGGATAGACGGCTGCTGGCAGGCAGACAGCCAGAGGCTTCTCAATGAGGTGATGGTGGAGCACTTCTTCAGACAAGGAATGCTAGATGTTGCTGAGGAGCTCTGCCAGGTGAGGATGAAATGAAAACAAGGGAGATCCTTGGGGTTTTTAAGTCTTCTAGCTGTAAGTAGATTGTTACATTTTAATCACCAGTGCTGACCTCAGTTTACTAGAAAGTCTCTCTCCTTTTTTTTTTTTTTTAAACTTGGTTAAAAATTATAGTCCTAGAACTTGCTATTCAAATTATTTCCTTATTCTTGCCCCAGAATGTTGGTCAAGGGTCAGAAGTGGTGCTACTTTTCCAAACATCTCCTCTTTTGTTTTTTGGGAGGGAGCCAGTGCATTTTACTTAATTTTTAAAACAGTTTTTTATTATTATTATTTTACAGTTGATTTACAGTGTTGTGTTAGCTTCAGCTGTACAGCAAAGTAAATCAGCCATATATATATATATATATATCTCTCCACTCTTTTCTGGACTCCATTTCCATATAGGTCATTACAGAGCACCAAATAGAGTTCCTTATGGTATACAGTAGGTTCTTAACTTGTTACCTCTTACATATAGTACTGTGTATGCTCAGTCATTTTAGTCATGTCTGACTCTTTCTGACCCTGTGGACTGTAGCCCACCAGGCTCCTCTGTCCATGGGGATTCTCCAAGAATACTGGAGTGGGTTACCATTTCTTCCTCCAGAGGATCTTCCCGACCCAGGGGATTGAATCCTTTTCTCTTACGTCTCCTGCATTGGTCAGTGGGTTTTCTACCACTAGTGCCATAAAACATCTCTTTGACGGGAAGGTTAGTATAGCAGAGAAGAGGACAAAGAGGATTATATTTGCTCTTCTAATCTGGCCCAGCTTAAAGAACTTTATCAAACGAATTTCAAGCTAAAATAGACATGAACTTAGAACAGTTTACCAATACCACATAGTCATAATACCAGCAATATGTATTAAGTATTTACTGCCAGCCAAGCCCTGAGTTTATTCCTTACTGTAACCCTGTGAAGAAGAAATTATTTCCCCCATTCTACAGATGAGGAATCTGAGGTCTAGAGAAATAACCTGCCCAAGACCGTACTGCCATTCCCTCAGGATGATGGCATCGGCGATTAGAATAGCAATAGCTTAACTAGGTATTAATTAGAGATATAAAGAGTGGTTAAATAGGGATAGCTCAGTGAGAAAATTCAGTAGAGAAAAGAGGCCGAATAACTTGGTTTATGTGGAAAACCAATAAAACTCCAAGACAAGGAGTTTGCATCACCTACGTAGGCTGCAGGCGTCCTCCCGTTCTCCCCAAGGAGAGAAGACACTAAGGCCTCCCCGGTCAGATTTTAGAAGCCCAGGCAAAATTAGTAGGCTTGACGAGCCTCCACGCTCCAGATGGGAATTCAGCCAGAAGGTGTGAGAAAGAACAACATGGGGAGACCAAGCTTTGGTGAGCAAGGCCCGTAGCTTTATTTTCAACAGGGGCTTTTATACCCTAAGTTGCACATAGAGGATAATAGGGGGTGTGAAATCATGCAAAGTCAGCAGTTTTTGATCCTTATTGAGACCAGGCTTTCTTTTCTGCAAATTTATCGTATACAAATGGTTTAGGTGATTTACATCATCTTCTGGCCAGAAGGCCTGTTAACATTTTATGACTCTGATAAAGGTTTGTCAGCCATAAGACTTACTGTCTCTAGGAGTAATTATTTTAAAGTTTGGCACCATCCTCCGAAGGTGTTAGACAAAGTTGCATTCCTATAGGGCAAAGGTGCAGTGGGTTTACAACAAAGAAAAGAATTTATTACCTTAAGGGTCTAAACTTGTTAACACCAAGGCCACTACTTATTTTTTCTACATACCAACTATATTAATTAATACACTTCCAAGGATACAATACAGGGGATGTGGAAACTTGGCAGCAAGCGTTGGCTCAACAATGAAATCTACTAGTTCTATTCTGACAATTTCTAACTCTCCGAGAGGCTCTATACTATTTGAATATCTTAAGCTTCCCCTGCCTCTTCCAGTTGGGAGACTGTAAACAATTGTATGCATAGCTGTAGGAGTCCGGGTAAACCTGTCAGGCAAGTTACAGAGCCATCTGAGGGGTTTGTGAACTAAAACACTCTTGTCATGCCCAGGAACTTTATTAACTGGAGCTATAAGTTAACTCTTTTTTCAGAGAGAGAGAGATGGTGGTGGGGGACAGCCCCCCATAAAGTCAGAGGTGTAGGTGACAGCACAAAGCAGTAAAGTAGGCAGACTCTGGTTTTGGGGGTAGATGCTCGAGAATTTCCAGGGGGACTCCTGAGGCTCAATCCCGCCTTTGCGTATGTCGAGCCTCCTTCCTCATGACCTTTGCCATGGGCGGAGTTCCTCACGCTGGCTCCCGCCACCGTACAGGTTCTTAGTGGAGGATCTTGGATTCAGTTCCATTTCATGTGTCTTCAAACTCTCTTCTGTGGCTTACATTTTGTGCTGTTGTATTTTTCATTTAGAAGAGTGAAGGACCATAAGGTTTAAATAATCTAAAGGTAGTCTGTAAACCAGACCTCTAATCTAAGACTTTGCTATTTTAAACAATTTAGATAAGTAGTAACTCAAGTCTTTCTCTATACATTACAGGATTCTGTGTCCATATAAATTTCCTAAAATAAATTGTGTCATTTAAGATTGTTTGTTTACAAGTATCAGAGACCCAAAATACCAATGGCTTAAACAAAAATGAAGTTTATTTCTCTTACACAAGAATAGGAAATAGTAAGCCATCCATGACTTATGTGGTAGCCACATACCATGATACTCTTAGGGATCTCAGCTCCGTTTAGCTCTGCTGTTTCTAAGGTGACCCCTGTCCTCATGGTCCAGGGAAGCCAGAACCCCAGCTTGACCTTTTTGTATTCCTGGAAGGGACAAAGACATATGTTTGTGTTTCATTGGCCAGAACTTACATTTTGCAAAGCCCAGCTTTATTCCATATGCTTACGTGCCCAGCTAAAATATGGGGTTTACTACTATCATAGGAGGAGGAAGAGGGATACTGAGGCTTAGTCCTCAGTCTCTGCCAGAGAAGTATATGTTAAAAAGAAACTATCTTTAATTATTTACCTCACATTTTATAATGTAGAATATGCTTTTACCGTATCTCTTTACTCTGACTTTTGCTAACAAAAGTTCTTTTGATTTTTTTTCAGGAATCTGGTCTTTCTGTAGACCCAAGCCAGAAAGAACCGTTTGTGGAGTTAAATCGAATATTAGAAGCATTGAAAGTCCGAGTTTTGAGACCTGCTCTGGAGTGAGTTACTGAGTTTGTTTTCCTTTGAATACTTTGTGAGAACTCTGTAAGAAAACGGAATTAGAAAACACGTTGAAGATTTTGAGATCTCTCTCTCTTAATCTCATGTGGGGTAGACTTCAGAGTAATCAAGGGAGAATTATTTTATTTCTTTTAGTCGAGTGCATTTGGGGGATATGCAATTTGAGAATATAGTTAACACTCATTTCACTTATCAGTTGGTCTGAATTCCCATGAGAGAAGAGGGTTTCTTGTAGCCAGACTAGCTTTATAACTGAAGTACTGTTGTTCAGGGCATCTGAATTTGATATTTGAACTTGCAGAATGTGTGGGGTTTGGTATACATGAAGAGAACAAATGTTGCGGAGTTTTACTCTAATTACCATCATAAAATAGTTCATTGTGAACTTGTCATTGATGTGAATTCTATGAAATTACTGGGTTAGCTGTGTTAAGTATCATACTAGAACAGGGTCAAGGAAAGTTTTTCATAAAGAGCCAGATAAGTATTTTAGGCTTTGCAAGCCATGTATGGTCTCTGTTGCATGTTTTTCTTTATTTCATTTTATAACCTTTTAAAAAGGTAAAAAAACAAACAAACAACAAAACCCACCTTGGCCATGTGGCATATGAAATAGACAGCAAGTCCTGTTTGGCCTGTGGCCATGGTTTGCTGACCCCTGTCCTAGAATTTTTTAATGTGATAATAATCACGTTATTTGTTTTAAAAAGGAAGAAAGGAAAGCTACAAAGTAACAGAAAGAATCTGGGTAATAGAAGCAGTGATATTGTTGTGAGGGCACAGCCTTAGAATCGTAGGATTTTAAAACCGGAAATACATGAGTGCATTGTTGCTGCTAAGTCACTTCAGTCGTGTCCGACTCTGTGTGACCCCATAGATGGCAGCCCACTAGGGTTACCCCCGTCCCTGGGATCCTCCAGGCAAGAACACTGGAGTGGGTTGCCATTTCCTTCTCCAATGAATGAAAGTGAAAAGTGAAAGTGAAGTCGCTCAGTTGTGCCCTACTCGTAGCGACCCCATGGACTGCAGCCTACCAGGCTCCTCCCTCCATGGGATTTTCCAGGCAAGAGTACTGGAGTGGGTTGCCATTGCCTTCTCCGAGCTCATTGTTTCAGGGCGGAAATACAGTTGGGAAGATCCTTGATGAGTTTTATAAAATACATCTTTTTCCCTTCTATTAACCCATTTAAATCTTCATAGCTTAGTTTTTTCTGTTTCTCATCATTTCTCAGTTCTTAGGAAATTCTGAAAGTTCTAAAACCAGCCTAGATGAACAGACAGAGATAGTAAAAGTCACTCAGTCGTGTCCAACTCTTTTCGAACCCATGGACTATACTGTTCATGAAATTCTCCAGGCCAAAATACTGGAGTGGGTAGCCTTTCCCTTCTCCAGGGGATCTTCCCAACCCAGGGATCGAACCCAGGTCTCCCTCATTGCAGGCAGATTCTTTACCAGCTGAGCCACAAGGAAAGCCCAAGAATACTGGAGTGGGTAGTGGATCCCTTCTCCAGCAGATCTTCCCAACCTAGGAATCGAACTGAGGTCTCCTGCGTTGCAGATGGATTCTTTATCAACTTTCCCTGAGCTATCAGGGAAGCCCTGACAGAGATAGAGTCCTATGTAAATTTATAAATTACAAATTTCTGTATAATTTATAAATATCAGGTAGCTCATTTATTTTCATTCTTTAAAGATATAAATGTCACCCAGCACCACTGTGTACTATGCATATCACTTTTTAGTTTATTTTTATAATGGATTTTTTAGCAGGTTTTATTGTGACACACCCTTATAAGATGAAATTTAATCAAATGCCTCAAACACCCTCTAAAATATGGCAGTCACTCTTGTCTCTACTTTCATATTCCACCTAAATGATTAAACTCTAAAGGAGAGTGAGGGAGCCTAAATATAAAAGTGTGATGGGTTTCTCAGTTGTTCTATAGTGATTTAGAAATGATATGTAAGTTGTTAATTGAGGTAATATTCATTTATCTATTAATTTCTCAGATTTTTCATCAGACTTTTATTGAGTGCTTATTACTATGTATCAGAGACTGTACTAAGTATTTGGACTGCCTTAGCCCTCAAACTACTCAAGGTTTTTTCCTTTTAGACTGAAGAAAATTCATAAGACTCTTTTAACTGTGTATTTTTCCTGTAAGATCTCAAGTTTCTTACTGATAACGATATTATATGTATCAGTTATTTCTGTAAATGTCTTTTGTTATTTGTAGCCTTAAGCAGTGCCTCTCAGGCAAAGGAAGGACTCATTCCATCTGCCTGGCAGTAACAGTGGAAATTTCTCTGCAGTTGTCTCTTAGTATCCATGGGACATTGGTTCCAGAAACCTCTGTGGATACCAAAACTCACAGATGGCTCAAGTCCTTTATGTAAAATGGCTTGTTACTTTTGGCCCTTTGTATTTGAGGTTCTGCAACCTTGGTGCTGAGGGCCAACTATACAATAAAAATGTTCTTGTTACATTTTTCTGGGAATAGTGCCACGTTAAATATCTGCATGTGGGATGTAGTGATAATTACAGTTACCTCTCTTGGAGTGCTTACTATTAATATATGCCTCACGTTGTTCTAAGCGGTTTGTATGTATTAACTTATCAGTCCTCATAATAACCCTATGAAGTAAGTACTCAGTTTACCGAGGAGGAATTAAGCCTGGAAGGTGCTCCATGGGAAAAAAAGGATATGGAGTCAGAAGGTTAATTGAGGAAAGCTTCATGTGGTAGTCTCTAGTACTCTCCTCTAAAAGATTTACTTTCGCATACTAGATGGGCCATCTGCAGTTCTACGATAAAGAAACTCATTTAACTCTGTGAAATCCGTGTTTCCCGTGCATAATTAACCAAAGAATCCTTCTCTCCTTTCACCCCCAATAACACCTACTAAATAAAACTCACAGAATTGGAGATCTGTGGAATTATAGGGGTTTCCTTGGTGGCTCAGATGGTAAAGAATCCGCCTCCAAATGTGGGAGACCGATAAGTTTGGAAAGTGTTTGTTTAATACAAATATCCGTTACAGAAACTCAAACTTTTCCAGTTCTTGCCAGTTATTGGTGGATGCAAAGCAGGTATTTACTCAACATCTTTTATGGGCAAGTTTGGGACTGCCCAGGTGGCTCAGTGGTAAAGAATCAGCCTGCCAGTGCAGGAGACGCATGAGACGCATGAGACACAGGTTCGATCCATGGGCCAAGAAGATCCCTGGAGGAGGAAATGGCAACCCACTACGGTATTCTTGCCTGGAAAATCCCATGGACAGAGGAGCCTGGTGGGTTATGGTCCATAGGACTGCAAAGAGTCAGACACAACTGAGCCACTAAGCACATAGCTCCCACGTGGGCAAGCACCCACGTACTCAGCTTGAATCAAAAATTTAAAAATGTGGGACATGAATTTCCAAGATTCTGGTTCAGAAACACTGGAGAGAATCTTTCATATTTCACGTGTGGCATCTTCTCTTTGTACCCGGAAGCATCGTGGAAGCACCCAGGAGAGGAAGAAGAAGGTGAGAGACTGCAACAGTTCCTTCAGGCAGCCTGGCAGTTGAGACAGAGGCCAGCAAGAAAGGTTAATATGGCTGGAGTTGACTAGATGGGAGGACTAGATGAGAAGGAAGTCTGGTGAGTGTTGTCAGCTATTAATTGCAACCAGTAAAAGACAATGGAAAGAAGGTGGTAAAGAAGGATGATATGGCAGAGAGAAGCGACAGAAGAACAACTAATTATACATACAGTCAGGATCCTGCATACTCTTTTGTTCCTGCCCCTGTATTTCTGAGTTTGTGTGCAGATTTTTCTCCTCACTCAGATTACCCTATTTTTTGAGTTCCTCTTGGCACCTCGCAGAGTGCTTATTTCATTGTAGGCATTCAATAAATGATGGAATAATTTGAAGAAGAACTTGGAACAAACATGACCTCCTCCTTCATGTGGCAGATAGAAGCAAAGTCAAAAATAACTAGAGTTGATGGGAGAATAACAGTAACTTAATATGACGAGATGGAGAAAATTAGAAAAATAGAAACTGTCCTTGTAGACATGTACCAGTTGCTGACATTTTGAAAGTGCTATCTTGAGAGGAAGCCAGATGGTTGCCTTCCTAAATATTGCCTTGGTGGATTTGCCACGGTCTAGAATTTGACTTTCAACCTTGCATACTTGGAAACTCAATTTCTTTTTCCTCGAACACCCAAAGCAGGCCCAGGGGCCTCATAGCACTTGTTTAGAGGAATTTGAAGTTCTATTTGCTAAGCTTCAGGGGAATGCCATAAGGAAACAAAAACTAATTGAATGATTATAATACAGAGGGATGTTCTAGAATTTTTTCACAGAAGAAAGAGTATTTCATTAGTCTAGACCACTGCAAGGTTTTAGATTGAACAGGCCATGAACAGTACAGGCAAGCTCTGAAATATGAGAGGACTCCATCTCTAAGCTTAGCAATTAGGTGAGGCTGGAAGTAAAAGCCACAGTGGGGTATGAGGTGAGCTTGCCATTGTGGTTTCTTGGCGGTGTGTGTGAACAGTGGTTTTGAAGTGAAGAAATTACTTGCTGGAGTTAGAGAAATTGTGGTATCAGTGACTAAAACACTGTTTATAAGCAGAGAAAAGTTTTAGAAAATGGAGGTTTTAGAAAAGTTTTAGAAAAGCCAGCAAGGATGTCTGGTCACAGAGCCTTGACTACTACTAGAAAAGAGAGTGACCGTGATTAAGCTGTTTCTGGTGTCTGTTTTGTTATTAGTTTCGTCTACCTGCAGGTGGCAGTCTTGCTGACTCGGGTACTTTTAATAGCCACATAGACCCACAGAATAAAGGCTCTCATAGGTGTTGCCTGTACCACTGGAGAAAAGGGATCAAGGTTTCAACAAGTTGGGTTTGTCTCCCCTCAGTTTGAGCATTTTTGGTTTTGTTTTCTTCGTTTTTGGTTTTGTTGAGTGGTGTGTGCATGCTTAGTTGCTCAGTCACCTCCGACTCTTTCCACCCTCATGGACTGCAGCCTGCCAGACTGCTCTGTCCATGGGAGTTCTCACGCAGGAATCCTAGAGGTAGCCATTCCCCTCTCCAGGGGATCTTCCCAACCCAGAGATGGAACCCGGGTCCCTGCATTGCAGGTGGATTCTTTATCGTCTGAGTGCTGGCTCTTTTTAATTCTGAATGGGCCAAAGAGGTAAGTTGAGGAATGAGATACAGTTTTAACTCACTGTGTCCATGCATTGAATCCAGTGGAAAAAGAGCAACTCTGTTAAAAAGAAGATAATTGAAAATGGAAAGAGGTGCCCAGTGGAAAGAAGACAGGACAGAAGAAAGGTCAATGGAATGTAAAGGCCAAAAGGGGAAAAAAAAAAAATCTGGTGTGAGGACATCATTTTCTGTTGTCTGGCCAAAGTTTGCATGAAGTTGCAAGGACAGTCAGTGCTTCTCAGGAGGAAGAAGAGACATGGCCATCTCTTATCTGGATGCATCGTCGCCAAGGACTTGAGGATTATTGGAAACAAGTGGGCAAACCATGACTACAGAGAAACTGAGAATTTTCTTTTCAAAAGAAGGGAAAATTGAAATAAAATATCCCTGAGAGGAAGTGTTTAAAAAGGATAAGGAGCTGAACTAGGCCAGGAGGGGAGCTAAGGGAGACTCTGGAATTTGTTCTTATACAATGCTGATGTGTTATTAATTTAGGCTTATCAAACACTTGGTTTTGTGGTGGGAAATTAGCATTAAATAAGGCAATGTCATAAATAAATACTTAAATAAATAAAGTACATACTTAAATATGTACTTTATTAAAAAAATCACCCGTCTGTAGAACTGTACTGTCCAACATGCTGGCCACACATGACATCTGTTAGGCATGCCCACCACACTCTGCGTGACTAAGACCCTCATGTAAAAGTTAAGTGTGAATGTGGTGGTTTAAAGAGGTTCAAATGTGAATCACTGCCCTTTGTGTGGTTTCTTAAATAGCATATAAGAAGGACAGAGATTCACACCAGCTCTGAGATGAGTGAAATGTTAGTTAGTTCCAGTGATGGATTCAACTCATATCTGAGGAGTTACCATTTGCCGGTAACCTCAGAAATGAAATGTTTAGCTATCCTAAAGCAAAATGATAGGGTTCCTCACTGTTTTGGGCTGAACTTTGTTTTTTTCCAATCTCTGAATTTTTTAAGCCCTTGATTTTGGTCACCAGTAACATTCAGCCAAGTCTACCCCTGTGGAGTAACGCCTGCCACTCATTTCCCTGACCTTCTGCTTTTACCCCCAGGAAGATAGCCCCAACATAGATAGAAAAAGAAGATATTTTTGAACCTTTTAAAAAATGCTGTGAGACTTAGAGAATGAACTTACAGTTGCTGAAGGGGAGGGATAGTTAGTGAGTTTGGGATGGACGTGTACGCACTGCTATATTTAAAATGGATAACCAACAACGACCTATTGTACAGCACATGGAACTCTGCTCAATGTTATGTGGCAGCCTGGATGGGAGGAGATTTGGGGGAGAATGGATACATGTGTATGTATGGCTGATTCCTTTCACTGTTCATCTGAAACTATCACAGCATTGTTAATTAGCTCTACCCCAGTACAAAATAAAAAGCTCAAAAGGAAAAAAAAATGCTGTGAAAGATCGTAGTGGAATGTGCCGTAGGAACTGGCAAGAGGCATTTTTCATTGGAAAAGACTCTGATGCTGGGAAAGATTGAGGGCAGGAGGATGAGATGGTTGGATGGCATCACTGGCTCAGTGGACATGAGTGTGAGCAAACTCAGGGAGATAGTGAGGGACAAGGAAGCCTGGCATGCTGCAGCCCCTGGAGTTGGAAAGAGTCAGAGACAACTTAGCAGCTGAACAACACCAACCAGAAACAGAAACCAACCCAGGCCGGCAGGATGGTGGGAGGAGAGAGGGAAGCAGACCAGTGCTGTCAGTTAATCCTGGAAAAGAACAGCTAGCTTGAAGGTGGAATCTTGTTTTAATTATTTTTGGAATAATAAGGAAATGCTAAACATGGAACGAACAATGGGCCAAGTCCCTTTGGAGGCCTGACAGTGAAGATAACGAACACTTCCCGTTTCTGTATAATTGTGTGGACGTGGGTTGCCTCTGACTTCATCACCTAATTAAGTGGTGTTGTTTTGGGGTCTTTTTATGAACGAGGCCCAGAAGGTCTCCTTATTAGCGCTACAGTGAACCAGAACTGTGACATAGGTGACCTTACTGGGTGTCATTTGTTTGGTTTGCAGTGTTTCTCTAAACCCGGAATGGTTCCACAGCGGGCGGTGCTCTTGTGGTGAACACTGGGAGATTTGGAAGCAGATTTTTTTTTTTTTTAGAAACTACAGTAAAGCTAATAATTTACCTGAATGTTGACATTTACCTTGCTGCTCATAGTGTGCGTGCGTGTGTGTATTTGTGTGTTAACGTTAGTCGCTCAGTCGTGTCCGACTCTTTGCGCTCCTCTGTCCATAGAATTCTCCTGGAAAGAATACCGGAGTGGGTAGCCATTCCCTTTTCCCGGGGGTCTTCCTGACCCAGGGATCAAACCCCAGTCTCCTGCGTTGCAGGCAGATTCTTTACCATCTGAGCCACCAGGGAACTGGTTATAGTGTAGTGGGTATTAGTGTTTTAAAAAATGAAAGATCAGAAATCTTCTGCCAGAAGTACCATGAACCAGAATACAGCACCCCATTCCTTTATTAACTGTTTTTTTGTCTTTCGTCGTGTGTCTCCGGAGCTGTGTGGACAAGTAGTTTTTGGTGCCGATTGTAGTTTTGTGCTCTTGTAGTTTCATGTGCTTCATTGTTTTTGGATTTGATGATTTTCAGGTTAATTAAGGTGGTGACTCCCTTCTACCCCTTACTCATGCTCAGTGAATCAAACACCCACATATTCAGTGTGAACTTCTAGTGGAGAAAACTTCAAAAATTTTTGAAGGGAGTTAGCTGATACATGCTGATTCCCAGAGAGTTGTTTTTAGAAAAATCAAAGTAACACTGAGTATTATATAGAAGTGCCCAGGTAACTTTTAGATTGTCACTTTTTAATTAATGATTTTAGAGAATATTACGCTTATCTATTCAGTAAACACATATTAAGTAGCTGATGATTGTCGATTTGTGCCAGTCTCTGGGCTCACTGCTTTAACCTGCCCCATCATTTAATGCTCATAACACTATGAGTTGCCCCCATTTTATAGTAAGGAAACGGATGTGAGTGCATTAAGTAACAGATCACCACGATTCACACCACGGAGCCAGCATTTAAATCCATGCATGTTTGGAGAAGGAAATGGCAACCCACTCCAGTAGTCTTGCCTGGGAAATCCCATGGACAGAGGAGCCTGGCAGGCTATAGTCCATGGGTCGCAAAGAGCCGGACATGACTTAGCAACTAACAACGACATATGGCTCTACTGACCTGCTCTATCTTGTGCCCCTTCAAAGTAGGGGGTGCCGAGCTGAGCAAGGCAGAACTCCCGCCTTAAGAGACCATCCTCCTAAGTGGATTGTGAGAGGTTCGAATAAAAAACATCTAGAGTTCAGTGGATGAAGAGATTATTAGGAAACTTACAGAAAATGTAGTACTTGAGCCTGGGCCTTGAATTTTTCAGTTCTGTTCTCAGCTACTCAGTTTGTTCCATTGTACTTTTGTAAAAATACAACTGCTCCCTACACTGGGAGAAGGGACCGTGGCTCCTCATTTCATGGAAGGAACAAGTGTTCTTGCCAGACCAGCTCTGCTCCACCTAAACACGGTGCTGCTGATGGTGATGCAGGTTGCTGCATCAGGTTGTCTGAATATGTTTGCATGTTTTTCTTGGCGTGCACTTCTCTCCACCTCCATTCTGTTCTCAGCAGCCCTCTTAATTTCCTCCTTTGATTCTTCACACCACATCACAAATGCCTCCAGCTCACCCTATTGGCCCGCCACTGTGTTTTCTCCTTCCCTATGTTGCATAACCTGCCCTCTGGGTTTTCAGCCTCCCCTCCTCCCAGAAAGAAGAATGGATGGGGCAGAGACCTCAGTGGTGGTAGACCCGGTTCCTCAAACTTCTTTGTTCTTTGTACCACTCTGGGCCATCTTTGTCTTTATAAAGTAACCTCTTGCCTCCGAAATCCTTATTTTTTTTCCTCTCCTGTTTCTTTTCTCTACCGAACCTATGGGCAATTCTCACTGCACAATTCCCAGTATGCCCAAATTTCACAGTTTAGTGAGATAACACCAGTTCCTCAGCAACACAGTTCAGATTTCAGTCACCATGGTATATTGCGAGTAGGTACATAAAATACAAACTTCTCTGCCAGCTTTTCAGTCGTGGATCACAACATAAATAACAGATGTGCAGCATGGTCACGGCCAGTCACGTCACTGCTCTTTAGTCTCTTGGTGCTTGGTCACAGCATATCTGTTACTCAGTTCACCCTCAGACAGCAAGTGTGTGGCTCTATTGCCTCCTCACCTCCTGGTAATAAGCCCACGTGACATATTACAGAAAGGGATCATTGAAAGACAGGCTTGGACAACAAAGATGAATTACTAGAGGTGAAATTGAATGCATTGAGGATGATTTGAAAATGATGACAGCAAGGGAAAGCTGGGATGAGAGCTAGACTTACAGGAAGCTGTGGTATGAGGCATATTGAAAAGTCCTATGGGGACTTCCCTGGTGGTGCAGTGGCTAATATTCCATGCTTCCAGTGCAAGGGACCTGGGTTCAATCCCTGGTCAGGGCACTTGATCCCACATCCAGCAACTAAAGATCCTGCATGCCACAACTAAGATCCGGTACAGCCAAATAAATAAATATTAAAGTCCTATGAATGTAAAAACCAAGTTGAAGTTGCTTCAACACCTTTTAATG
This sequence comes from Bison bison bison, assembly GCF_000754665.1. Classification (NCBI taxonomy): domain Eukaryota; kingdom Metazoa; phylum Chordata; class Mammalia; order Artiodactyla; family Bovidae; genus Bison; species Bison bison. The sequence goes on from NW_011495040.1 coordinate 3,358,446, forward strand.
TAAGTTGCACTAGGAACAGAAAGCTGCTTGTGGTTTAAATGATGGAGTATTTACTTCTACTTTGGATTGAAGACTGTAAAAACAAACAAAAACCCATAAAACCTTGCCATTCTGGGGACTTCCCTGGTGGTCTGGTGGTTAAGAATCTGCCTTGGTGTTACAATTGGACTGCATTAACCTTAGTGCCAGTTAAGGATCCAAGGCTTACTTAAATTTAAGTAAATATTTCCAAGATCCAAGTGATTACTATTTTTAAAAATTACTTTGATTTTGAGGTCAGAGGAGCTTCATGATTAGACTCTAAGATGCGGCTGCATCAGCAGATTGATTAGAGTATTGATATATGGATTTGCAGTCCTTTGGGGAAGGATAGGATCCAGTGAGGGCTTCTCTGGTGGCTCAGACGTAAAGAATCTTCCTGCAATGCAGGAGACCTGGGTTCCATCCCTGGGTGGGGAAGATGCTCTGGAGAAAGGGATGGCTACTCACTCCAGTATTCTTACCTGGGAAATCCCATGGACAGAGGAGTCTGGAGGGCTATAGTCCAGTAGGTCGAAGAGAGTCGGACGTGACTGAGCAACAAGCACACATACAGGATCCAGTGAAAGTGCTGTCTGTGAAGTCTAATGCCAGTCAACTGATTCATTACAAGTAACTTGAAACATTTTACTCTCGTATTGGGTTGACCCATAAGTTCATTTGAGATTTCCGTAGCATCTTAATGGAAACACCCGAACAAACATATTGGCCAACTCAATAGTAGAGTAGCTCAGTTTAGATTCTGAGGGTCCTTGGTGAATTGGGTTAAATGGGGAATGTCTAACTGAAGATCAGATTAGAGAAGAATGTGATACTTGACATCTTCTACATGTCAATATGTTTAGAGAAATAAAGCAGTGTTTCTTACCACTTGCTTGCAAATTTGATTTTAACAGCTGGCTGATAGACTTTTCTGCTTTAGCGCTCACCTTTAACTGGTAGTCCCGGCTCAAGATAGTAATTCCAACTTTTTGTACTACAGAGGCTGATGTCACTGAACTTTGGATCATTCAGAACTGCTATATTGTTCCTTCTCTTATTAGCAGTGTTGGTACAGACCTTTCTGGCACTGAACACACTACATGGTATTTTTATAGCTTTATCTGCCTGATTAGATCAAAAGCATCTTGAGGGTAAATACCTATGTTTACTATTTTTAATCTAAAAGCAAGTAGCACAGAATCTTGCAGCAGTGCAATGTCGTGTTAGTTTCTGCTGTTCAGCAAAGTGAACCAACTATATGTATACACATATCCCCTCTTTTTTGGGTTTCCTTTTCATTGAAAATTTAAACATAGATGATTCTCCTTCAGAATCTTCTGATACATTTATAAACATAACAGTTTTAACAGGACGAGTAGTGGATCTAGGCAGCCGGTAGTGAATCTCATGAGTGACGTCGGCTTCAATGTGTGGCCTTGTACAGTTCCAAATATGTCAGAATCGATCTTGTCTTGATGTAAAACCTTATTAAATAGTAATTGTCATCTAATTTAATGTTTTTCTTTCACTGGCTGCAGAGCATCTTTTGGTATAGTTTATTTTCTTTACAAAGCCTCTGGTCCTAAGGGTTGATGTTACCACCAACTTCCACAAGATGGCAGACTAAACACACTTCTGTTGTTAGGTTTCAAACCACTTTTAACATACATGCCTGTGCTTTTTATTACTGTTGAATCATTTTTTGCTTTTTCTTCAGATGGGCAGTATCAAACCGAGAAATGCTCATAGCCCAAAACAGCTCCTTGGAATTTAAGCTACACAGACTCTATTTTATTAGCTTGTTAATGGGTGGAACTACAAATCAGCGAGAGGCATTGCAGTATGCTAAAAATTTTCAGCCATTTGCTCTAAATCATCAAAAAGGTGAGTCTAGAGTCTGAGGGTTTTAATGGTTGAAACAGGGCTAAAGCTGCCACTGGAATTTGTTTGTCTTAAGTAGATGTAACATGTATTTGCTAAGAAACTGAAACAATTGTAGATGATAATCACTTAATTAAAAAGCTCTTGACTGGCTCTAGAACAGAAGTAAAATACTAAAGCCTCTTGATTGAGGGAATTCCCCGAAAGTCCAGTGGTTAGGACTCTGTGCTCTCACTGCCAAGGGCCCCAGGTTCAATCCTAGTTGGGAAACTAAGATTCTACAAGCCATGCGGCAAGGCTTAAAAACAGAAAGTCTCTTAATTGAAAAGCCAGAAAGAAACCTTACATTTTGGAGGATGCTGTTAAACTAAGAGGAAATAAGGTGTGTTCTTGCTCCACCACTCGCCCCGCCACCTCCTGTGCTGCTGTTGTCACACAGCCAGACGTCTGAAGGCGCACCAGGGTGGCAGCACTGAGCCCCAGGGATCAGTGTGGGGCTGGCTGGTTTCACAGCCAAAGATGGTAATGGCCCCACTTACGACACAGTGGTTACTCCTCCAGATAATGGTAATCACACTGTGCTGTAAGAATAAAATAATTATACATTCAATATTTAGTGCTTTCCTTTTCTTGTTTTCCTCTGCGCTGCTTCTTTAAAAGACAGCAAGCTTAAGGACCAGAATTTTAAAAGACATTGTTAATAAGTTATTTTTATGCTGTGTCCACTGGGGAAATTCTTGCCTTTTTCAGTGTATAACTTGCAAACTCCTGTTTCAAGTGTGAGCATCCACACCTCCAAATTGCTGCTGCTTCTGTTTAGACATTCAGGTCTTGATGGGGAGCCTCGTGTACCTGAGACAAGGGATTGAGAACTCACCGTATGTTCACCTGCTTGACGCAAACCAGTGGGCTGACATCTGTGACATCTTCACCCGGGATGCCTGTGCCCTCCTGGGGCTCTCCGTGGAGTCCCCGCTCAGTGTCAGGTATGCACACTGTCCCGTCTAGTTTTTGTTTATTTTTGAGGGTTCGCTGTGCGCTATAGTTGGTTCTCGTTTGTTAACTGTTTTTACGTAGTAGCATGTATATGTTGATCCCAGTCCATCCCATCCCCCCCTTCCCCCCTTATCCCCCTTATCCGTAAGTTTGGTCTCTACACCTGTGACTCTTATTTGGAAATACTTTGCAGATAAGCTCATCTCTACCATTTTTCTAGATTCCACATGTGTACGTTATATACATAGTATATATTATATATAATTACATATATAATATATGTTATAAATTATATATATATAAATAATATACATTATATATATCATACATTATATATACAATATTTGTTTTTCTGACGTACTTAATTCACTCTGTGTGACAGTCTTTAGGTCCATCCATGTCTCTGCAGATAGCACAATTTTGTGCTTTTTAATAGCTGAGTACTATTCTATTGTATATACGTGTCCTGTCTCTTTTTGAAACGTTCATCACATTGATCAGTTCTGCTTAATTTGTGGTCTGGTTCTTGATGTTTAAAGCTGAGAGAACGTTTGTCTTTCTCAAGAAGAGTATAGTTGGTATTTCAGGAGATCATCACACTTGGCGACAGTTTTAGAGGAGCAGTTAGCAGAGTGTGATCCTTTGAGTCTGTGATCCTTTGGGGGTCTCTGAGAGCCTTTCCCACTTTGTTCACATGGTGGGTTCAGTAAACTCCATGTTTGAATTATGAGCTAAAGGACTAGTTGCTTTTTCCTGGAACACAGTTTTTACTTGAAAATCCACTGAAACACTACAGTTACTCATACTCAGCCTTTTGGCAGACATCTATTCAGATGAATGAAGTAGGCCTCTCGTGTCAGGGAAAGCAACTGGTGGTGTCTTTTGCCACAGTGATGGAATTTTTAAGCTAAAATAGAAATTTGGGGAAACTTGAACCCAGCACTGTGAGCTTGACAGCTTCCCAGTGCTTAAAGACATTTCTGATGAAATTGGTGGTGATAATAATTTTAATTTTTCGATGTATAATAAAACGTGCTAGCTCTTAGAAGAGCAGTATGATCTTACAAAATCACGCATGAGTCAAGGATTCATTCAGAGTTCAAGACCACTGGGTTTTAGTAGAGCAGAGTACAAAAAATACTCGACGTAACAGCAAGGATTCAGATTCCACTTTGCAGCTTACCTTTTTAACAGACTGCTACTTTGTGGTGTTTCAGTGAGACATTAAAGAAGAAGATCCACAATTATATGAAAAGGCAATTAAAGTGCTACATATCTGTGTGAGACTGGATTTTTTTTCCACTTCAATGGAAAGAATACATTGCAACAGACAATGCAGAGGAGGGTATAAGAATCCAGTTGTCTTCTGTTAAACTGGAGGTTAGAAAGATATGCAAAAACAGAGAACAGTGCTGCTCTTCTCACAAGGTTATTTTTGGCTTGGAAAATATAGTTATTTTTTGTGAGAGTGTTATCTATCACATGTAATATATTTATTATTTTCAACATTTAAATTTTAAACATTTCCCAGTTTTACTTTGTAATACAATAAATAATGATGGAACCCACAAAACCAAACACCCTTTGAGATCCTTAATGTTTCAGCCTGTAAAGCATTCCTGAGATCAAAAGGTTTAAGAACCTGTTTCAAGAACTGACTCTTGCAGCTCTTCGATTCGTTTGATTCCTCTAGTGTTTTGAATCCCTGCTCTGTCCAGGCATTGTGTGGGACACAGAGATGAATCGGGGCAGCCTGTGTTCACAGGGGTCAGAGTCCTACGTAGGAGACAGTGCAGTTCACTTTAACATGCTGTGGGGCTGCAGGGTCAGGTTCCCTGGGACAGACTTGAAGTGGGGGGAGACAGACGTGCAGGAGGTTTACTGGGATCACCGGCTGCAGGGAGCGAGAGCAGCAGGATCAGGCTGAACTCTGAACTCTGTCACCAGAGGCCTCAGCCCACCCCTGCGGCACTCTGGAGCTGCAGTGGCCGGTAGGGTCATCCCAGTTGGGACAACTTCTGTGTGATCAGGCGGAGCTGTCTTAGAGTGTGACCCTGGTCAGGTCGCTTCCTTCAGGTGAGGGCAGTCTTGAAGAGGGACTCAGCAGAGAGTTGACTGGACTCAGCAGAAAGTTGACCGCCAGCACTTGTAAATCTGAGAAGTGTGTACTTTCTGCCCTGGCTCTCCAGGGTGATCCAGGTCTGGAAGGGGCTGTGCAAGGAAACGTTTCAGAGTGTCATTAATGCTAAGAATTCTGTGTGGGGGGCCACAGTTCCTGAGGCACTAGCCTGCTGTTTCCCCTTTGCCTGGCAAAGAAATCCACTCTCCTTCTCCTACGCTTGAAAGAAAAAAAAGAATGTGCATGTGTGGACATGTGCACACATGTATGTGCGCACACACTACTTGAGCAAAACAGATGGCTTTATCATACCTAGAATCCAATGGGACCCTCTGCACACAGCATGCAGGCTGGAGGAATTGGTGTTGCTTGGGACCAAGCTTTCTGCCACCTGGTCTGGCTTTAACATTTCCTTTTCTGCCCTCCAGTTTCTCAGCAGGTTGTGTGGCGCTGCCAGCTTTAATTAACATCAAAGCTGTGATCGAACAGAGGCAGTGTACTGGCGTTTGGAACCAGAAAGATGAATTACCTGTGAGTGCCATTTCCTATTGGTTATTACCTCTCCCATCAAGAGAAGAACGTGGATGCGATGGATTTTAAATGCTTATTTTGCCTTTTAATCAGGAAATTTTATTGTAGCCATTTGACAGGGATTCTTTTATCTGTACGGAGACATGATTAAACAGTAAAAGCAGGGTAGGTAGTAGTGTTAGCCACTCAGTCGTGTCTGACTCTTTGTGACTCCGTGGACTGTAGCCTGCCAAGCTCCTCTGTCTATGGAATTCTCCAGGCAAGAATACTGGAGAGGGTTGCCATTCCCTTCTCTGGGGGATCTTCCCCACCCAGAGTTCGAATCCTAGTCTCCTGTATTGCAGGCAGATTCTTTACTATCTGAGCCATAGGTACATTTTGGAGGCATTGGAGTTTTCTTACCATTTTGATTTATAGCAGCAGCGACAGCTAGTGAAGGAATAAGTCAGAAGGGGGAAGGGTGGATATACTGAGGCATGAGTGGTGTTCTAAGTGCTGTCGACTTCAAAAAAAATGTATGAGAGTTGTGAGTTAAGTTTTATTGGAGACAGAATGAGGACCACAGCCTAGGAGACAGCACCTTAGATAGATATGAGGAGATGCAAGGATTGGGCTCAGAATATCAGTTTCTGAAAATACTTGACTATCTGAAGACGTGTTGCACCAGTTTTCCTGGAGCACAGAGTGCCTCACTCCTGTGCTCCACCCTGTACTACCTTTCAGGGTGTCTGGAAGGTCAGCATCTACTCTAGTCACTTGCCAGCTCTCTCTCTCCTCAGAGTGGTAGTTTGTCCATCTCTAAAATGGGACCATCCTTCTCTTTATGGGGCTGTTAAAGGCTAGATAGAGATAACAGAGGAATGCTTAGAATAATATGGAACACACAGTAGGTAGTTAGGTTTTGTTGCCATAGGAGTTATGACATGGAAGCATAACATAGGTCATCGTGTGTGTGTGTGTGTGTGTGTGTGTTTGTGTGTTTGTGTTTTTCCACCAGGCCTCTGACAGTAGGCACTGGATCTTTGACAGGAATTCTCATTCCTGCCTGACCTGGTCACGGATCCCAAAGGCCAAAAATATGTATTTAGCTTTTCGCTTTTCTCCTACCACCTCTGTGTGCAGGTTTATCTGCAGTTCCCTTGTAATTCCAGCTGATAACTGTCAGTTGGTTGCCCCACTTCTCAGAGACCAGTTCTGATGAAAGGCACAGGTGCACGCCCAGTCCTGAGTGTGGTCAGGACACAAGCAGTGCCCCGCGTGGCAGCTGCTCGTTGAAATGAGTGAGAAGAACTCGAGCCTCCCCTCGCTTTGCTGAGGCAGGTGCCTCCGAGAACCTGGCACTTTCCCAGTTGTATTGTCAGTGTCTGGCGCTTGCACCCTAGAACAGAGCGCACCGAAATCTGAATTCACCTGGCGCCTGTGTGTCAAAATAAAGCAGTTGGGGGTTGGGGAGAATGATCTGGTTATTTTATCTCGGGATCATTGTTACACTCTGCCAACTTTCTTGGAAGAATCTGGGCAATATAGACTTTTCTGTTGATAGCCATTTGAGATTTAGAAGAAGAGAAAACAGAAAGAACTGCTGTTTATGAAGCCTCTGTCCCATGCTAACCACTATGCTACGGTGATCTCATAGCTTTTGTTCTGCTCACTGCAGAGAGAGCGAGCCGGTAGAGTGCTGTGGGCGCAGATGGATGGGGTGTGAACTCTCCGGCTGAAATTTAGTTTGAAGCCCTTGTTTCAGGTGGTTTCTCTGGAAGTTGCATACAAAACACGGGAAACCCAGATCTAAAGCCCACACAGCAATAAGCAATATTTAGTCTGCCTTTAATGAATTAGCACACTGAATTGTATCAGTGTGTTGTGAAAACCATCAGCATTTCTGGTGAGTTTATTTATTTGGCCATGCCATGCAGCGTGTGGGATCTTAGTTCACTGACCAAGGATCAAACCCCTGCCCTGGCAGTGGAGGCATGAGCTCTAAACACTGGACTGCCAGGGAAGTCCCTTGGTGTCTCTTTCGTACATCTTGATGAGTCCTTCAGGTGAGGGCAGTCTTGAAGAGGGACTCAGCAGAGAGTTGACTGGACTCAGCAGAAAGTTGACTGCCAGCACTTGTAAATCTGAGAAGTGTGTACTTTCTGCCCTGGCTCTCCAGGGTGATCCAGGCCTGGAAGGGGCTTTCCAAGGAAACGTTTCAGAGTGTTAAGAGTGTTTGACTTCCAGAGTATTGCCTTGCCTTTGACCTTTGCTTTCAGGCATTAGAATTTGGTTTGCTATATCGTGTTATAAATAATTTTGAAGGTTGATTTAGAATGATGAGGTAATACTTTGAGTCCCTAAGACTGTCCATCTTTGAGTTAGTTTAGAAGGGTGCTGTAAAAAGTTACCTTCGTATGAGCAGGTTTGATGAATGTTCTTTGCTGCAGAGTGCATACTGGCATGTGGATGGTTTCCTGAAATATAACTTGAGTCCTTTACCTTTTTAAAAACAGATTGAAGTGGACCTTGGTAAAAAGTGCTGGTATCACTCAATATTTGCCTGTCCTATTCTTCGTCAGCAAACAACAGATAACAATCCACCCATGAAATTGGTCTGTGGTCATATTATATCAAGAGATGCCCTGAATAAAATGTTTAATGGTAGCAAGTAAGTGTCTTGACTTTTTAAATGTTAGTAATATATATATGTGGAACTTGTTGGGACAATAAATAATAAGGATAAGTAAACATAGCTAGAGTTTAGAAATATATAGATTTACTTATTTAGTGTGTGGTATGTGATCTTTTCTCAATCTAAAGACTGAGAAATTTGTTCAAGAATTTATTAATTAGATTAAAAAAAACAGTTTCGAAACTCTATTTCTAGCATAGGCAGCTAAAGAATTTCTCATTGGAGTTCATTTCAGACCCTTTACAGTGAAGCCTTTTCTTTGAAGAAAAGGCCCTGAAGCTGTTTGTGTCCTTCTCAGCAGCCGAGTGCAGGTGGATGGCAACTTGGTTCAGACCATGCTGGTTTCTGATGCCACCACAGCATGTCGTGTGCCACCACGGGCATGTAGGCCACTCTGGGTTGGCTGCGTGCCGTGTAGGCCTAGCAGCTGGCATCAGTTTTGCTGCACGTATGTGGATTGTGACACCAGTACATCTGAAAGTCATTCTGAGATAGGTGCAAGCTAAACCTTGGAGGAAAAAAAAAATTGAATTTGCTTCTGAAACCCCAAAAGCAATTTTCACAACAGTTGTCTTTGTTTTCAAAATACTTTTCACTGATTGCCACTGAAGAAGAGCCTTGCAATTTAGGGTCTGGTTTGGATGGTGTTTATTTTTAACTCTTCAAAGCATGGCTGTTCTATTCAGGGAGAGCACAGTTATGTGCACAAACAAGCATATCTGTGAGTGTGATTGTTACAAGATACTCTGTAACTAGATAAAAATTGAATGCTCAGTGCTGATCCTGTTTCTTGATTCAATGTTTTCTTTCTTGTCTTTAGATTAAAATGTCCATATTGTCCAATGGAACAAAGTCCAGGAGATGCCAAACAAATATTTTTCTGAAGAAATAACGTTAGTTTGCAATTTGTAAGTGAAACTGAATCGAGGGTGCATTTCAGAAGAGAACGTTCCATTTAATGCAGCTAACCAAGGACTCCCATGTTTCTATAAGCTAACGCTCCAGAAACTTTGCCAACATTAGTGTGTACACAGTGGGGAGTGCTCCAGTTGGATATTATCATAGGGCTTTATTATATTCTTGGTCTTCATTTCTGATCAAGTAAATACACCAGCAGTTGTCATTCAATGCAGGTTTTTGTACTTAATTATATGGTGATTTTTTTACTTTTTAAGAGCAGAAACAGAAATTTACCTTCCTGCCATGTGTTTAATAGTTCTCCTGCTTTTACTTTTGTCATTCTCCTGATAACTGTAAGCCTTGAGAATGTTTGTGAAGAAGTTTTATTTCCTGTTATGTAACATAATTCAATGAAAATCCTTCAGAAAAAAAGTTTGATAAACTGAATTGTGGTTATGAAACTCATCTGCAGGGTTTTGTTTTTGTTTTGCTTAAGGAAGAAAGCTGTGATAAATTGCGAATTTGCTTTCTGATATTTTCCTCTGCTCCAGCTCTCACTGAGAAGTCAGCAGACCTGCACCTGAGCTCTGCTGGTGGCCCCAGCAGGCTGCCTGTTGCAAAATTCCATAATGAATTTATTAGCAGGTCGGCGTGACCAGTCTTCCACTAGAACACAGTGGAAGCAGTACTGTTGTTTCTTTGCTTTTATTGCCAAGAGATGCTTGTTTTAAGAGTGTGTTCAATAAAACAGAATTTTAATGTTAGAAGTGTTAAGTTGACATTTGCTCTCTTGGTCTTGGTAGCCCTCTTCTCTGAAATCTGCCTTCAGGACTTGGCTGTGTATATTGCATTTGTATATCATTGCAGACACAGTGTTGTGCATGTGTGTGTACATATATATATACATGTGCACCAGCATCAAACATTGTGTATCTGGAAGGGAAGAAGCATGTTCCAGTCCTCAGATGCAGTTATCAGACTCATCACTTTCAGTCCTTAAAGTTAGAAGTTAGCAAATTTTCTGTAGCACAGAATGTTTATTGCTGTTTTTTTTGTATTTGAATAGCATCCTGTTCAATGCCTCTCTTCTGCAAAACGTATCATCTCATTGACTGTGAATCTGTATATTATTCTGATGGATACAGATAATGATCGTTTCTCTTGTGAGGTATCTTCATTTAATGCACTGTCCGGAAATAGCCATGCGTGAGAGTCTTTCTCTGTATGATGAACTACAAGGAAAAGACGTCTGTGGACGCAATTCTGACTTAAACCCATGAAGTTACTTCATTTTGAGAATGTCATATGGAAATCACCAAATACTTTGCAACTCTATATCATCTGACTCAGAACTGACTATCAATATAGGAAAACTTCCACGAGAAAATGAAGAAAGGAGACGACACGGAAGCAAAGAGAAACGTGACGCTTCACATTTTAAACTGCAGACTGACTTCGTTTGCGCGGGCGGGGAGGAGGGTGATACCGGATTTGGTGCTCAGTTATTGGAAACTGGCAGCATTTGCTGTCATATATACCAGCCTGGATGGTTCATCCTGAAATGTTTACCAGGGAGAGCTGGGATCTGTTTGTAAATGAAGGGGACTGCTTGGTTGCTGTGTGTGGTCAGGCTGACGGTGAGGGTTGTTACTGTATGCTGCGGGGCTGAGCCAGGACTTGATTGGCCTGCTCAGTGCTCGCTTTGCTCGACTTCCTGCTTTGGCCAACTTCCGGCTCAACTCCACAGCTCTCCTGTTGGAACCCTCTGTCTGGTAAAGCAGTGAAGGAAGAGAGCGGAGAGTAGCTCCTCGGACTCCAGGAGAAGGTAGAGAACTCCAGGCAACACTTGGGCCGAGGATGTAAAAGTGATTTATCTTTTTTCTTTCAGTTAAACCCAGAGTGTCTTTTTTATTTTTTTTATTTTTTTACCTTTTGCTCACTAGGCCAGATTTAGTTTTAGTTACAACTTATTCTCACCTTTCCACCTCGAACACCCACACAATATTGAGGCTTTGTGTAAGGTTCCTACATTACTGACATTGCTCTGGAGGCCAGTGGTTTGTGTTTTTGACAGCCAGACCCCACAGCAGCTGGCTTAGGCCCCTTTCAAGAAGAGAAGCCAGAAAAAGCTCTGCTTTGTCCCTCTCGCAGTGTTGGCAGCCCCATTGACAGTTTGCTGTGCAGCTCGTGAAACTTTAGAATATGCTTTAATGGAAGCATCTGATTTTGCATTTGCCCATGCAGGGTCCTTGTGGTTCCCACTGGGCAGGGTTAGGGCCAAAAATTTGAAACTGTTGATCTGATAATTTAACATGCAAATGATGTCTTGTGTCCTTCTATAATTAAACATACGGACTTAAAATTCACTGGTGACTAAATGTGAAGGAAAGAGGTGGATTTGAAGAGACCAGAGCTTAACCAAAGATAAGGAAATGCAGCATGCTGCCCTTTCAACTCTAGAAACACCTTCCCCAATGGTGTCAGGACCAGGTCGTCACTGAGACTGTCAGTGCAGTCATTGCACTCTGCTTTCTCTTGAAAAAGGTTGTGATAGAGCCAAGGTTTTTACAGTCAGATTAATGATAACAGTGTGCATTTAAAACAGAATCTGAGTGATTTCTTAAATCTCTTGGAAACTATTTCCATTTCCCAGGCTCCGACAGAGGCCATGGAACTATGCTAAACCAATAAAACCTTATCAGATCCTTACATTCTGATTTAGAGCCACTGTGCTTTCAAGTACACACTCAAGTGCGGTGGCAAAAGTTGTCTTTTGATCTTTTTTCTCCTTTGTGCAGTCATCACTGATGCCATTTCTGTCATTTTAGTGGTGATTTTATGATACTTCTAATACATAAATGAACGGGTATTGGTGCCTCTTGATTTTTAAAATTTTGAAGAGAAGAGCCACCTCATATTCATAGGGTGTATGAGTATCTTGTGAGTGTATGAGCATTTGATTGAACCTAAGAAAGTGATGAAGCAAATCTTACTGATTTTTCTGTAGCAGCTGATGTATACGGACACACTAAAACCCACATCTCATTATGTGGGGAATGAAGATCCTTTTTTTTCTCTCCAAGTAGTCCCACGGGTTATGCAGTTTAAGTTCAGTATATTGTATGCTGTGAGTTATTTTCCACCTCGGTGATTTCACCCTCTGGGACAGTAGATTTTGCAAAAACCAAGAACTCTTGGTTTATCTGCACAAGGCAAGCTGCTGGTAGACATTAACCCTCCGGTTTTCCAGCTCAATCTCTGATTAAGTGGATTGACAGGCTGGCCAGTCTGCTTAGTCAGCTGACTCAGGTTAATTTCAGGGAAGGCATGGAGGCATGTTTGGTTAACTTCATCACTAGGCTGTGTAAGGTGAAGACACAAACCAAATACCTTTCATTACTTATCTCTACTTGCATCATCTTTGGGAACACTAGAATGCTGTGGTCTTGAGGGAATGTTATTAGCAAAGAACACGCAGAAGATTTGGTGCTTTGTAAGGCCGTCCAGTGAGGGCAGGCGTTTTGCGGCACAGTGGTGTTTACCATAAACAGGTACAAACTTCACAAACTGTGCTTATTGAAGGAGAATGGAATAGATACCAAAAATAGAATGACAAATGTATTTTAATTGCAGATGAGGCAATTAGTTTTAGGGCAGGTTTTTCTGCTGTTGATTTTACTTCAAGACATACGGAGAGAAAACTGTGTCGTTTTCAAGACATTTCCCTCTACAGTTTTAAACTGTAGTGAGCATATGCTTCATTTACTTCCAAAGAGGCAGAAACAGCTGGAATTGGCTTATAGCACATGCTTTGTTTGATGTTATGGGTGATGACCTACACTCTTATTTTAGCAGTCACTTAATGTTCTCCAGCAAGGCAGATGTGGGGTTCACTAGGACTTAGTGCCTGATGTTTTTCTTTTGGGAAGGGGTGGGAGTGAATGTGTCGGGGATGGGAGGGTAGCAGGAGAAGAAACGGGAGAATGAGTGAGTGTGCATGTGTCTGAAGTTCACCATTTGCCCCCACCTGTGTCTCGCTGAACAGGTATTTAATGTATTTTGCTCCTGACTGCAGTGTGCATGTATTTTTTTCCCCTCCTCCATGTTTTCTAAACCTACACTTAAAAAGATTCATCAGATCATCTTTTTCAGATGGCTCAGGATTGCATTTCTTTTGCTTACCCTGTGCTCTTGGGTTCTATAGTATTTCTATAATTATGTAACAATAGTGTTGCACTGTAATCTATCATATAGAGCTATATGTATGGAAAATTTTGATCATTTTTTTTTTTAAGAAATGTATTCTGTTTGCAAAGGCACAATAAAGTTGCATCTTATAGACTATAGGCAATAAAGCTAACAATAAACCTTATTTAACACGAACCATATTCACATTCTCTGTTCATTTGATTTTGAGAAAAAGTCGAGCGTATCTGGTAGTTTCAGGGATCTCATTTTAACTTAAAAGGTTCTGATATATTTAATTTATAAATTTCAGACATATAATAGAGTTTTGGGAAACTATAAGAAATGCTTTGTTAATGTGTGTATTCCTATGTAAAACACATGGCTTCTCCTGTGTATATTTTTCAAAATTAAAGAAATGCACATTTGAAAAGTGTTTTGTGGAACCAGTCTGTATAAATGTGACAGGTGCCAGAGGCAGGAGGGAGGGAGGGAGCATGGAGGTGAGAGAGCATTGCTGTCTGCCTCTGCTGAGGGTCTGCATGTAAACAGTTTAAGAAAATATCTTTGCCACCATCTCATCCTTTTCCTGTTGCTACCAGCAGTGTGAGAGGAGGTGTTGGCTGGGCACCGTCCCCAACTTCTAGAGAAGGGGGATTGGGTTGATAATTATAGGTTCCTGCCCCTCATGCTCATCCTGTGGGTGCCTGGGACCCCCTGACCAAGCAGACAGTGGGAAGATGCACCCAGAAACAGCTGCTGGTGGGGGAGGGTGTCTACACCCAGCTTTGCCAAGGAGGAACAGAGGACGCATTGTCTGTCTTCCTCCATGACACCCTGAGGTGGTAGAGACCCAGAATCTTTTGTGCTGCTTTTGTATTTTCTGAGAGAGAAAGACTCATTCTCATCAGATATTTTCTGATGAATCCCACACCCAGTAGCATCTGGAGCTAGGAGGTCCAGGAGGTATAGATGAAGCCTGGCATTGCCACCTATCCCTGCAGCATTTGGGGTTTCTCTAGATTCAAAGTGCAGCTTTCCCTGCTGGCTCAGCGGTAAAGAAGGAGCCAGTGCAGGAGACATGAGTTCAATCCCTGAATCCGGAAGTTCCCCTGCAGGAGGAAATGGCAACCACTCCCAGTTTTCTTGCTTGCAAAATCCCATGGACGGAGCCTGGCGGGCTACAGTCCATGGGGTGGCAAAGAGTCGGACACAGTTTAGCAAGTAAATAAGAGCAGCAGCATCACCTGAGAGCTTTTAGAAATGCAGAATTTCAGACCTCAGCCCAGACCTACTGAATCCGCATCTGTGTGCTCCTGAGAAAACTTTCTTCACGATGAGTTCCCTGGATGCTCCCTTATTTTGTCTCATTGACCTGGGAGTTTTTGCAGAAACTAACAAACTGGCCTGCAATTTGCTATGTAAGTGAATATTGAAATGTCTCCAGTGAATAATGTTTGGATAACAAAAGCAAACTTGGGGAGATAATGATGGACACAGAAGCCTGGTGTGCTGCAGTTCATGGGGTCACAAACAGTTGGACATGACTTAGCAACAGAACAACAATAACCAAAGACGTATTACTATGTCTCTGGTCACTAATCTGTTGTATGTGCATGCATGCTAAGTTGCTTCAGTCATGCCCAGCTCTTTTTGACCCCAGGGACTGTAACCCGCCAGGCTTCTCTGTCCATGGGATTCTCCAGGCAAGATTACTTGTGTGGGTTGCTATACCCTCAACCAGGGGATCTTCCAAACTCAGGGATCAAAACTGCGTCTCTTACATCTCCTGCATTGACAGGCGGAGTCTTTACCACTAGTGCCACCTGGGAAGCCCGTTATAAAGTACTGATTGATTGTTAGTCGCTCAGTCTTCCGACTCCATAGATTGGGGCCCTCCAGGCTCCTTCGTCCATGGGGTTTTTCAGGCAAGAATACTGGCATGGGTACCCGTTCCCTTCTTCAGGGCATCTTCCCGACCCAGGGATCAAACCTGGGTCTCCTGTGTTGCAGGCAGATTCTTTACCATCTGAGCCACTAGGAAAGACGTTATTAAATATCCTCCCTCTTAAACGTGGCAGATAAGGGTCACGTGTACTGAACAAAATTTAGCCTTGATGACTAAGTTATGAGTCATCGAGAAAAGTTAAATTTAGTGTGCTTAGAACTCTTAGTACAGTTATCTTAAAAATCAGTGTATTTCTTTAGGCATCCAGGTAACTGAGAGACTATTTGTTGTATTTGTTGTTCAGTCACTAAGTTGTGTTGACTCTTTGCAACCCCATACACTGCAGCACAACAGGCTTCCCTGTCCTTCAGTATCTCCTGGAGCTTACTTAAACTCATGTCTGTTGAGTCAGTGATGCTATCTAAACATTTTATCTTCTGCCACCCCCTTCTCCTCCTGCCTTCAATCTTTCCCAACATCAGGGTCTTTTCCAGTGAGTTGACTCTTCACATCAGGTGGCCAAAGTAATGGAGCTTCAGCTTCAGCATCAATCCTTCCAATGTATATTCAGGGTTGATTTCCTTTAGGATTGACTGGTTTAATCTCATTGCTGTCCAACAGACTCTTCAAAAGTTTTCTCCAGCACCACAGTTCCAAAGCATCAATTCTTTGGCACTCAGCCTTCTTTATGGTTCAACTCTCACATCTGTACATAACTATTGGAAATTTGCAGCATGGCAAAATGCATTTTCCACTCCTTTCCACCAAAACAGGGAAGCATGAGCACCAAAGATGTAAAATACTGGGTTTTTGTCATGGCAAAATAAAGACTGAAAAATGCACCCTCTAATGAACAGCTTGATGCCCCTCACCTCCCCCGCTACCCCCAGAGAAGCTTGAAGATGAACAGTATCCCAGTAAGCAAATGTCACTTCCCAGAGGACACTCTTTCCTACTTTTTTCTGACAACCAGTAAGAAATTAGTATAACCCTGTATACATGTAAAATTTATAATTCTCAAAAGTTTTGCAAAAAACTACGTAGTGCTTATTATTTGGTTTATGCTTATCAAGACAATTGATTTCATGACTCTTAACGGGTCAGAATCCACTATTTCAAAAAGCCTTGCGTTGGGAATTCCTTGGCGGTCTGCATTTTCACTGCCAAAGGCCACAAGTTATGAGGCACAGCCAAAATAGGAAGCCTTGCACTAAGGGATGATAATGGAATGATCCATTCACAAAGCTTCATTGAAATCACTGTTAATATGTATGATAATATTTTTTTCTCTTTTTCCAAAAACCTTTTCCTTGCAGTGGGATGTGCTGCTTCTGTGAGTCTTCCATACTGCTGCTGCTAAGTCGCTTCAGTCGTGTCCGACTCTGTGCAACCCCATAGACGGCAGCCCACCAGGCTCCCCCGTCCCTGGGATTC
>NW_011495040.1:3375234-3376079 GCF_000754665.1 Bison bison bison
AAGAACACTGGAGTGGGTTGCCATTTCCTTCTCCAATGCATGAAAGTGAAAAGTGAAAGTGAAGTGGCTCAGTCGTGTCTGACTCCTAGCGACCCCATGGACTGCAGCCTACCAGGCTCTTCTGTCCATGGGATTTTCCAGGCAAGAGTACTGGAGTGGGGTGCCATTGCCTTCTCCGGTCTTCCAAAATAGGTAAACATTAGAAGCACTGTCTTAAGAAAGGGCGCTTGTGTGTCAGGGAATTTCTTGTTTCCTTAGCTATGTTTTCCTCCAGCTCAGAAAAGCGCAAAGTGCTTCAGGCTAAATATCGGCTTGTGCAACCGAATCCATTAGTAACTTAGGCAGATGTGTGCCTGTGAAATGCAGAAAGTAACATAGTATGACAGCTTCAGTCATTCAACATAGAATTTTTTTTTTCCTTAAGTGCCAGGCATTAGGAAGAAGCAGAGTCCTGGGCCTCCAGGAGCTTATGGACTGCCAGTAGGTGCAGAAAAGTAGAAGAGAACCAAGGTCCCGTAGTGTGGTTAATGCCCACCAGTGACCTAACTACTGCAGGATGATGGGAGGGAAGAGAAAGGTGAGATGTAACGAGTCGAGGCAGGGTGGCAGGTGGGAGCAAGTGCACAATCTTAAGTTCCCCAACCAGGGATTGAATTGGTGACCTCAGCAGTGGGAGCTTGAAGTCCTAACCACTGGACCGCCTGGAAATTTCCTGATTTGTGCTTTTTAACTTACTTTAATGGAAGTATAATTGCTTTACAATGTTGTGTTCATTGCTGCTGTACAACAATGTGAATCAGCTGTAGATTGAGCTGCCTCTTGAGCCTCCCTCTCACCCCCACCCC
>NW_011495040.1:3376179-3388529 GCF_000754665.1 Bison bison bison
CCCCCACCCCCATCCCACCCCTCTAGGTTGTCAGAGAACACCGAGCTGAGCTCCCCGTGCTGTATATCAGGTTCCCATTAGCTATTTATGTGTTTTTAAGGTCCACTCTGGCCACAGTGGGCTGAAAGGTGGTTGGGGAGAGGATGAGGTTAGACCCTGGGAGAGCCTGTTTGGTAGGTAATGAAGGTGAGTGTGAGTTTTTGTTGAGCACAGTAGGTCCTGGTGGGCAGCATGGTGAATAAGACAATCTTGGTCTCTCCTCTCAATGAGGGTAATCTGAGAGAAATTAAATGAAAATACAGCAAGATGATGTTTTTGTCACATACAATGCTCAGACGTCTCTTTCAATATAGTGAAACATTAAAGTGTTCTTGTCTCTCAAGTGTTGGAACTCCTTGCTCTGATTGTTCTAAAAATCATTCCCATTTCTTCCTATTGTCTTCACTTTTTGGGTGAGTTTCTAACTTCTCCACACTCTCCTTACTTCATTGGCTTCCGTGAGCTTAGTGATGTTCTGCCAGCCTCCTGTAGGGATTCACCTTTTCACTCCATTTGGAGACCGCATTCAGCCACCAAGCAAGTGCTGCTTTTCAAATGAAGGACTTTGATGTCATTTCCTGTTGGAAGCAAAGACGTGCCTTAAAAAGAAGTGTGTTATTTGTTAGCGTTCAAGACTGTTTTGGGAGCTTTCCCTTCTGAACAGATTAGAAATGACGTATGTATATCACCATGTGTAAAATAGATAGCTAGTGGGAAGCTGCTGTATAACACAGGAAGCTCAACTCAGTGCTCTGTGATGGGGGTGGAGGTGGAAGGCTCAAGAGGGAGGGGGGATCACTCTGGGAGATCGTGAAGGTCAGGGAAGCCTGGCGTGTTGCAGTCCATGGAGTCAAAGAGTCAGACATGACTTAGTGACTAAACAAAGCCCAATTTAAAAAAAACGTATTTCAGGTTTCCTGTCGTAGCACAAGACTGTGTTGCTTTTAGTTAATTTAGATCAGTGAGCGCATCAGCCCTGTAGAGGAACTTCACGGAAAATTATTACGTTGTCATGAAAGCTTTGAGAGGTGGTCTGGAAATCTGGGCTGAGGGCCTGTGTCTGTGTTGGTGAGCATCAGCAGCACACATGCAGTAGGCCATCAGGTTTGTGTGGTGGCTTCATGCCATCAAGGGACCCACAGTCTTGCCGTGTGGCCTGTTTCACCTCTGATCGTGTCTGTGTTCCAGGCAGCAAGGAGGAAGCAAGTGGGGAAAGAACAAGCTTCCACCTAGGTTAGCCCTTTTGAAGTCTTTCCTGGAAGCTCCACCCAGGGACTTACTAGCCACACTTGGCTGCAGGAAAGTCTGGGTAATGTAGTCTTTGAGCCAGGCACATTGCTGCCTATAATAAAAGGAAGGTTCTGTTAGGAAGGAAGAAGGGGTGAATGGTTGTTGACAAGAGTAACTTGTGGTCTCTGCCACAAGACGCACTTAACTGTGCATCTCAGCCAGGTAACAGGTGAAATTTCGTTCACAGAATGGAATTAAGTCATCAATACCAGTAGTCAATGCAACATCTTACCTGTCCTGAGATGTGAGACAAACAAGTTTGCTATTACTGGAATATCTCCTTGACATACATTTCTTGGCCTCTGGTGGTATTCATGGTAGAAGCAGGAACCTCACCCTAACTACAGACAAAAGCCCTATTCTACCCTTGTTCTAGAACATTCTTCTTGCCATGTATCAAATTTCAGAGCCAATGATGACCTTTGTTTTCTATCTTGGTATCTGCGTAGGTAAAAAGTGTGCATCTTGGTTTTGAGATGCTTATAAAGCTTTAAAGCATTTTTAAATGCTCTACTGGAAGACCCTATTTTATCGTATTTTGCTTTATTGTGCTTCACAGATACAATGTTTTTTTTTTTTTTTTTAACAAATTGAAGGTTTGTGGCAACCCTGCATCTAGCAAATTTACAGGTACCATTTTTCCAAGAGCATTTGCTCACCTTGTGTCTCTGTCACATTTTGGTAATTCTAGCAATATTTTAAACTTTTTCATTATTATGTTATGTGATCTGTGGTCAGTAATCTTGGATGTTACTGCTGTGACTTGCTGAAGGTTCAGATGATAGTTAACATTTTTTAGCCACAAAGTTTTAAAAATTAAGGTATGTGTCTTTTTTTAGACATATAGTATACATTTAATTGACTATGGTATAGTATAAACATTACTTTTATATGCACTGGGAAATCAGAAAATTCTTGTGATTCACTTTATTGTGATATTCACTTTATTGCAGTGATCTGGAACCAGATCTACAATATCTCAAGTATTCCTGTATTTGCCTAATTTTAAAATTAAAGACAGACTATAAAATAATCAATATAGCAGGGCATTTAAGAATTTGGCATATGGGATTAGATCTGAGTTCAAATCCTGATTCCACCAAATTCCGGTTGTGTGATCTTGGGCAAGTGATAGAAACTTCCATTCAACTTCCCTCGTGGTCCAATGGTTAAGAATCTGCCTCCGATCCCTGGTCCAGAAAAACTCCACATGGCGTGAGGCAACTAAGCCCATGAGCCACTGCTACTGAGCCCACACTCTAGGGTCCACTCACTACTACCATTAAAGAAAAGCCTGCACAGCAGTGAAGACCCAGCACAGCCATAAATAAATAAAGTCTATGCCTTTAAAAAAAAAAAGAAACTTCCTATCTATGCCTTAGTTGACGCATCTGTAAAGTAGAATAATAGTTTCTACCTCATGGTTTTGCATGCGTGCTAAGTTGCTTCAGTCATGTCCTACTCTTTATGACCCTATGGACTATAACCTGCCAGGCTCCCCTGTCCATGGGATTTTCCAGGCCAGAATCCTGGAGTAGGTTGCCATGCCCTCGCTCCTCCAGGGGATCTTCCCAGTCTGGGGATGGAATCTGCATCTCTTATGTCTCCTGCATTGGCAGGCAGGTTCTTTACCACTAACACCACCTGGGAATCCCCACCTCATGGTTTTGATGAAGCCTAAATGAGATACCTCGGAGAAGGCAATGGCACCCCACTCCAGTACTCTTGCCTGGAAAATACCATGGATGGAGGAGCCTGGTAGGCTGCAGTCCATGGGGTTGCTGGTCGGACACGACTGAGTGACTTCACTTTCACTTTTCACTTTCATGCATTGGAGAAGGAAATGGCAACCCACTCCAGTGTTCTTGCCTGGAGAATCCCAGGGACGGGGAAGCCTGATGGGCTGCCGTCTATGGGGTCACACAGACTCGGACACGACTGAAGTGACTTAGCAGCAGCAGCAAATGAGATACCTGGCCCATGGTAAATGCTGAAGAGTGGGTAGGTAGGTTTTATTTCATTAAGCCAATAAAACATGAGACACATGACATATGCAAATATAGCTCAGAGAGAGCAGAAAAGGGGAACTGGTAGCTGGCATCTCAGAGGTGAACTAGGCCCACAGGGACAGGGCCTTCAGTAGGTGCTGAGATGACCAGCAGTAGAGCACAAGCTTTTCATACTGTTTCTACTGTACAAGTTCACATATGCCTTGCTGGAGAATATTAAGTGACTGCTAAATATCAATAACCTCAGATATGCAGAGAACACCACCCTTATGACAGAAAGTGAAGAGGAACTAAAAAGCCTCTTGATGAAAGTGAAAGTGGAGAGTGAAAAAGTTGGCTTAAAGCTCAACATTCAGAAAACGAAGATCATGGCATCCGGTCCCATCACTTCATGGGAAATAGATGGGGAAACAGTGGAAACAGTGTCAGACTTTATTTTTTGGGGGCTCCAAAATCACTGCAGATGGTGACTGCAGTCATGAAATTAAAAGACACTTACTCCTTGGAAGGAAAGTTATGTCCAACGTAGATAACATATTCAAAAGCAGAGACATTACTTTGCCAACAAGTCTAGTCAAGGCTATGGTTTTTCCTGTGGTCATGTATGGATGTGAGAGTTGGACTGTGAAGAAGGCTGAGTGCTGAAGAATTGATGCTTTTGAACTGTGGTGTTGGAGAAGACTCTTGAGAGTCCCTTGGATTGCAAGGAGATCCAACCAGTCTGTTCTGAAGATCAGCCCTGGGATTTCTTTGGAAGGAATGATGCTAAAGCTGAAACTCCAGTACTTTGGCCACCTCATGCAAAGAGTTGACTCATTGGAAAAGACTCTGATGCTGGGAGGGATCGGAGGCAGGAGGAGAAGGGGACGACAGAGGGTGAGATAGCTGGATGGCATCACTGACTCCATGGACATGAGTCTGAGTGAACTCCGGGAGTTGGTGATGGACAGGGAGGCCTGGCATGCTGCAATTCATGGGGTCTCAAAGAGTCGGACACGACTGAGCGACTGAACTGAACTGAAAATGAGTGTAGGTCATCACATGAAACAAAGCATGTGCTATAAGCCAGCTGTTTCTGCTTCTTTGGAAGTAAATGAAGCATATGCTCACTACAGCTTATAACTGCAGAGGGAAATGTCTTGAAAACTACACTGTTTCAAGGATAATAAGACTCTTGCCACACAGAAAGGGTGTGGCTCTCAGGATGCCAGGCTGAAGGGAGCTTCTCATCACGCAGTTCGAGGCCGTGTCCATCTGAGACTGAGCTCTTGTGAGATGTGTATGACAGAGATCCCTGTGTATGCATAGTACATGGACCCCTCAGGAATGACTATTGTGTACCCCTTTTATGGATATAAGAGAAATTAGAAGAATCAGACACGAGTGGCTGTGTTCAGAGTGTAACTGGTACAACAGTAATTTTGACAAGTTTAGTACACGTTCATTTTTTCAGGACACGTTTGTTACTGTATTCCAGAAGCTGTTCTAGGCTCTGAAAAAGATACATATATTCTTTCCAACAACCTTTTGAGATAGGGACTATTGTTACCCCCATTTTACAAGTGAGGAAACAGGTATCGAGGCATTGTCATTTGCTGGAGAATGCACAGTTAATTTCTAGCACAGCCAAGAAACTGCTTTCAGTGCCTCTGCATTTAACCTAATCTCTGGTAATTGAGGCCTCCTGCAGTTCCCTTTGGTGGAGAAGAACGGTTCAAGTCTGCTTTTAGGAATAGCTTGTAAAATCATGGCTGTCGTAAAATTGGCTATTGTAAAATCATGTGCAGGAAAGATTTGCACACAGGCCCAGTGCAGAAAGGAGGGGCAGCTTCTTGCTGGTTAAAAAAAAAGAGAGAGAAAGTTCTCTTTGACCCAGTTGTTGAAGTGTCACAGGGGATTTCCGTAGGGTGGGCTCTCTTAAAGCAGTTTAAAAGCTGGAAAAAAGAAACAACCAATTTCTCTTTTTCTTCAACAATTAGACTATGGTCTTGATAAGAGAATGCATCCTTATTAAATGTTGAAACTGGATTCTGGCCAGCTGAACCAAGCTTACTGCCTAGTACATAAGTGATTTCTCTAAGTTCCTGTTTTTCGGGGTCCAAAAATGTGCTGTGGGCATCTTTCACGTAGGAAAATTGGTAAAAACCAGTGCTTCAGGCTACAGATCGGCAAGTTAAAAAAAAAAAGAGACTGTTGGGACTGAGGCCTCCGGCTCTGAACTGTCGGTCGTCCTGCACGTGTAGAACGAGCAGGCTGGATGTCTGTGGTCTCCGTGAGCCCTGAGCCTAGATTCACAGCCCACCCCTGGCGTGCCTTAGGCCTCCTGCTCTGTACACTGCTGCTCTATTTTCTTCCTGGTCTCGAGGGCCAGTTCTAAGGCTTGCTTTTTCCTGTGTTAATATTTTTAATCTCCAAATTATTGTTTTACCATTTTATTTGTGTTGAGTGAAGAAGTCCTTTCATGTGTGTGTCAGTTGCTCAGTCGTGCTGACCTTTGCGATCCCAAGCACTGTAGCCCACCAGGCACAGATTCCTTACTGCCTGAGTCATCAGGGAAGCCCAGCCCTTTCGTGGGGGATATGAAAAAAAAAATCAGGGAGTATTTAATCCTTTCTGGAGCCTCATGGCTCCCAGTTGCTCACACCTGAGCTGCAGGTTGGAGAAAAAATGTAGAAGAATGTAGCCCAGAAAGAATGTGGCCCTTTTACTGTCCCTCCCTTTGAGGAATGCTCCTCCTCACCTCTTTCAGGAAACACAGAGACAGCCCAGAGCCTGCAACCCTCTCCAAGCTAGGCCTCTGTCCCTGGGGTGCGCCCCGTCCATCCCCATTCTGGTTAGCTTGATGGGTTTGGGAGGAGGGGTCAGAGCCAGATTTTGTCTTGAAGAAACCTTCCCAGTTTCTCTTCTGCTTTCCCACACTGATGATACTTTTTCCTCTAGATTTTTGTTCTCTAAAAGTAGACTGCTTTTTAAAATTAAGGCTGTGGAAGGCCATTTCTAGAGGGCAGGGGAAGTTCTGTTTCCGATGTGGTGCCGGCTATGTGAGAGTTCATTGAATAATGACTTGGAATTGTACGCTTACAGTTTGTGCACTTTTCCGTATGTCTATTTCACCTGAAGGACAAAATGAAGAGTTTGTGATTTATTACGAGAGGAGTAGCAACTCATCTGTTACCAAGGAAGAACAAAATGAAGGAAGATGATACAAGAAGAGACGAATTGATTTTGATTGATGTGAAAATGGGGAGTCTGAGGTGAAAGTGGGCAGTGACCCAAGAATTTCAGGTATTTGTCCTCAAGATGTCTGCAACTTTTTAGTAGTATTTGTTATTACAGTAGTGGAAGATTGGAAACAATGAAATATCAAGTCATGGTTAAATAATGGCACAACCAAAAATGAAATACGACTTTGCTATTAAGAAGCCATAAATGTTTGTTTATTAAAGCCATTTATAAAAGCATAGTGCAATCCCATTTTAAAAAATTATATATTTTATATGTAGGCACAGAAAATAATCGGGAAGAATGTAGCCCATAATATTAACAATGGATTATCCCTGAGGTAAAGAATTACGGATGATTCTTACTACCTTAGCTACATTTTTTCTCCCAGTGAGCATGCATTTTTTGCAGAACACAGTAAGAAAGGAAATGCCTTGTAGGGCTGCAGCTGGGCTCGTAGCCTCCTCACCAGTGTCTGCACATCCCCTCAGCTGCTAGCCTGGGGTGGCCAGGGCCTGTGCCAGCTGCTCCGTCACAATTCTCCCTTTACAAACTATAAAAACTCACCGATAACCCAGGAGCATGTTTGAATACGGAATCTCAATGTTTAGAGAGACTTGAACTCCATTCAACTTTCCTAACACTCAAATCATGCTTGCAGAGGGTGGCCTCTCCTCTTTCATGGGTCCTTCTGCAACACAAGGGCTGGGAGAACCATCTCCAGGCTGGGATTTCCCAGAGATTTTCTTCAGAGGTCAGGTTGCTCATTTTCCATCATTCAGTTCACTCCTTCCACTTCATTGGAAGAATTCCTATTATCTGTATCATTTCATGCTTGATTATAAAAAAATAATCTAATCCTGTTCAGCAGTATCACAGAACTCTGTCAAGTTTTCTTGTCCTATTTCATTACCTCATCGAGGCTCTGGGTGCAGTCATGGGTCTATCACAGATGCTTCAGAAATAACTAGTTCTCTGAGGCTTGAGATCCAGCTCCCCACGCTGAGACAGAGGCCTCCAGAAGAAAGATCTCAGTTGTGTGGAGCCCTGCTAGGACTCTGATCCAGCTGTTCCCCATCTCTGGGCCTCAGCGTCCTCTTTTGTAAAATGGGTGGAGGAGAAGTTGGGGCTGAGTGGGTGCGGAGGCCCCCACCAGTTCTCACAGCCAGGTTCTGAGAATAGAGCTTGCGGTAGCTCTGGCCCGCCCGCCCTCTACCCGAGTATGGGAGCACAACAGCATAATAACCCTTGTGGTATGCCTTAGACACGAGTGTCTTGTTTTGTATCAAAGTAAATAATAAAGAAAAAGTAACTCTTCCCACCCCACCCCCATGAAAAATAATAATAACGAGAAGGAAGGAAGCAGGGAGAAATCAAAAGGGAAGGATCTCAGGAGAGTTCTCAGTGCGAAGTCTTGTAGTGGCTGTCACACGGGGCCCATCGCCATGTTAGACATATTTCTCTGAAAGGTTGGGCTTGCCTCCTTGTCGGACCACAGGCCTGAAAGAGAGGTGGGTGACTGTCAGTGCAGCAAGAGCCCCTGAAATTCGATGCAGCATCCACTCATGTCAACCCACACACACCTCCACCAGCTTCCCAGCCTTCAGGGCGGTCTGAGGACTTGTCCCCAGGCCACCAGCATGGGACTAGGTGAAGGACCTCAGCAACCCTGCCAAGAACTTTCCATGTGCCATCTTGAGATGAGAGGCTGGAGAATGTGCCCAAGGTCACGTAGCTAGGAGGGGTTGGAGGCAGCATCTGAAGCCAGTTAGTCTAGCTTCTTAGAGACTTTGTCAAGGTCCCCATGGAGGTGTGAGAAGCAAGCTGATAACCAAGCCATCATCTGAGTTGATTCTCAGCCCTTGAGAGGATCACAGCGATAGGGGAGGATGTGAATGAACCACCGTCTGTCAGTCAAGTAGAGCTACTTTACCTAAAATTCCCTTTGATAACCCAAATTTGATGTGTTCATTCACTACTGGGCTAGCACCTTCTAAATGGGCTGATTCATCGTGAGTGTCATGTCTGTACACACCATCCTCCAAAACATCTGGGTTGAAGCTGAGCTGCCCTTGGTCATTACTGAGCTTATTAACTCAGGTGTGTGAATTTCTCATAGTTTTAATCTGCATGGTTTTGTATTTTGGGACAGAGTTTTATTCTCACTCATTTCAAAATTTCAGAAAAGATAGAGATAACGGATGATTCTCCTCCAAAAACTTTCCAATATTGAAACTGCTAAAAAATCCTTCTCTGCTCTTAAAGGGTATCCATTGGTATATCACCTTTAGTATATGCATTGGAAATTCATTACATTTCCATTGTTAAAAAATAACAATGTATAAGACACTGAACTTGGGTTTCTGCAGAGAAATATCAAGGAGTGTGAAATGCAAACCTCAGGTATAAAACTTGAAACATTTTCATCTACTGAAAGGAATTGGTGAATAGAGTTGGTTATCGTTAACCCTCTCTGCCCTGGCTCCCAACCACAGAGAGGAGCCTGGGCTTTGAACAGAAGTTGCAACTCTCCTGCTTGCTAGCAGTATGGCCTCAGACGAGTCACTAAAAGTCCTAAGCCTCAGTTTCCTCATCTATAAAATGGTAACCACACTGACTACTTTAAAGGTTGTTATGAAACTTGAAACTTAAAAACTTTATATATATTCAGATATATAAAGCACTGGTAAACTTTAAGGTTGTTATGATTGAGTTGGCCAGAAAGTTCATTTGGGTTTTGGGATAAACTTAAATGAACTTTTTGGCCAACCCAATATTATTGATGGGTGGATCAGTGGTAAAGAATCCACCAGCCAAACAGCAGATGCGGGTTCAATTTTTGGGTCAGGAAGATCTTCCGGAGAAGGAAAAGGCAACCCACTCCAGTATTCTTGCCTGGGAAATCCCATGGACAAAGGAGTCTGGTGGGCTATAGTCCACGTGGTCGCAAAGAGTTGGACACAACTGAGCAACTAAATAACAGCACTGTTGATAGCTAATGTGTAAGCATGACTCTGCCACCTTGACTAGATTTCCTGATCTCTGAGCCAGTAATCTGTGAGATGGCACTGTGATGTTCCCCTATTGGGTTGCTGTGAGCATAAGGAATTCCCTGGGTGTGACTCCCATCACTGTGCTGGGCTAGCGAGGGCACTTGCTAGATGTTAGGGCAGTGCTGCCTCAGACTAAGCTGGAAGGAGAAAGGAGACTGAGGCCTCTCTTTCAGACACCATTTTTCACTTATGTCTTTTCCTGATCATGTCAGAATGATCATGGGCTGGAATTGGATGAGGGAGTCACTTGAACTGCCAGGTAGTTCTTTGCCTCTATCCCTGACTTCCCCTTCTTCCCCCTCCAGTCCTTGGCAGTAAATCAAGGCCCTGAGTTGCCACAGGGAAATGAGCAACTAAGGCCATTTTTTTTTAATCAAGTGATATTTGGTTCAGGTGATAAAACTGACTCTCCCCTCCCACCCCAAAAAGCTAGACCAAACCAATGGGAAAATAAAAAAAGTTTTCTTAAGAAAACAACAAGACTCAGACTTCCTTAATAGTCCAGTGGCTAAGACTCTGTGCTCCCAATGCAGGGAGCCCAGGATTGATCCCTGGTCAGGGAACTAGATCCCACATGCTTGCAGCTAAGAGTTCACATGTGCTGCTAAAGATCCTGTGCGCCACAATGAAGACCCAGTGCAGCCAAATAAATAAAAACTTTAAAAGAAAGAAATCAATATTTATGAAAGGAAGACAACAAGATTCAGACGGAATCATGCAGATAAAAGAACCTCAGGTCTTTGGGGGCTTCCCAGATGGTGCAGTAGTAAAGAATCCGCCTGCCAATGCAGAAGACGAAAGAGAAGTGTGTTCAAGCCCTGGGTCAGGAAGATGCCCTGGAGGAGGAAATGGCAACCCACTCCAGTGTTCTTGCCTGGAGAATCCCAGGGACAGAGGAGTCTGGTGGGTGTCCACGGGGTTGCAAAGAGTCAGACATGACTGAGCACTCATGGATATAGGATTAAGTGGGGGAATACTTCAGGTTAGGTCAAATAAGATGGACATTTCCTGAAATCACACTGCTCTTTCCATTAGTCCAGCTTCACCTCCATGTCCTCCCCAGTGTCACCCTTCTGCCTGCATCTGTTCAAACACTATAGTAACTCCCTGGACCTCAGGACTCTGCTGCCATGGCCTCTGTCTGGAAAAGATCCCCACCATCTGCTCCCTGGGATGAGCAGGTCCAGAGATTATAAGAGACTCACCTGGGACATTTGCAGACACGTCTTCGGTTCCCTGGTTAAGGAAAAAGAAGGGGTAAAATGATTATCTCACCATGACCAACAGTTCCAAACATGATTTCTGCTTCACTTTTCCTGTTTATTTAGGATTAAAAGTTTTTTCTAGTGTGGCTATGACTATTTTTTTCAAAGCAAACAATAACTACATCAACATTTTAAAAAATACATCATAGGTGTTTGGTGGTCAGGTGTATTGGACTCCACACTGCCAATGCAGAGGGCCAGGGTTTGATCCTTGATCAGGGAACTAGATCCTACATGCTAAAACTATTAATAAAAGATCCCACGTGCTGCAGCTAAACCCAGCACAGCCAAATAAGTAAATATTTGGAAAAAATACATCATAATAAAGTAAACTTGTAAAATGACAGTGCATAATAATGATTGACACTGAAAAGAAGATTAAGTTACTAAAACACAAGCTATAAAGCATAATATATTTACATTTTATGGTTTTAATAGTTATTACTAAAAGTAAAAAATTGAAGTATAGTTGATTTACAATATTGTGTTAGATTCAGATGTATAGTAAAGTGATTCAGTTTTTATATGTGTAAATATATATATATGTAAATATATGGGGCTTCCCTGGTGGCTCAGGTGATAAAGAATTTGCCTGCAATGCAGGAGATCCAGGTTTGATTCCTGAGTCAGGAAGATCTGCTAGAGGAGGAAATGACAACCCACTGTAGTATTCTTGCCTGGGAAATTCCATGGACAGAGGAGCCTGGTGGGCTACAATCCATGGGGTTCCAAAGAGTCGGATGTGACTGAGGGAATAACACATATACATATATATGTAAATGTATATATATATATGTAAATAAATATTTCAGGTTCTTTTCCCTTATAGATAATTACAAGATATTGAATATAGTGCTATGCTGTAAGTAGCATTTAACTCTTGAGAACTGAGGTGAGGTCTTCTTTCCCACCCCTCTTTACATCAATTTAAAAAGCATTGCAAATACAGACGTGGGTGAATGTGGGTTAGTATGGCCACCTGCAGTAGGGTCCAAATTGGGGTGGGGGCTCACAAGAAGGGGGCCAAGGATAAACCACTGCCTGTAGTGGTTTTGACCCGGGCTTCCTGGGCACTGGTCCCCGGGCCACAGCCGGGCCCCGCCCTGCCTCCATCCCAGGCGTTTGTAATAAGCCCAGACCTGCGGGCTTTGCGGGTGGAACACCCACCCCTGCCGCTGCCGCTCCGGGGATGGGGCTCTGCCTTCCTAAAAACGTCCCGGGGTGTGGAAAGAGAAGGGGTTTTCCCCGCGTACTCTCTCCAGGAAAGACATAGGCAGTGCCTGGCCCTGCGGTGCAGCTCAAAGTTCCAGAAATCCGAACCCAACTGAACTGCCCGCAAGGGCGGCCTAGACCAAAGCGCTGCAAAAATCGGGCTGTCTTCCCGCGCGATTCCCCAGGACTTACGGCGGTAGCAGATGCCTGTGATGACCAATGACAGGAGAAGGACGCCGCAGGTCCCGACCAAGGGAGCC
>NW_011495040.1:3388757-3389416 GCF_000754665.1 Bison bison bison
CCTGCGCTGCCCGCCGAGGTCCGGCACACCTCTGATCGCGGAGAGACCGACCTAGTCTGCGGCGCGCTGGTGGGCGCCCGCGTGGATGGCCGCATCGCCGGCGTGGTGGCCGGCTTCGCTACGGGAGCAACGGAGAAGTGGTTAGGGGCCGCGTTGAAGCTGTGGCCGAGAACCCTTCGGATTAGCCACTGGAGGAGCCGTAGAGGCTCAGCGGAGCTCGGCGCTCAGCGCAGGGAGATGCTGAAAGACCGCCTGGTCGTCTGAGTGCACTGGGTGCCTTGGACATGAACACAGAGGCCCGTGCCCCTCCGGCCGGCCTCTCTCCAGGGCCCCACCAGAAACCTCGAGGGCTTGGAGAAGGCGGGGGTGGGACGGTGGGACACCCGCCTTCTACTGACCAGCAGAGGGAAGCTCAGATAATTGAAGTGCAATAACTTGCCAAGGATCATACTAGCCCGGAACTCGAGCCCGGATCAACCAGACCTAAAAAGTCACCTTGAATTACTACCCAGTCACACCCTAGCCTCAGTTTTCTCCTCTGTGAATTGGGAACAGTATCTAAGTAGCCCCCAGAGGCTCGAACCCCAAGAGACTCGAACGTAGCGGTGTCCGTGTGAAAAACGGACTCAGACGTGAAACCCAAAGGCCACCCGGGGGGC
>NW_011495040.1:3389516-3405421 GCF_000754665.1 Bison bison bison
GCCCGAACCTGGCAAGAAGACAGGCACGAAGTTACTGAAGTACAGTATCGAGTTGCTCACGACCGAGCAAAAATAGTAGCCTTGGTCCTCCTGGAGGAAGCTGCTCAGGGTGAGCTGGAATTTGGTGCCGGAGACCCTGGCGCCGGAAATGTGTCTGGGGTCCAGTCCCTCGGCTAGCTTGACCCGTTGGGCGGAGAGGTACATTAGGAAGGTGGGTCTGGGGTCGTCCCCGGGTATGTGGCGGAGCCAGGAGCACCCTGTCGCCATGCCGGACTGCAGCAACTCGCATTGCAGCTCCACCTTCTCGCCCAGTCTGGTCTCCTTCTGCGTCGGCGACATCCGGAACGAGAGCGACCCGAGGACCTTGGCGGCATCTGCGGGACACGGGCAGCGAGACTGAGCCGGGAGCCTCGTGCCGCACCACCCCCCGACCCCCCCATCCCATGCCAGCCCCGCCCCCGCTTCCCCCAGGGGTCGCCAACTCACCGAGCAGCAGCAGGGCCAGCGGCAGGATCAGGGCGGTCAAGAGTGAGGCCATGGCGCTCTCCCCGGCGCAGAAACTCCGAGGCGCGCAGGAGCCGGTGGATCACCGACCGGGCCGGGGGAAGTTTCGCCCTTCGACCGGCCGCCGAGCCCAATTTCGCATTCGGAGGATGTGATGTCACTTGAAGCCCCGCGGAGAAAAGAGTCGCCCTCCTTTTCGCGGTTGTTACCCGCCAGCCCAGAGACGGGTGGGCGTGTGGGGGTCCGTGAATGGGGGCCGTCGAGGCAATCTGGCCGGGTGGAGAACTAGGACAAGGATGGTTGGACGTGGCCCTTGGAAGGGCTCTCTTGTGGGTGTGACAGAGGCAGAACATAGAAATGAGAGATTTCTAGAAGGGAGGGTGAGCAAGCAGGAAGGCAAGAGAAATGTCCACTTCCTTCGACCTCATTCAAAGTGGCCCTGGCACCGACAACTTGGGGCTTTAGATCCCTGCGAATTGGGCCCTGAGGGCTGAGACTAAGAGGAGTTAGTGACTGGCCCACGTCTGGGGAACTCGGACAGGGGAATCCGGGTGCCCACAGAGGAAAAGACCTTCTTCCTTCCGTTGAGGAGACTTCCACCAGTCAGCCGGTCAAGCAGTGTGTGGGGCTTGTGATTTTCTGCTCCTCCTGCTCTTTCCTCAGCAGTTAAACCTGGCCACCACAGCCTCATTCCTTCGAGGCCACTGCAGCCTCCACACTAGCCCCTGTTCTGGCCAGTCCCCCAACCACACTGCTGTGAACAGTATTCTCCAAAAGGGAATGTGATGGTGTCACTCTTGAAGCCTCCTGGTGACCTGCAGGTCTGCGTGGAAGCTCAGCCCTGCCTTGGCTTGGAGCCTCTGAGTGCTGGTTCTGCCCAGCCCCCTGCCCAGCCTCCTGCCCAGGCCCCTGCCCTGGTCTTTCCTATTCACCCCCCACTACATGCCCATAATGCACGACTGATGGTGCTCTCAGTCGTGTCCGACTCTGCGACCCCATGGACGGTAGCCTGCCAGGCTCCTCTGCCCGTGGCATTTTCCAGGTAAGAATACTGCCAGCGGGTTGCCATTTCCTACTGCAGGGGAATCTTCCCAAGCCAGGGATCAAACCCCGGGTCTCTTGTGTCTCCTGTGTTGGCAGGCAGATTCTTTTTCACTAGCGCCACTGATGATCTGAACTGTGGGCTCCCCATGCTGAAATGCGCTTCTGTTTCAGCCCCTGGCCAGCTCCCAAGCCTTGGAATCTGAATCTCATTCTGGCTCTGGGTGCTTGGCAGGCACATGTGTCAGCCTGGGTGGAGATGGTTCTTCCTGTCTGAACCTGATACACCCTTGACCCCTTCCTTTTTTGTCTGCTGCTGTCCTGAAACCTTCCACCCCATAGTGGGTCCCCTCTCTCATTTCTTCCGGGTCTTCCCACTTTGCATCCCACAGTGCAGCGATCCCCAAACTTTTTGACATCAGGGACCAGTTTGGTGGAAGACAAGTTTTCCACCGACTGGAGGCAGGGGATGATTTGGTGATGATTCAAGCACATTTTATTTATTGTGCCCTTTATTATTATTATTACATCAGCTCCACTTCAGATCATCAGGTGTTAGATCCCAGGGGTTGGGGACCCCTGCCACAGTGCACGCCCCTCATGCTGCTGCCCCGTTTCTAGAGACAAACCACCTAGTGTTATCTGTTCCATGTGTCTGCCCCATCCATGAGGTCTGCCAGGTGGCTAGGCCTATGTCCCAGACACCCTCCCAGATGTCACATGTCATATCACGGCAGGCTGAGCTGTGTTTGCAAAACTGCAAAACTCCCTTCATGGAGTCTGAGCTTGAGTCTTGGATGGGATTTATTTATTTTTTACTTTGATGTCAACCCTCTCCCTCACCCTCTACCCAAGGCGTCTGAGGTACTTACTCTAACACACACTATTTAACGTCTTATATTTAGAGATTTTTTTAAAAGTGTCTTTTAAATTACAAAAGTTATATATTTTTGAAAAACTTCAGACAATACAAAAAAAGAGTATGGGGAAGTTTCCCTGTCTCAACTCTCCTCCCATAGTCCATTCTCTAGAGAAAACCACTTATGTGTGCCCCTCATATATAGTCTGTGCACAAACAGATGCTTATACATCATTTTAGACACATGGTTGTACTATACACGTATTTTTTTGCAACCTGCATTTTTTATCTAACAGTAGAAGAGGAAAGCTTTTCATGTCAGCACCTGTAGATCCACCCATTCTTCTAAAGGAGCGTATTTTATGTGCTTAGTCGTGTTTGACTCTTTTTTTTGACCCCAAGGACTGTAGCCCACCAGGTTCCTCTGTCCATGGGATTTCCCAGGCAGGAATACTGGAGTAGGTTGCCATTTTCTTCTCTAGCATTTTATATGAGTGTTCCATAATTTAGTTTCTCTATTATCAGACATTTAAGGAGTTTCTCAATTTTTAAAAAAGCACTTCTTTACTTATTTGGTTGTACTGGGTCTTAGTTGCAGCATGTGGGATCTAATTCCTTGACCAGGGATGGAACCCCGCGTTCCCTGGATTGGGAGTGTGGAATCTTAGCCACTGGACCACCAGGAAAGTCCCAGCAGTTTCTCAGTTTTTCCAATTACTAGTAAGGCTGTAGTAGATCCAGAGCATCTATATCATTGAGCAATCACTCATGTACATGGAACATTTTCAAATGGAAGACTAGGGAGGTTGAGGAAGGAAAACCCTTTGTAATAATGGATATGACTGTGGCACACAGCAGTGGTTCCCCTGGCATACCAATATGTGTGTGTGTTTGTGTCCCTGGCTGCGTAGACACAGAGCTGTGCCTTAACTCACATGAGTGAGGGTCACAAGGAAACAGCCAAGTCCAGATAGGCCACTGACAAGGCAGTCCTCATTTTAGATAATTTCCCATTTTACTTCATCTCTGTTCCCACTGCAAAAATGGCCCTTTTGGCCAGGGTGCCATCAGGAGGAAGGTGAAGAGGATGGCCGGCCACGAAGGTGCACCTTGCTGGTGGAGGAAGCATTGGAGGGGAGCCAGAGTCAAGCTGCAGATATTTGGATCTTGGGGACCGGGTTCCTGAAGATGACAATGCCCAGATTCTGGGGTACAAAGCTTGAAAACAGAATTGTCCTGTCCCACTCTCCCGGAAGTGAGCTGTAACTGCTGTGGAGGTCTTCTAGCCTTGCTACTTAGAAAAGTGTCAACCAGGGGGCTGGCAGCCCCCTTGTGCAGAGCATGACAGAGGATGGGGGGATGTCAAGGCAACATGTCAAACCCACCGAGGAGGCTCTGTGACCCCAATGTTATTTTTCAGAGAGCTGGTAGATTTTCGGCATAACCACAATGACATCCGCCCTGTCGCAGACAGAACAGATGCAACTGTGCACGTTCTGGCGCTGCTTGTTTGCTGTAGGGCCAGGTGTGCAGAGGGCTGGGTGAGGACTGCCAGGTGAGCTCCGCATCCCACACTGGCACTCACATGGGGTGGATGAAGAAATGGGAGCAGCCTCACTCTCAAACTCCTTATTTTTAGACACATTCAGGGAGTGACAGGGTAACAGAGTCACCAGTTTCTATGACAGAGAGGCTAGCATTCTTCCAGTGCTTCTGGTCCCTTCAGTGAAGATCTTGTCCCGCTAACCTGGTCTGTGCTCCATCCTGCCAGGGCTTTCCATGGTCCCTTAGAAAACACCACTTTTTATGCTGATTTAAACAGGTCACCAGTTTCTAGGCCAAATTTAAGCAGGTCTTTGTTTTCCTCAAGGTATACGTTATTTTTTTTAAGATTTTTTTTAATGTGGCCCATTGTAAAAGTCTTTATTGAATTTGTTACGATATTGCCTCTGTTTTATGATTTGTTTTTTTTTTTGGCGATGGGGTATGTAGAATCTTAACTCCCTGACCAGGAATCGAACCCACACTCCCTGCACTGAAAGGCAAAATGATACCCAATGGACCACCAGGGAAATCTGAAGGTATATGTTCTTAAACCACGGAACTACTCAGTGGTAAAGAAAGCACTTGCCAAGCAGGAGACGCAGGTTCAATTCCTGGGTCAGGAAGATCCCCTGGAGAAGGAAATGGCAACGCACTCCAGTATTTTTGCCTGGGAAATCCTATGGATAGAGGAGACTAGTGAGCTACAGTCCATGGGATCGCAAAAGAGTTGGACATGATGGAGCATGCACACACATACACACACACATTAATTAAAGACCTATTCAGAATGTATAACCGGGTGGGGTGGTGGCAGGAAATTAGCCAGGGCCCTGTGCCCCAGCTCGTAAGATGCTGACCCAGGGCCAACCTGGAATCATGGTGTTGGAAGTTAGCTGTTGTCTCCCCTTGCTGGTCCAGGAGATATTATCATCTCCTGGAAGGGAGTTAGCTTACTTGGGCCTAGAAAGGTCTTTGAACTCTAGAATTATCAGGGCCTTGCTTTATCTCAATCACAAACACCTGTTAACTCTACCTCACTTCTGCCATTCCCACTTTTCTCTACCCTCAACCCCCCAAGTTCAGCTCGGCAATTGCCATCTCTTATCTTGACATTTTGCAGTGGTCTTCTAACTGAGCACCCCATTTCTACTCTGGTCTCTTCCAGCGCTCCTGGTCCCTTTCAGCGAAAATCTTGTCCTGCTAATCCTGTGCTCCATCCTATAAGGGCTTCCTATGGTCCCAGGGGGAACACTGGGTGATCCTGAATGTTGTTGGAGGCCTGCCCACCATCTTCATCTTCTCCTGTTTGCCTTCTTCACACCTCCTAAGCTTGGTGTCTCTTGGTTTCTCAAAGAGACCTTGCTCCTTTCCACCTCAGTGCCATTAAACATGCTATTCTTTTAGCCTGGATTGTTCTCAGCTCTGCTGTCTGCTTAGTAATCTCCTCTTCCTCAAGTTCCAACCCAAGCATCTCCTCCTTCTGGGGCTCAGTCCCTTACCCATCCCTTCCCCCTGATCCTAGGAAGTATAGGCCATAGTCTTCTTGGTGTCAGCTGGACCTTGGGCATTCCTAGACTGAAGCACTTACTCTGCACAGCAGTGCTTTATTTGTTCATCCAGCTTGATGAGCAGAACCTTGGTCCCTTGAGGAAGAGACCTCGTCTTGTTCATGGTTGTTATCATGGTGCCTAACAGGACGTGCTACACATTTGGTCTTCAAGAACCTTGTTTGGTAAAAGCTAAATCAGGTAAAAGCAGAGTAGAGCAGACAAGAAGATGTGGAGATAGTTCATTTCAGATAAGAGTGCTCAGGAAAGGCTTTACGAAGTGGCTGGCTTGTAGATAAAGTAAGAATAGGGAGAGAGGTTATTTTTAATGAGGCATTTAACACATTTCCCTGGTGGCACAGGGGACAAGAATCTGCTGGCATTTCAATGCAGGGGATACAGGTTTGATCCCTGGTCTGGGAAGATTCCTCATGCTTTAGAAAAACTAAGTCTATGTGCTACAACTGCTAAAGCCCGCGTGTCTAGAACCCATGCTCTGCAGTAAGGGAAGTCATCACAATGAGAAGCCCATGCACTGCAACCAACTTGCCACAACTAGAGAAAGCCTGCATGCAGCAATGGAGAGCCAGCACAGGCAAAAATTAGATAAATAAATATTAAAAAAGAAGAATGAGGCATTTGACTCCTAATCAAGATGGTGCTAATACCATGTTTTAATACGTAGTGATGGTATGGTTGAAGGTAGAAGGAGGAGAAGGAGGAAGGGGAGAAGATGGACCCATTCAAAAGCACGGTGAATATGTCGTCAATGTAGGGGTGCAAGCAGGGCTGAAATCAGGAGCCAGGGGCTCTGTTCTTGAGCCCATGTCTTGAGGGTCCATCTTGAAGCAGTGGCACTGAGGGTTTGACTTCTTCAGCTAACAGGGTCCCAGAGTGCTTCATCTATGGAGAGAGGCTGAAGCCAGGCTCTCTATTTGAAACAGGGGGTTGGGTCAGGATTCCTCAGTGAAAGGCTGGAGAAAGCTGTGCATTTTTCCATAGTCATGGCTCATATGGGGCTGTGTCCCTACAGTGATTGCAGGGCAGGGCAGGCCAGAGACTGCAGTCACCTGATCTCCAGTGTCACCACTGAACAGAGCCCAGAGCCACCAGAATAAGGCCCGGTTCTGACTGTTGCCCTGAAAAAAATAGGAGGATGGAGTATAAAGAGAGAGAGCTTTTGCTTTTTTTTTTTTTAACTTTCATTGTGTCACTGAACTTTATTACCAGTGTCATCATTTCTGCCTACATCTGCTGAGAAAAGGAGAAACTGACATTTACTGAGCACCCTCAGTGGTCTAGAACTCGGCAGGACTTATTTTAAATCTCATGGGCCCTCTGAAGTGGGTTTAGTTCTCCCTTTTTTCAGAGAAAGAAACTGAGGTTCAGAGATGTGAGAATAACTTACCCACGGTTGCACAGCTAGTAAATGGTGGAGATGAGATGGAAACCCAGCCTGGCTCCTAACTGATTCTTTAGTCTCACATTTCCTCTCTCTCTCCCTCTCCAAAAAGAGAGATTTTTAAAGTTCCCATTCAAAGTGAGATTATATACACACTGAAAATTCAAAATACATGTAAAGATAACTTACTAAAATTGGGATGGGAGTTCACTTCAGAAGAGATACAAATTACAGAGCAATCTGAAAAGAGTTTAAAACAGAGAAAAAGAAGGTATAGAAAACACAGAAATTAAACAAGAACAACTGAATATGATAAATACTGAGAATACTGGAAATAAAATCTATATATAGTTTAGATATAAACTAGGATACACCCTACACTGGACAGAGTTGAAGGAATAATTAGTAAAATGGAAACTGGTGCTGAGGAACTAACATTGCAATGCGAGAAGATACAGAAACAGTTTGAAAAGCTGTTAAGATGTGGATGAGCACTGTGAAATATTCAATAGAATTTCAGAAAGAAGAGAATAAAGAGAGTGTGGAGAAGGGACACTGGAAGAGATCTTGGGTGTAGATTAAAAGACACAAGTGCTCGGATCAAAAGGGCTCCCAGAATGCCAAACAGGATAAGTAAAAAGATGCTCATCTCTGAACATGCCAAGTTGAACCAGAAGACTTCAGAAGCACAGAGAGGAAGGCAGCCCAGGAGGCCAGAAGAAGTTGAGATAATATTTAAAATACCCTTGGGAGAACCTTAGTCACAGCTTGGATGGAGTCAAGAGAGTAAGAAACTGATCTGTGACGGGAAAAACCCACATGTCGGTTGACAACTTATAATGATGCTGTGTCATTCTCTTCGTGCAGACACGAGCTTGCTGTAAAGTTGGGGGCCAGCTTGCTAAGAATCTTTAATGTCAAGAACATTCAAACAGAAGCATCCTGAATGCAACTGGAGAGGCAGGATTTGAGTTTGAGAGAGGGACCAGGGCTGGGAACCCAGCCTGTGCAAGGTTGTATTCATCTAAGTTGTGAGAGTGGGTCTGATTGCAAAGGCAGGTAGAGCAGAAAGGAGAAGCAAAGGAGCATGTTGAACCTTTAGGGAAGGCGCATTTTTAAGAGGAGGGAAGAAAACATTGGCAGTAATTCAGGCGGTGTAGGAACTTCAGGATGGGGCTTGAGAGGTGGCAATCCTTTATGGAGAGGTGGCTGCTGTGGATTTGGGCTATAAAGGAGCTTTGGGAGGACATGGAAGCTTGGGACGACTTGAATGCAGCCTGTGGCAGGAAGAGATTGTAAGCCTGTGTTCAACACCTGGCCCACTAAGGACATCGACTCCCACATGTTTGTCAGAGGAAGACTCCCAGGTAAAGAGGGAGGTGGGGGCAGGAGGGTGGGCTGGAGAGGGTAGGGAGCTAGAGGAATATTGGATGAGGTGATATTGATGTCTGGATTTCATTTATTGTTCGTTCACTTAAATGTTTCTTCCATTCACCCTTTAATTTTAAAGAAAGCATTTGAACACAGAAAAATAGAGCAAATAATATAAAAACACCCAAAGGCTCCCCAGAAAGCACCTCTCAAAACTAATGTGTTATCATTTTGTCACATTTGCTTCAGATGAACATTACAGATAAAATTGCACATCCTCAAATACCTTGCCTCCTGTCCAGAAGCAGCATTTGGGGGTCTATCAGTTATAAAATTTGGATGTTACATTTCCAGTCATGTTCCTGGATTTGTCTGTTTCTCCCTTTAACTCTGTCCAGTTTTTGCCTCTCATATTTTGAAGCTTTGTTGCTGGGTACAAAAATTAAAAGACGCTTACTCCTTGGAAGGAAAGTTATGTCCAACCTAGATAGCATATTCAAAAGCAGAGACATTACTTTGCCAACAAAGGTCCGTCTAGTCAAGGCTATGGTTTTTCCAGTGGTCATGTATGGATGTGAGAGTTGTACTGTGAAGAAAGCTGAGCGCTGAAGAATTGATGCTTTTGAACTGTGGTGTTGGAGAAGATGCTTGAGAGTCCCTTGGACTGCAAGGAGATCCAACCAGTCCATTCTAAAGGAGATAGGTCCAGGGATTTCTTAGGAAGGAATGATACTAAAGCTGAAACTCCAGTACTTTGGCCACCTCATGCGAAGAGTTGACTCATTGGAAGAGACTCTGATGCTGGGAGGGATTGGGGGCAGGAGGAGAAGGGGACGACAGAGGATGAGATGGTTGGATGGCATCACCGACTCGATGGATGTGAGTTTGAGTGAACTCCGGGAGTTGGTGATGGACAGGGAGGCCTGGGGTGCTGCAGTTCATGGGGTTGCAAAGAGTCGGACATGACTGAGCGACTGAACTGAACTGACACACACATTTAGGATTGTTCTGTTTTCTTGGCAGATTGACCCTTTTATTGTTACAAAATGTCCCTCTTTATCTTTGATGATACCTTGTTTTGAAGTCTAGTTTGATATTCACATGGCCATTCCTGAGCCATGTGAATTTTTTCTGTTTGTTTTTTCTGGTTTGTTTTATTTTGTCTTTAATTTTTAATTGGAGGATAATTGTTTTACAGTGTTGTGTTGGTTTCTGCTGTACAATGTGAACCAGCCGTAAGTATATGTATCCCCCTGTCTGTTTTCTGTTGAGTTTTTTAGTTTTTGAGGAACCTCCTTACTGTTTCCATAGTGGCTGCACCAGTTTTCCTTTTCACCCACAGAGTAAATACATAATTTTAAGGGGGTTGTTTTCCAGATCCTCAAAGCCTATTTTCCTTTTTCCTGAGATGGATCTGCCCAAGAACAAATGCCTTTGTCTAGTTTTTGCAGATTCTCTTTCTCCACTCCACCTTTCACGATTGCTCTTTTTTCCTGCTTTAACACAAAACAGCAGACCTCCCAACCTCCTATATCTTAACTGTGGTGCAAAGAAAAGAGATACATGCACCCCTACGCTCAAATATTTTTCATTTAATGTCTATTTGCTTAGGAATTGACAAAGAATGCATTTCTTTTGAAAAGAGTCTCTGAGATGCTGGAAAACAGGACATTGGGCAGAAATGCTGGAGGCTGAGCTCCTTTATGGCCATCTCTGGAACCTCATCACTCTACCAACCTCTCTACTATAGAGCTGGAGTTCAGAGAGAGACAGGTATTACGGGATGCACATTAACATGTTCATTGGAGAACTTCCCTGGTGATGCTGAGGATAAGAATCTGCCTGCCAATGCAGGGGACACAGGTTCGATCCCTGATCTGGGAGGATTCCACATGCCACAGAGCAACTAAGCCAGGGACCACAACGACTGAGCCCACGCTATACAGCCTGAGAGCCACAACTACTAAAACCCGTGCATCTAGAGCCTGTGCTCCACAACAAGAGAAGCCATCACAATGAGAAGCTTGAGCACGGTAATGAAGTGTAGCCTCTGCTCACCGCAACTAGAGAAAGCCCATGCAGCAGTGAAGATACAGTGCAACCAAAAATACATAAATTAATTAATTAACTTTAAAAACATGTTCATTGGAATTGCAAAAGGAATCAGTCTTCTTTTTTAACAGAAGGTAAGCCTGATTTGCTAGTTGGTTTGACATTGAAGCCTGTGCCAATGAGGATAGTTGGCAGTTTTTTGTTTTTGTTTTTTTTTTTCCATGAATCAAATGAGAGAAACCTTTAGATCCAAAGTTTTGGTGAAAACAAGGTGGAAAGCCTTTGATAAGATAAAAATGTTTTTTGGTAAATTTTCATGGTAATAAAAAATATTTATATTTCCCCACCAGTTTCTAAGTTCATCAGGGTAGGCAACTGCTTTTCAGTGAGAGAGGGACAGTAGCTTTGTCAATAGCTACTTGAGAGGCTATAGTATAAAGCCTATTTCAGTGACTCCAGAAACTGAGAAGTGAATAAGTCTAAAGATATGACCAATTCACATGTAGGTCAGTGCTTCCTGAGTCTTTGATTCCAAAACAATTGAAAGAGGACCTGCTAGAGTTGCTAAGTGTTATAGATTGACTTATGTTCCCTGTCCCCTCTGGGCACCCACAAAAAACTTACATATGAGTGAAGTCCTAATCCCCAGTACCTCTGAAGTTGACTTTTTTTGGAGATAAGATTTTAAGAGAGGTAATCAAGTTAATCGGAGAAGGCAATGGCACCCCACTCCAAACTCTTGCCTGGAAAATCCCATGGATGGAGGAGCCTGGTAGGCTGTAGTCCATGGGGTCACTAAGAGTCGGACACGACTGAGCGACTTCACTTTCACTTTTCACTTTCATGCATTGGAGAAGGAAATGGCAACCCATCTTGCCTGGAGAATCCCAGAGACGGTGGAGCCTGGTGGGCTGCCATCTGTGGCGTCACACAGAGTCAGACATGACTGAAGCAACTTAGCAGTAGCAGCAGCAATCAAGTTAATGGGCTTCCCTGGCGGCTCAGACAGTAAAGAATCCACCTGCAATGCGGGAGACCTGGGTTGGGAAGATCCCCTGGAGGACAGCATGGCAACCCACTCCAGTTTTCTTGCCTGGAGAATCCCATGGACAGAGGAGCCTAAGTGGGCTACAGTCCGTGGGCTCGCAGAGTCAGACACAACTGAGCGAATGAGCACTAATCAAGTTAATGGGTTTCCCAGGAGGCACTAGAGGTAAGGACTCTGCCTGCCACTGCAGGAGACACAAGATTGGGTTTGATCCCTGCGTTGGGAAGATTCCCTGGAGTAGGAAATGGCAACCTGCTACAGTATTCTTACCTGGAAAATTCCATGGGCAGAGGAGCCTGGCGGGCTATAGTTCATGGGGCCGCAAAGAGTTGGGAATGACTGAGTGACTGAGCACATACACAATTAAGTTAATATGAGGTCATTAGGAGGGGTCTTAATCCAGTTTAACTGGTGTCCTTAAAAAGGGAGAAATTTGGATACAGGCACACAGCCAGGGAGACCATCAAGTGGAAATAAAGACATAGATGGGATGACTCTTCTACAAGTTAAGGAACCCTGAAGACAGCCGGCAACCCCCTAGAAACTATGAAAGAGTCATGGAACAGATCTTCCTTTCAATGTTCAGAAGGAACTAATGTAGCCAACCCCTCAATCCTGCGTTTCTAGCTTCCAGAACTGCGAGATAACACATTTCTATTGTTTAAGCTACTTAGTTTGTGGTACTTTGTTAGTTGCAAACTAACGAAGCAACTAATAGATCATTAAAACTACATTTTGATGATATATCACTATTATGGGGTTATTGTTGGTTTTCTTTGGCCAAAATTTTTTGGAAAAAGTGAAAAAACTTAATGACTCTGCTGTAACAAAGTGTTAGTGTTAGTCACTCAGTCATGTCTGACTGCAACCCCATGGACTATAGCCCGCCAGGCTCCTCTGTCCATGGAGTTCTCCAGGCAAGAATACTGGAGTGGGTTGCCATTCCCTTCTCCAGGGGATCTTCCCAATCCAAGGATCAAACCTGGGTCTCCTGCATCGTAGGTGGACTCTTTACCATCTGAGCCACCAGGGAAGCCTGTTGTAACAAAACCAACTATTTATTTTTGGGAACAAAATTTCTCAGTGCTTACACTGTGTGAAAAAACAAAACAAACAGAAAATAATTGATGCTGAGTCCTGTCTCATTCTAACAATAGGTCGTATTATCCCATGGGTTCATAAACTAATTGGACCCCATTCATCTCATTAAGAGCTGAATTTCCCCTCCAATTTACTTTTAAATAAAGCTTATTATTTTGAGATGATTATAGATTGACATTGCAATTGTAACAAATAAAATAGACAGATCCTATGTATCCTCCACCTATTGGTAACATTTTGTATAACTATAGTACTTTATCACCATAGATTACCTTTTATGTTTAATAATTATTCTTTAATAATTTAAACTTTTATAATTAATAATTAATTTTATTTGTAGTTTGTTATTTTTGAGTAATTGTGTACTATGTTGCAATGGTGGCATAATCTAAATTTTTAGTACTTAGGAATTTATCGTTCTAGAAATTTAAAACTTCAATTTGTTTGCTTTTGTGGGGGCAGAGAAGTATGATCAATAAAAGTTCTTCAAGCATAAGAACATATCATATTAGAATAAATGTCTATGGAAGAAGTGGGATAGAATTCATAAGTTTGAGGGGAAAAAAGAATGATGGAAAATTTCCAAAAGTTAAAGAACTTGTTCTTATATTTTCAAAATGGGTGATTACTGAAATAAAGTTGATATATAATTTGTTCTATTAGGAACAAAAAGGGTGATGTAAGGTTTTATTTTAAAATATTTATGGGAAATTCCCTGGCAGTTCAATGGGTACGACTCCTGGCTTTCACTGCCAAGGGTGAGAGTTCAATCCCTTGTTGAGGAACTAAGATTCCAAAGTCTGTGTGGCTAAAAAAAAAATTATTTACAACACATTGGAAATTATGTACTTTACAAGTATTTATGATGGAAAGTGTTTGATGTCAAGTTAAAATTGAGTGAAGAAGTATACCATATTCACAGCAATATTATTCACAATAGCTAAAATGTGGAAGTGACCTAGATGTCCACTGATGGGTGGATGGATAAGCAAAATGTAGCATATACGTACAATGGGGATATTATGCAACCTTAAACTGGAAGGAAATTTGACATATACTACAGCATGGATAAACCTTGAGGATGTTATGCTAAGTGAAATAAGGCCATCACAAAAAGACAAATGCTGTATGCTTTACTTAGGGCTAGCCTGGTGGGTTAGATGGCAAAGAATCTGCCTGAAGTGCAGGAGTGGAGAAGGTGATGGCACCCCACTCCAGTACTCTTACCTGAAAAATCCCATGGATGGACCAGCCTGGTGGGCTGCAGTCCATGGGGTCACGAAGAATCGGACACGACTGAGTGACTTCACTTTCACTTTTCACTTTTATGCATTGGAGAAGGAAATGGCAACCCACTCCAGTG
Source organism: Bison bison bison (assembly GCF_000754665.1). Lineage (NCBI taxonomy): Eukaryota > Metazoa > Chordata > Mammalia > Artiodactyla > Bovidae > Bison > Bison bison. The sequence continues at coordinate 3,403,350 of NW_011495040.1, forward strand.
TTCTTGCCTGAAGAATCCCAGGGACGGGGGAACCTGGTGGGCCGCCATCTATGGGGTCGCACAGAGTTGGACACGACTGAAGTGACTTAGCAGCAGCAGCAGCAGTGCAGGAGACCACAAAGTACCTGGAGTAGTCAAAATCAGAGACAGAAAGTAGAATGGTGGTTGTTGGGGGCTGGGGGGGGAGAAGGGGAATGAGGAGTTATTGTTTAAAGGGTACAGAGTTTCAGTTTTGCAAAATGAGAACTTCTGAAGGTGGATGGTGGTGATGGTTGCACAAGAATGTACTTCACACTGCACATTGAACTGTATACTTAAAAATGGTTAGGATGGTAGATACTATGTTCTGTGTATTTTACTACAAAATTTGTTTTTTTCATGAGTGGAGCACAGTCTTTCATATTTAGGGGGATACAAGAGAAGTAATCAATCTGATTTTAGTATTGAACATCTGCTGATCTCCATGTGTAGAGTCTTCTCTTGTGTTGTTGGAAGAGGGTGTTTGCTACGACCAGTGCCTTCTCTTGGCAAAACTCTATTAGACTTTGCCCTGCTTCATTCTGTACGCCAAGGCCAAATTTGCCTGTTACTCCAGGTGTTTCTGGACTTCCTACTTTTGCATTCTAGTCCCCTATAATGAAAAGGACATCTTTTTTGGGTGTTAGTTCTAAAAGGTCTTGTAGGTCTTCATAGAACCGTTCAACTTCAGCTTCTTCAGCTTTACTGGTCGGGACATAGACTTGGATTACTGTGATATTGAATGGTTTGTCTTGGAAACAAACAGAAATCATTCTGTCGTTTTTGAGATTGCATCCAAGTACTGAATTTCATATTCTTTTGTTGACTATGATGGCTACTCCATTTCTTCTAAGTGATTCTTGCTCACAATAGTAAATATAATGGTTATCTGAGTTAAATTCACCCATTCCAGTCCATTTTAGTTTGCTGATTCCTAAAATGTCAGTGTTCACTCTTGGCATCTCCTGTTTGACCACTTCCAATTTGCCTTGATTCATGGACCTAACATTCCAGGTTCCTATGCAATATTGCTCTTTACAGCATCGGACTTTACTTCCATCACCAGTCACAGCCACAACTGGGTATTGTTTTTGCTTTGGCTCTGTCTCTTCATTCTTTCTGTAGTTATTTCTCCACTGATCTCCAGTAGCATATTGGGCCCCTACCAACCTGGGGCATTCATCTTTCAGTGTCATATCTTTTTGCCTTTTCATACTGTTCATGGGGTTCTCAAGGCAAGAATACTGAAGTGGTTTGCCATTCCCTTCTCCAGTGGGCCACGTTTTGTCAGAACTCTCCACCATGACCTGTCCATCTTGGCTGGCAGTACACGGCATGGCTCATGGTTTCATTGAGTTAGACAAGACTATGGTCCATGTGATCAGACTGGTTAGTTTTCTGTGATTGTGGTTTTCATTCTGTCTGCCCTCTGATGGAGAAGGATAACAGGCTTATGGAAGCTTCCTGGTGGGAAAGACTGACTGAGGGGGAAACTGGGTCTTGTTCTGATGGGTGGGGCCATGCTCAGTGAATCTTTAATCCATTAGAATCTTAAATTAAGCTTTAAATTAAAGGTTAACAGAATCTTTAATTCTGTTGATGGGCAGGGCTGTGTTCTCTCTGTTATTTGACCTGAGGCCAAACTATGGTTGGAGGTAATGAAGATAATGGCGATCTTGTTCAAAAGGTGCCATGCATGCACTGCTGCACTCAGGGTCCCCAACCCTACAGTAGGCCACTGCCGACCCACGCCTCCACTGGAGACTCCTGGACACTCATCGGCAAGTCTGGATCAGTCTCTTTGGGGTTACTGCTCCTTTCTCCTGGGTCCTGGTGCACACAAGGTTTTGTTTGTGCCCTCCAAGAGTCTGTTTCCCCAGTCCTGTGTAAGTTCTGGTGGCTCTGTGGTGGTGTTAATGGCGACCTCCTCTAATAAGGCTTATGCCATACCCAGGTCTACTGCACCCAGAGTTCCTGCCCCTGTAGCAATCCACTGCTGAGCCATACCTCTGCAGGAGACACTCAAACACCATTCTGTCTCAGTCTCTGTGGGG
>NW_011495040.1:3405521-3406607 GCF_000754665.1 Bison bison bison
GAAGTGACAAATAGTTTCAAGGGATTAGATCTGATAGACAGAGTGCCTGAAGAACTATGGATGGAGGTTTGTGACTTTGTACAGGAGGCAGTGATCAAGACCATCCCCAAGAAAAAGTAATTCAAAAAGGCAAAATGGTTGTCTGAGGAGGCTTTACAAATAGCTGTGAAAAGAAGAGAAGTGAAAGGCAAAGGAGAAAAGGAAAGATATACCCATTTGAATGCAGAGTTCCAAAGAATAGCAAGGAGAGATAAGAAAGCCTTCCTCAGTGATCAGTGCAAAGAAATAGAGGAAAACAATAGAGTGGGAAAGACTAGAGATCTCTTCAAGAAAATTAGAGATACCAAGGGAACATTTCATGCAAAGATGGGCACAATAAAGGACAGAAATCGTATAGACCTAACAGAAGCAGAAGATATTAAGAGGTGGCAAGAATACACAGAAGAGCTATACAAAAAAGATCTTCATGACCCAGATAACCACAATGGTGTGATCACTCACACAGAGCCAGACATTCTGGGATGTGAAGTCAAGTGGCCTTAGGAAGCATCATTACGAACAAAGCTAGTGGAGGTGATGGAATTCCAGTTGAGCTATTCCAAACCTAAAAGATGATGCTGTGAAAGTGCTGCACTCAATATGCCAGCAAATTTGGAAAACTCAGCAGTGGCCACAGGACTGGAAAAGGTCAGTTTTCATTCCAATTCTAATCAAAGGCAATGCCAAAGAATGTTCAAACTACTGCACAATTGCACTCATCTCACACACTAGTAAAGTAATGCTCAAAATTCTCCAAGCCAGGCTTCAACAGTAGGTGAACTGTGAACTTGCAGATATTCAAGCTGGATTTAGAAAAGGCAGAGGAATCAGAGATCAAATTGCCAACATCTGCTGGATCATTGAAAAAGCAAGAGAGTTCCAGAAAAACATCTACTTCTGCTTTATTGACTATGCCAAAGCCTTTGACTGTGTGGATCACAACAAACTGTGGAAAATTCTGAAAGAGATGGGAATACCAGACCACCTGACCTGCCTCCTGAGAAATCTGTATGCAGGTCAAGAAGCAACAGTTAGAACTGGACACGG
>NW_011495040.1:3406943-3408110 GCF_000754665.1 Bison bison bison
CTCAACATTCGGAAAACTAGATCATGGCATCTGGTCCCATCACTTCATGGGAAATAGATGGGGAAACAGTGGAAACAGTGTCAGACTTTATTTTTGGGGGGCTCCAAAATCACTGCAGATGGTGACTGCAACCATGAAATTAAAAGACAGTTGCTCCTTGGAAGGAAAGTTATAACCAACCTAGACAGTATATTAAAAAGCAGAGACATTACTTTGCCAACAAAAGTCTGTCTAGTCAAAGCTACGGTTTTTCCAGTGGCCATATATGGATGTGAAGCACCAAAAAATTGATGCTTTTGAACTGTGGTATTGGAGAAGACTCTTGAGAGTCCCTTGGACTGCAAGGAGATCCAACCAGTCCATCTTAAAGGAAATCAGTCCTGAATATTCATTGGAAGGACTGATGCTGAAGCTGAAACTTGAATACTTTGGCCACCTCATGTGAAGAACTGACTCATTTGAAAAGATCCTGATGCTGGGAAAGATAGAAGGCAGGAGGAGAAGGGGATGACTAGGATGAGATGGTTGGATGGCATCACCAACTCAATGGACATGAGTTTGAGTAGGTTCTGGGAATTGGTGATGGACAGGGAAGGCTGGCATGCAGCAGTCCATGCAGTCACAAAGAGTTGGACACGACTGAGAGACTGAACTGAACTGAAGAGAAGATTTGATGACAAATGCCACTGTTTATTTCTCTAGTCCTCTGTTGATGACTTTTGGTTGTTTTTAGGTTTTGCCATTGTAAACAACACTGCAGGGAACATCCTTCTACATATACTCCCTAGAGTCCATATACAAAATTTTCTCTAGTGTATCAACCTGGGAAAGGAATGACTTAAGGAAGACACTGGCCTTGAGAAAAATGATGACTTCAAGCATCTCCCTCTGTTATCCCCGTGTGTGTGCTCAGTTGCTCGGTCATGTCCAACTCTTTGCAGTCCTATGGACTTGTAGCCTGTGAGGCTCCTCTGTCCAGGCAAGAATACTGGAGTAGGGCGCCTTTTCCTACTCCATCTTACCCCCATCAGTTCAGTTCAGTTCAGTTCAGTCACTCAGTCGTGTCCAACTCTTCGACCCCATGAATTGCAGCATGCCAGGCCTCCCTGTCCATCACCAACTCCCGGAGTTCATTCAAACTCATGTCCATCGAGTCAGTGATGCCAT
>NW_011495040.1:3408210-3408343 GCF_000754665.1 Bison bison bison
TGTCATCTTTCAGTGTCATATCTTTTTGCCTTTTCATACTGTTCATGGGGTTCTCAAGGCAAGAATACTGAAGTGGTTTGCCATTCCCTTCTCCAGTGGGCCACGTTTTGTCAGAACTCTCCACCATGACCTG
>NW_011495040.1:3408443-3411039 GCF_000754665.1 Bison bison bison
CTATTTCCCATGAAATGATGGGACCAGATGCCAAGATCTTTGTTTTCTGAATGTTGAGCTTTAAGCCAACTTTTTCATTCTCCTCTTTCACTTTCATCAAGAGGCTTTTTAGTTCCTCTTCACTTTCTGCCATAAGGGTGGTGTCATCTGCATATCTGAGGTTATTGATATTTCTCCTGGCAATCTTGATTCCAGCTTGTGCTTCTTCCAGCCCAGCATTTCTCATGATGTGTTCTGCATATAAGTTAAATAAGCAGAGTGACAATATACAGCCTTGATGTACTCCTTTTCCTATTTATTCACAAAGTTCTTTTCAAAGTAATGGTACCTGCTTATACTCACACCAAGCTATGGATGAATTTCTGTTTGCCCACATGCTTTCTAATTGTTGGTTTTGCCAGTCTTTTCAATTCAGCCAATCTGATAAGTGTGAGTAGGTATCTTATTGTTGTTTAAATCTGTATCTCCTTAAACATGGTTGAGATTGAGCCTTTTGTCAGATGTTGGCCATTTAGCCTCTTTCCCAAATGGCCCGTTTGCTTTCCTTGTCTTTGAGTGTCAACGATGTTTAAGTAACTCCCTCACACCAGGTGCTGTCCCTGCCTTCCCGAACTCACATCACTTAAAATGCAAATATCATTGGTGCTTAAAGAACCTGTTTTCTTTTCAATCAGTTGTTTACTACTAATTTCAACAATCAAATGAGACTTCAGCTCTTCTGTCTGTTCACAGAATCCAGAGTCCTGCTGTATTCACAGTTCAGGCTCTGTGAAAAAAACTTGGTGGGGCAAAATAAACTATTAAAAGGCTCCTTTCTTTCTGTCCTCTCCCCCGCTTCCTCCCCCCACTTCCTCCTTTTTCACCTCCTCTTCCTCCTTCTTTTTGGTGAGATGATTTGTTGCCTGGAAACAGTTTACCCAAAATAGAAACTTTAAAAAGGCAGTGGAAATTTTTCTTTTTACACAAGAGGGTTAATTCTTTTATTTGGCGCATCCGTGAAGCAACCTCAGCTCAACCAGTAAGTTTTACATGGTCACAAACTATGACTTTGCGGGTGGTCAGCGCCCCGGGCAACTTTCCGGGGGGATCTGAGTTGTGTTCTTGGGTCACCTGTGTGGTAAGCTGTGGAAGCTGGAGGGCAAAGCAGTGGAAACACTGCAGGAGGGGGGACAACTGTTTCCAGAGCTAACCACCAGAACCAGAGGGCGGGCCCTCTCAAAGGCCCCCAGCGCCTGCAGCATGGAGATCCATTTATCAGAACCTTCCCAGGGAAGAAGAGGAGGAGATGTGGACCTGGAAAGAGGGGGGAAAAGGCAGAAAGAAAGGGCGGAGCTGGGAAAAGAAAGAAAAGGTGAGGGAAGTTGAAGGCATTCCCCTCCATTCTCTACTGGTCCTCCAGCTTCTCCCCCACTCCAAGTCCCCTGCCTTTGTTGGGTTTCAGATGATGGGGTTTAGAGGATTTCTTAGGGTGGTTTGCACCTTCTCAGTTTAGCAGGAAGGAGAGAGATGAGCTGCTCGCTCCACACCTCAAGACACTTGGGTAAAGCGCCCTTCGGGAATGTCCCTGCTTATGTCCAGAGGACAACGTATGAACTAGGATCTCCCCTGAGCTCTAGTCAGGCTCTTACTGGGAAGGCAGAGCCAGCGACCCCCGCCCCCGCTCCTCCGCGGTTGTGCAGTGGAGAAAAGTACAGGGATCTGGGGTGTGGGTGGGGTTTGCCGTGGGTGTGGGGACAGACAAGAGAACATGTGATGATACCACGATGAGGGTGCCAGGATGTGGTGGGTGCAGCCCCCGGACAGGAGCACTGGGAGCCCAGCCGCCTGCCGCCCCCAGCCAGGTGGGGTGAGGACTGGGGAGGGCGATCAGGGCGACTAGAGCCAGTTGTGCCTGAACTCAGTCTTCCTGGAGGCGAAGAAGCAGGCGTGATGGGATTGGGGGGTGGGGGGTGGGCAGCCAAGCTGCAGGCAGGCAGTGTTGCCAAGGCACGAGGCCAAAACACCTCTCAGTGTGTCTGGGGAAGCCAGCACCCCGCAGGGCTATTGAGGCATAGTTGATGCTGGAGAGGAGGCGGGGCCAGTTCACACTCCCTTCTTTTCTTGGTCATTCTGTTCTATACAATTCTCTGGGCCAGACTTGGCAGAGGTCTAAAAGAGCCACACCGACGGATCCAAGGTCAATCGGTGATCCCCCTCCACCGTTTCTCCTAAGAACTCCGCTTTTTTTTTTTCTGGAGACAGACAACCCTGATCAGAGGCAGGCAGCACATTTATGCTCTTACTCCAGGAAAACAGTGGCCCCAAACGGGGGTCAAGTCCTGACCTTGTGTGGCTGCACGCATAGGGCACAGAGCCCAGCTCACAGCACTGGGGTGAAAACTGGGGCGCTGCGGTGGGTGGGCAGGACCATGCGGTCAGAAAGATGAAGCAGGGCTGAGGGGCCCTGGGTGGGGCCGAGGTGGGGGCAGGAGAAAGGAAAGATCTAGAATCTGGACCTGGAAGTGAGCTCAGAGAATAGACCATCCAACACATTTTTATGTTATAGAGGAAGAAAATCGGAGGGTCAGGGAGGGTGAGCAATTTAATTCAGGAGGCA
>NW_011495040.1:3411383-3411601 GCF_000754665.1 Bison bison bison
CGAGCATTGCTCACTCAGGATGCCCTGCTCTGTCCTGCAGGGGGCAGCCTTGCTCTAGTTTGGTCCCGGTTGAGAGTTGGGGAGGAGGAAAGGAGGGAGCTTACTCCTTGGAAGAAAAGCTATGACAAACATCAGTTCAGTTCAGTCGCTCAGTCGTGTCCTACTCTTTGCGGCCCCATGAATTGCAGCACGCCAGGCCTCCCTGTCCATCACCAACT
>NW_011495040.1:3411701-3421406 GCF_000754665.1 Bison bison bison
TGCTGCTTCTGCTGAGTCGTTTCAGTCGTGTCCGACTCTGCGCGACCCCATAGACGGCAGCCCACCAGGCTCCCCCGTCCCTGGGATTCTCCAGGCAAGAACACTGGAGTGGGTTGCCATTTCCTTCTCCAATGCATGAAAGTGAAAAGTGAAAGTGAAGCTGCTCAGTCGTGTCCGACTCAGCGACGCCATGGACTGCAGCCTACCAGGCTCCTCCGTCCATGGGATTATTCCAGGCAAGAGTACTGGAGTGGGTCGCCGTTGCCTTCTCCCATCCTCTGTAGACAGCGTATTAAAAAGCAGAGACATTACTTTGTCTATGAAGGTCCGTTTAGTCAAAGCTATGGTTTTTCCAGTCATCATTTACGGAGGTGAGAGTTGGACCATAAAGAAGGCTGAATGCCAAAGAATTGATGCTTTTGAACTGTGGTGTTGGAGAAGACTCTTGAGAGTCCTTTGGACTGCAAGGAGATCAAAACAGTCAATTCTACAAGAAATCAACCCTGAATATTCACTGGAAGGACTGATGCTGAAGCTGAAACTCCAGTACTTTGGCCACTTGATGTGAAGAGCTGACTCATTGGAAAAGACCCTCATGCTGGGAAAGATTGAAGGCAGGAGGAGAAGGGCGCAACAGTGGATGAGATTGTTGGATGGCATCACCGACTCATTGGACATGAGTTTGAACAAACTCTGGGAGATGTTGAAGAACAGGGAAGGCTGGCATGCTGCAGTCCATGAGGTCACAAAGAGACGCGACTGAGCAACTGAACAACAACAAAGGAGGGAAGAATTTTGAATTTTGTTCGTGCTTGCCCACCTGCAAAACCGAAGCTGGTTCATGTTCCCTCCCAGCCAGCTGGGGACCAGCCATCGTCAATGCCCCCACCCAGCTGTCCCCCATCAGTGATTTTGGACCTCGCCTTTCTCAGGATTCCCACCCCAACTCCCAGGAGTCCTATTACAGGCTCCTAGGATTCCTCTTTTCTTCCTCCCCTGGGGGATGGAGTGGAATGGGATGGAGGGTAAGACTTGCATTTGACTGGGGATCAAAAGACTGGTTAAAGATGGAATTTCTGGCTCCAGATAGAGGGGGGCCAGGATATGCTTCCTGTAGACTCCTAACCTCCCCATTCCCTCAATATCTATCAGTAAGTCCCTGTCCTTAGAAATAAAATGTTGATGCTTTAAGGGTGGAATGAATGCATGCATGCATGCTAAGTTGCTTCAGTCATATCCTACCTACTCTTTGTGACCTTCTGGAGTGTAGCCCGCCAGGCTCCTCTGTTCATGGGATTCTCCAGGCAAGAACATCGGACTGGGCTGCCATGCTGTTTTCCATTAAGGATGGAAGTTCAGTTCAGTTCAGGTCAGAGCGCTAGGTGGGAGGTTACAGGGGCCAGGGCTTCTCTGAGGTTCCTTGGCCCGGTTCAACGATTTCGTTCGGCTCTTGGCTTTAGTTAACATGAAGGCCCAGCCCCGCGCTGGTCTGGGCGGACCTTGGAACCAGAGCCCCTCGGTCAAATCATGTCCTGATGTCAGGAACTAGCAAGTACCTAGGCCCGGCCTGTTTCTTCTGGTGATGTCAGTCTTCTTTTCTGGTTCCAGAAATGGAGTAGGGGTCGGGGTCGGGGTGTTGTGGGTGCAGCGGGTGCCTCCCCATCCCCGCCCCTGTACTGAGCTTGTGACTCTAGCACATCCCTAAATTACTCTCTGCCTCAGATGGATGCCATCAATATTTAACCCCAAAAGGTTTGACTGTTTTTCTAGGTTAAAACATCTTTTGCAGAGGGGGAGGAATACAAAAGAAAAAGTAATTGCTCATAGTGCCAGTATGGAACTATGTGTGTTTGTTGAGTCGCTCAGTCCCGTCGAACTCTTTGCGGCCCCGTGGACGGTAGCCCACCAGACTTCTCTGTCCATGGACTGCTCCAGGCAAGAATACTGGAGTGGGTTGCCATTCTCTTCTCCAGGAGATCTTCCCGATCTAGGGATCAAACCCTGGCCTCCCTCATTGCAGGTAGATTCTTTACCGTCTGAGCCACCAGGGAAGCAATCTGTCTTAACATTTTGGTGTATTTATTTGTGGTCTTTCGTTTGAATCCTATATTTATACATTAAAAAAAAATTTCCCATTGTCATATTTTCTATTTTATTGTAAAAAGGATGCTGTTCACAATTCTTTTACCATACACCGTTCTCTTCTAACATGTTCTTTATGAGTCTCACCTGATCTCTGCATAATATTCTGCTCATGTTTTGCCCAATCAGTCCCCAGTTAGTAGGGCATCTAGGTTGGGTTCATTATGATACAGAGGTTTCCAAATAGTGTGTAATTTAAATTTTTGTATTTTAATCATCCTGAATGTTTGTTGAAAATGTTATAGTTTTTTTAAGTTTGTAGATTTTTTTCCCATTTGCTTTTCATTTTATTGTCTGGTGATCTGAAGATGTGGCTTGTATTTACGCTTTTGGAATTTATTGAACTTTTGATTGACGGTTAATTTTAAAAATAACTTTAGGCATAGTTCTGACTGACTGAATACAAAACTATATTAGATCAAGGTTAGTAAATATATATTATCCATATTTGCTATGTTCTTGATTTTAATCTACTTGATTTGTTAATTTCTGAAAGAACTGTAAATTTTCAAAATATGTTTATGAGTTTACCATTTCCTATTTACATGTCTAGCAGATTCTGCCTTACATATTAATTAATTAATTAAAATTTTTTTGTTCCAGCTTTATTGAGATATGATTGACATACAACATTGTGTAAGTTTAAGATGTAAACAATATGATGGTTTGATATACATATATATTTCAAAATCAGCATAATAAAGTTAGTTAACATATTTATCACTTCATATATTTACATTTCTTTCTGTGTGTGGGTTGAGAACATTTAAGATTTACTCTCTTAGCCAGTTTCAAACATCCAAGATAGTATTATGAAGTATAGTCACCAGGCTGTACAGTATTTCCCCAGAACTTATTCATCTTATAGCTAGAAGTTTATACCCTTTATTTTATACCCTTCCTTATTTTAAAGTAATATTCTGGATGTAAAAACCACATGGCTCTTGAGCTGATAAACAAATATGCATAGTGGTATATGTATCTTTTTATACATTTCGAGTTATTTTCTTGGTCTGGATTTTCAGAAGGAAATGGCCTTGAAAGCCAAATTGGCCTCTTAAGGATTTGACAAATGCACACTGTTGGCTGCCACATGGTCAGCAAAATTTATAAAAAGAACATGAATAAATAAGAGTAAGAATCGCAGATGCTTTAAAAATTTTGCTTTGATTTTTATCGAGGTTGACCTTTTTTTTTTTCCTGTAGGTCTAATCAGTTCAGTTTTCTTTTTTTGTGAGTGGATTGTCTGTTCTTGCCCTTTTATGCTTCTTTTTTCTAACTTTTCATTTGTGGAGGTTAGTCTCTTCCAGCTCTTACATTCTAAGAATTATGTTTAGTAGTAGTAAGTGTTCAGTTGCTCAGTCATGTCCAACTCTGAGGCTTCATGGACTGTAACCTGCCAAGCTCCTCTGCCTATAGGATTTCCCAGGCAAGAATACTGTAGTGGGTTACCATTTTTTCTCCAGGAGATTTTTCCAACCCAGAGATCTAAACTGCATTGGTGTCTCCCGCATTGGTGGGTGGTTCTTTGCCACTAGTACCACCTGAGAAGCCCAGGAATTATGTTTATTGTGCCATAAAACACCTTTTTGAAAAATAAAAGTCCATCCCTTCAAACCTGATACCCTGAATCCACCCTGACTGTCTCTCTCCTTGCTGCCCCCACACCTGAGCAAGTATTTCAGGGTGGCACACAAAGCGGGTAGGGGTTCTGTGGGGCCCAGAGCTTATACAACTGTGGGAGAGACTTCTTTAACTCATACTAAGAACAGTGAGGGGACTTCCCCAGTGGCTCAGTGGTAAAGAATCCACCTGCAATGCAGGAACCACAGGAGACCTGGGTTCGATCCCTGGGTTGGTAAGATCCGCTGGAGGAGGGCACGGTAACCCACTGCAGTATTCTTGCCTGGAGAATCCCATGGACAGAGAAGCCTGGTGGGCTACAGTGCAGTAGATTGCAAAGAGTCAGGCACTACTGAAGCGACTTAGTATGCACACAGGACAGTGAGATTTTAGGATTGGTTGAGCTGAAATACAGGGAAAAGTGAAATCCAAGGAGATTACATGATTTTCCTGGAATTGACAGATTCCTGTTCTAATGGCCCTCAGATAAAGGGAGTGTTGTTGGGGAAGTGGGGTAAGGTGTGGGGAGCTGAAGTCCTTTTTTTTCAGGACTAAGAAAGAAGAGGAATGGCCCGGCTTGTCAGACACAAGTAGTTCCATGGGTTTACAGTATCCCTTCAGCATCCCTTTAATGTCCATGTGCTCAGTAGAGATGACCCTGCTTTCATTTCTCTATCAGTAATTTGTGTCTGCTCTTCTTTTTTCTTGGTTAGCCTGGTTAGAGATTTATCAATTTTATTGATCTTTTCTAGGAACCAGCTTTTAGTTTCCTTGATTTTCTCTATTATTTTTGTTTTTAATTTCATTGATTTCTGCTCTAATTTTATTTCTTTTCTTCTGCTTGTGCGAGGCTTAAATTGTTCTTCTTTCTCTTATTTCCTAAGGTGAAAGCTTAGACTTTCTATTTTAGATCTTCCTTCCTTTTCAATATATGCATTTAATGTTATAAATTTGCCTCTAAGCACTGTCCTTGCTGCATCCCACACATTTTGATAAATTGTGTTTTCATTTTCATTTAGTTCAAAATATTCTTAAATTTCTGGGGACTTCCCTGGTGGTCCAGTGGTTAAGAATTCACCTTCAATCAGAGGACATGAATTCGATCCCTGGTCAGGCAACTAAGATCCCACATGTCATGGGGCAATTAAGCCCAAGCCCCAACACTAGAGAAGCTTGCTTGCTGCAAGGAAGAGCTGGTACACAGAAATGAAGACCCAGCCAGGGGAAAAAAAAAGAAGCAGAATATTCTTAATTTCTATTAAGACTTATTCTTTGACCCATGTGATATTTAGATGTATGTTGTTTAATCGCCAAGTAGAATATATCATTCAGATATCTTTCTGTTAGTGATGCTAGTTTAATTTCGCTGTCTTCTAAGAACATACTTTATATGGTTTCTATTCTTTTAATTTTGTAAAGGTATGTGTTATGGCCCAGAGTCAGGTCTGCTTTGGTGTGTATTCCATGTGAGCTTGGGAAGAATGTGTATTCTGCTGTTGTTTGATGGAGTATTCTATAAATGTCAATTAAATCAAGTTCTTTGATAGTGCTGTGCAAGTTAACTCATGATGGTTTTCTGCCTGCTAGCTCTACCAGTTACTTAGAGAAGGACATTGAAATATCCAACTATAGGGACTCCCCTGGTGGTCCAGCGGTTAAGACTCCAAGCTTCCAAAGCTGGGGATGTGGGTTTGATCCTTGGTCTGGGGTCTAGGATCCCACATGCTAAGTGGAGAGGTCAATTTAAAAAAAAATCCAACTGTAATTGTGGATTTGTCTGTTCCTCCTTGTGCCCTCTCAGTTTTTATCTCAAATCTTTTGATGCTCTGTTGTTAGGTACATTCATGTTAAGGATTATGAAGTCTTCTTGGAGAATTGACCCCTTTAATAATATGTAATGACCCTTTTCAACCCTGTTAATTTTCTTTGTTCTGAGGTCTGTTGTGTCTGACTGCAGCTTTCTTTCGATTAGTGTTAGCATGCTAAAGCTTTTCCATCCCTTTACAACTCATCTGAGTCTTTTCAATTAAAGTGGGTTTCTTGTAGACAACATATGGTTGGGTCTTGTATTTTTATGCTCTGATGATCTCTAGGCAGTTTTGGAGGAGGGAATGGGGATGAAGTCAGTACTAATATTTATTTCTTGAAATAAAAAAACTGAAACAAACTGGAAAAATGTTAAACTTTCTAAATCTGACAGGGGTCTCTGTGTATTTATTATATGACTTTCAGTACTTTTATTTGACATGTTATACAATTTAAGAAAATTTTTAAAACTCCATCGTCTGTAGACATTTAATAGAATAATTACATGTAATAAGTACCTTCTGTGTCCTATGAACTGCTTGAAGTACTGGAAATTCCAGGGTTAATGAAGCAGCTGTTTCCTGGCCTTGAGTGGGGGTGGGATTTAGGGTATTGAAAAATAGCCAGGGAAATCATATATCTGACAAGAGGTTAATATCCAATACATATGGGCTTCCCAGGTGGCTCAGTGGGTAAAGAATCTGCCTTCAATGCAGGAGATACAGTAGATGAGAGTTTGATCCCTGAGTCAGGAAGATGCCCTGGAGGAGGACATGGCAACCCACTCCAGTATTCTTCCCTGGAGGATCCCATGGACAGAGGAGCCTGGTGGGCTACAGTCCATAGGGTTGTAAAGACTTGGACACAGCTGAAGTGACTGAGCACGCATACATTCAACATATTTAAAGCATTCATACAACTTAATAGCAAAAAAATTGAACAATCCTATTAAAAAATACGCAGAGGAACACTGAATAGACAGTTTTCCAAAGAAGACATACAAACGGCTAATAGGTACATGAAAAGGTGCTCAGTGTTACTATATCAGGGAAATGCAAGTCAAAACCGCTCTGAGATTTCACCTTGCTTCTGTTAGAATGCTATTATCAAAAAGACAAAAAAAAAAAAAAGACAGGAGATAGCAAGTGTTGCTGAGGATGTTTAAAGAAAAAGGAACCCTTATACACTGTTGGAGGGACTGTAAATTCATGCAGCTACTATGGAAAATAGTATGATTGTTCCTTAAAGAATTAAAAATAGAACTACAATAAGATCCAGCAATTCCACTTCCGAGTATTCATCCAAAGAAAATGAAACCACTATCTTGAAAAGTTATTGATATCCCCATGTTCATTAAGCATTATTAAAGTAGTCAAGATATGGAAAAAACTTAAGTGTCCTTAAATGAATGGATGGATAAAGAAAATATGGTATATATAAACAGTGGAATAGTATGCAGCCACAGAAAACAAAGAAATCCTGCCATTTGCAACAACATGGATGGGCCTTGAGGGCATTAACAAAATGCAGTAAGTCAGAGAAAGCTAAATACTGTATGATCTCACTTATATGTAGAATCTAAAAACATTGAACAAAGCAAAGAAAAGATTAGCAGTTACTAGAGGTGGGTAGTGGGGAAAATGGATGAAGGGGATCAAAAAGTATGAACGTTCAGATGGAAGGATAAATAAATTCCAGGCATGTAGTGTAGAGCATGGTGACTATAGTTAACAACACTGTACTGTGTATTTGAAAGTTGTTATGAAAGTAGACCTTTAAAGTTCTTATCATAGAAAAACTTGTAACTATGTGAGATGAGCAACATTAACTAGACTTATTCATCATTTCACTATATGCGTATATCAAAGCATTATATTGTATACTTTAAATTAATATAATAATTTATGTCAATCTTATTTCAATAAAACTAAAGAAAAAATAGCCCGGATCACTTGCCCAGCATCACATGGCAGCCCAGGTCTGCCAGATACCAGCCTCTGTCTTAACTACTGAGCAGTTCTGTCTGCCCCCAGGGTTCCCACCACTTCCCTTCCAGTCTCACCTCTTTTCCTGAACCAGTCTGTGTAGCTGGACTTCATTAATTTGAAATTTGAGAAGTTGAGGATTCATTAATTTGAGAATTTCTTCTCAAATAATTCAATTACTCAGACTTTAATCAGGTTACACAGGCTTCTCCCAAGTTTTTCCACCAAACTTGCAGCCTTGCATCTCCTCAAAGTCTTAAAGAGCAGCTGGGTTATTTCTGGCACGTGTGTGTACTAGGTAAAGCATTGGAGTCAGGTCCCTGGGAGTTGAATCCTAGCACTTCGATTCATTAAATGCTGTGTGATTTCAACCATGCTGGGGAGCCTCTCTGAGCCTCAATCTCCTCATGTGTTAAAGGGCTCATTAAAAGTGCTGGCACCTGGGGGGACCCAGTGGATGGGAGCTTTATTACCCATCTTCATCTTGTGGTGATGAAGCAGCTGGGGTCTAGGCCCACCAGGTCTCACTTGAGCCGAAGCGCTCCGGGTTCCTTCACTCCTGGCCCACTCTGGGACACAGGGTGAGTTGGGGCTCACTGCCTTAGGGCTTGGTAACGGAAAGCTGGAGGACTGTTTTCAAGCCAGTGTGGACCCCCTACGTGGAACATCTTCCCTCCCAGGGCAAACCACTTCAGAACCCTTGGAAAATCACAGTTTCACTTTTAGCAAGACCACGACACAGTAGGGGAAAGCCCCCACAATAACGAGCCCTCCGAAGTCAGAGTCCACATATGGGGTGAGGTTGCACTTGTTCTCTGCCCCTTGCTTCCTGCACCCTTCCCTTCCCACTGCTAACCCCGTCTTGCCTTCATTATTCTTTTGCCTTTTCCAGCTCTGCTTCTCTCTTATTTTGGAGAACTACTGACTGCTCTTAGGTTCTGGGTTGTCCCTCTGCCCTCTGCTTGCGTGGGGGTGGGGTGGGGTTCTGACCAACAACTTTGGTGAAGACTCCCTTGGTGTCACCTCGAGCAACTCAGTGTAACCTACTTAGATTACCACTAGTAAATAATCCTGCCCTAAGGGTTTGCTGATTTTGTTTCCAGGCACCAGATACCCTCCTTGGTATGCAGGCAATGCAGCAAATGGAAAAAAGAAAAAACCTTAGGGTGGGTATCTGGTGCCTGGAAACAAACTTAGCAGATCCTTGGGGCAGGATTATTTGCAAGTGGTAATTTAAGTACAGGTTTCCCTGCTGGCTCAGACAATAGAGAATCTGACTGCAATGCAAGAGACCAGGGTTCAATCCCTGGGTGGGGAAGATCCCCTGGAGAAGGAAATGGCAACCCACTCCAGTATTCTTGCCTGGAGAATTGCATGGACAGAGCAGTCTGGAGAGCTACAGTCCGTGGAGTTACAAAGAATTGGGCACAACTTGGTAACTAATACATACACACTGCTGCTGCTAAGTCACTTCAGTTGTGTCTGACTCTGTGCGACCCCATAGACGGCAGCACATATATATACTGGAGGGTAATTGCTTTACAATATTGTGCTGGTCTCTGCCGTACATCACAGTGAATCAGTCATAATTATATATGAGTTCCTGCAATGTTTCTAGCATAAGTTCTATGCTTTAGGTCTATAAACAGAATAGCAGGAAGGTCTGTGTACTACAAGGAAAGCTGTTCCACCTGGGAAACAGAGTTTTAAAATGCTGCTTTCTAAGTCACCATCCTTGGAAGAAGTAGATGATAAGATAGACTTCATTGAAATGAAAAACTTCAGCTCTGCTAAGACAATGTCAAGAGAGTGCTAAGACAAGCCACAGACCGGAAGAAGTATTTGCAAAAGATGCCTCTGCTAAAGGACTGTGGTCCAAATTATACAAAGAACTTTAAAAACTCAACAATAAGAAAATAAACAACCTGATTAAAATAAGGGCCACAATCTTAACAGATACCTCACCAAAGAACATATGAAGATGGCAATTTAGCCTGAGAAAAGATGCTCCACATTATACATCATCAAGGAAATGCAAATAAAAACAATGAGATACCACCACACACTTATTAAAAAGACCAAAGCCTTTTTAATATTAAAGACCAAAATATTAATACTGACAACATCAAATGCTGGTAAGGATGTGGAG
>NW_011495040.1:3421506-3421851 GCF_000754665.1 Bison bison bison
AGGCTTCCCTGTCCATCATAGGAAACAAATGCATATTACCAAGTAAAAGAGTCAATATGAGAAGGTTCCAACTATATGACATTTTGGAAAAGACAGAACTATAGAGACAGTGGAGGAGGCAATGGCACCCCACTCCAGTACTCTTGCCTGGAAAATCCCATGGACAGAGGAGCCTGGTAGGCTGCAGTCCATGGGGTCGCTAGGAGTCGGACACGACTGAGCGACTTCACTTTCACTTTTCACTTTCATGCATTGGAGAAGGAAATGGCAACCTACTCCAGTGTTCTTGCCTGGAGAATCCCAGGGACGGGGAGCCGTGGTGGGCTGGCCGTCGATGGGGTCGCG
>NW_011495040.1:3421951-3422400 GCF_000754665.1 Bison bison bison
GATACCACCACACACTTACTAAAAAGACCAAAGCCTTTTTAATATTAAAGACCAAAATATTAATACTGACAACATCAAATGCTGGTTAGGATGTGGAGCAACTAGTGAGAATGCAACATGGTACAACCACTTGGAAAGCAGTTTATCAATTTCTTTCAGAACTAAACATATTTTAACCCTATGATCCAGTAATCATATTCCTTGGGTTTACCCAAGGAGTTGAGAGCTCGTGCCCATACAAAAACCTCACAGAGATGTTTACAGCAGCTTTATTCGTAACTGCCTGATTGGAAGCAATCAAGATACCCTTCCAGCTTGCTTGGTGGCTCAGACGATAAAGAATCTGCCTGTAATTCAGGGGACTCAGGTTCAATCCCTGGGTCAGGAAGATCCCCTGGAGAAGGGAATGGCAACCCATTCCAGTATTCTTGCCTGGAGAACTCCATGGA
>NW_011495040.1:3422500-3440127 GCF_000754665.1 Bison bison bison
ACTTTGCTGCAGCAGCAGCAGCAGCAGCAGGGTAGAGACAGTAGAAAGACTAGTGGTTGGCAGGGGTTAAGGGAAGGGAGAAAATTAAGGGAAGGGAGAGATAAACAGGAGCACAGAGGATTTTTAGCGTAATGAAATTACTCTACATGACATTATAATGATGGACATATGCTATTACACATTTGTCCAAACCTATAGAATGTTCAACACCAAGAGTGAATCCTAATGTAAACTATGGACTTTGGATGACAATGTTGTGTCCTTGTAGGTTCATTAATTGTAACAAATACACCACTCTGGTAAGGGATGTTGATGAGAGGAGAGGCTAGTCTTGTGTCGGGGCAGCGAGTATGTGGGAAATCCCTGTACCTTTTCAATTTTGCTGAGAACCTAAAGTTGCTCTAAAAATATAAAGGCTTTGAAAAATGTGGCAGTCTTCTAATACCAAATCATATCAATACTGAAAAAAATATTTCCCACCCATAACTCACCAGGGGGAAGAAATGATACCTATTGTGGATGAAAGTGGTGTAGAATTGGAACTTGTTGATGGTCTAAAAAGGAATTGATACCAAGTATTAAAAACTATAAAAAATAATTATACCCATATGCCCAGTAATTCCAATCTGGAAAAATTCTCCAGATTGTATATAATCTTAGACTTGGTACAATAGGATATGAACAGAGATGTTAAAGGTTGAAAACAACTGGAATATTCAAAAATAAAGGGTCATTAGGTAAACTGTGATAATCTGTTGATACAATTTTAAGCATTAAAATTATGAATCATAATTATAAAATTGTATAAGAATATGAAACTGCTTATAGTCTAAAGACATATATAATGAATAAAAACATATAAAAATATAAAAATATAAATGTATATACATATGTATAAATATACACATATATACATAAAATATACATATGTATAAAAATATGTATATAAGTATATGTTTAATGAAAACATATACTCAGTATAGAACACAAACTTGTGCATGCTCAGTCATGCCTGACTCTTTGCTACCCCATGGACAAGGGCTCCCCAGGCTCCTCTGTCCATGGGATTTTCCAGGCAAGAATACTAGAGTGGGTTGTCATTTCCTTCTCCAGAGGATCTTCCTGACCCAGAGATCGAACCCGAGTCTCTTGCGTCTCCTGCATTAGCAGGCAGATTCTTTACCCCTGGGAAGCCCATACTCAGCATGATTAAAACTAAAAAATGAAAATACATCATGATGTATTTTAGATGAAAATACATCAAGATGCTTCTTCCTCACTCCTTTTTTCTAGTTTCTAAGTCTCTGCCATGTATAGTACCATGATTGTATTACTTTTACAAATGGAAGACTTAAAAATAACTCACTTCCCTTCTTGGGAAGAGATGCTCAGCACAAAGCCACACTCCACCCTGAAACAGCCTTCAGAACTGGGCTTCTGTCTTTTGGGGGCTTAATCAAATAGTACACGTGTTGCTTTTGCTCCATATTGTCTGTGTCATTTATTCATATGTTGTTTCAGAATTTTCCAGTTTAGTATATTTATGTCTTTCCCACAACTATTATAAATTTTAAAAATTGTGGCAAAGTGTATATAACAAAATCTAGCACATTAACTGTTTCAGTGTACAGTTCAGTGGTGGTGAGTACATTCACACTGAAACATTGGCAGCACCGATCTTCAGAACTTTCTCATATTCCTGTTGAACACTAACCTCCCAGAGCTTCTCCAGTGGCTCAAGGGTAAAGAATCCACCTGCTAATGCAGGGTTCAATCCCTGGGTCAGGAAGATCCCCTGGAGAAGAAAATGGCAACCCACTCCAGTATTTTTGCCTGGGAAACCCCACGGACAGAGGAACCTGGTGGGCTACAGCCCGTAGAGTCACAAAGGAATTGGACAAGACTTAGCAACTAAACAACAACTAATCTCCCTCCCCTCACCGTTCTACTTTCTGTCTCCATGAATTTGACTACTCTAGGAACCTCATATATGTGAATCATGTAATATTTATCATATTCCACAATCATTTTTTAAAAATCCCCAATCATTTTCAAAGCTCAGACCAAGTCTCTGATTTATTTTCATTTTAAACATATTGCATCTTTGCTCCTTTATGTAAATACTGTAGTGCTATGCAGAGCACTGAGCAACTGCTCAAGAAACACGTGTGGTCTTTGCCTCAAAGGCTGACAGTGTAGTGGGGCAGAGAGAACAGGAAAAACACAGAAAGACAGAACAGAAGTACACTGAGTGTATTTAGTTGCTCAGTCGTGTCAATACTTTGACCCCATGGACTGTAGCCCTCCAGGCTCCTATGTCCATGGGATTTCCCAGGCAAGAATACTGGTGTGGGTTGCCATGCCTTCCTCCAGGGATCTTCCTGACCCAAGGAGCAAACGTGCAGCTCCATTTCCTATGTCTCTTTCATTCCAGGCAGATTGTTTATGCGCTGAGCCATGTGGAGACAGTGAATTTTGGGGGGGAGCTTTATAGAAAACCTAAGTGTTGTAGGATGAGTGGGGGAGGTGTCCCCTAGGATGAGGGGAGGAAAAGAGGAGCCCTGGGGTGTTCAGGCAGAGGGCGGGGAGCACAGAGTGTGAGGAGGAAGCGGTCTTTGTGCAGTGTGTGTGTATAAGTGTGTGTGTGTGTAGGGGTCCTGGGGGTGATGACCTGGGGTACTGGGGGAACAGTGGTATATTCTAGGTGTGGTGGGAGTTTTGAGGAAGAGGCCCAGATGAGAAGTGCCCTGGGCTGGGCCAAGTGCACAGCCAAGACTAGGAACAAATGCCACTACTTTGTGTGGGGCGTTCATGCTGCCACACCATGTACCTGCATGACATCTGGGTCCAGGTACCCGGGAGCCCCTTTTCTCGGACACCAAGGCTGAGGCACAGATGAGTGCAGTCTCTCACCCGGCATGGCCTTGAGCCTGGAATCACCACTTTGTTCCACACCCTCATTTACTGCTGAGTGGTTGTGGGTATAGTAACTGATGTAGGGCCGGGAGGTTGTTCTAATTTGTAGGAGTGAAAACAGGCTTAGGGACCAAAAGCCACCTTTCCCAAGGTCGAGCAGCAAGTGAGTGAAGACTGAATAAGTGATTGGATGAAGGATCAAATGAAAAGAGAAAAGAAAAATCGTATCCCCTCATCCCTCATTCCCTCACTGCCCCCTTCCCTCGCAGGGTCATGGGGGTTGCGGTTCATCACTCCACTGTGGGGTGGAGTCGACAGAGGGAGGCCTGTGGGGAGAGGAGAGGAGAGGAAGGGAGAGCAGGGTCCACCATAGGGGGTGAAAAGAAGATTCTAGATTCTTCACAGTATGCTTGGCGTGCTTTCTCTTGCTTCTTACCTACAGTCTCATCTAGACCTTACTTACTGTAAATGCAACGTTATGTTCTGTTTTTCCATTGTGAAAGAAAGTGAAAATGTTAATCACTAACGTCCGACTCTTTGTGGTCCCATGGGCTCTAGCCCACCAGGCCCCTCTGTCCATGGGATTGTTCAGGCAAGAATACTGGAGTGGGTTGCCACTCCCTTCTCCAGGGTATCTTCCCAACCCAGGGATGGAACCCTGGTCTCCTGCATTGCATGCAGATTGTTTATTGTCTGAGCCACCAGGGAAGCCCATTGGTTATTTGCATGAACACTCTGAGTCTCTTAAAAATATCTTTATGACAGTTGAGTGTTGAATAATTGTCTGCCAAGGAAATGGACCACAATGTACTAAAATGTTCTCTAAGCATCAATTATTTGTGTTGTTTTTATATTTCTGAAACATGTGAACCATGTTACTAGTATTAAATAAAGCTAATAATACCGAGAGCAGTCTCTTTCCTGAGGATTGAGCTCCAGTCTGGGTTTCAAAGGTCTGAGTGGTTTCTTTGGGCGCTGTCGGTTTGGACCTTCCAAGGTGCTAAGGCATCTGTGGGCCTGCCACAGAGGACAGAGCCGGGACATGGCATCTGTGCTTATAAGTGAACTTGTTCGTCTTACCAAACAGCTGCTGGAGGGGAAGGGGCCGCCCTACATAATGTCCCCACATAAAAGAGACGGGTGTGCAGGTGGGACCCTGGGTGGCAGCAACTCCACCTGACTCCCCTTGCTCGTGTGTGGGCGGCAATGGCCTGCCTTGAGCATCCCCCACTCCCCACCGAAGCACTCCTTGGGTCATTCCTTTTAACTCCCCTTGGGAAAAAGTCCAGGGTACAGGGACCTTTGCACATTTTAATCCGACCTCATCTGAAGTGCAGCCGCAGGGTCCCTAACTGTCACAGCAAACCCCAGGCATGCAAAGACAGAGGCCTGTGGCTGGCCTGCGGTCGCTGTGATCAGCCATGATCACGCTGCCGTCAGAACGTGGTGGGTGCTCTGTTCTAGTGGATGATGCCCTGAGGCTCTGGGGCAGACCCTGACCTGGGAGCCTGGGCTCCAGCCCGCTCAGCCTCCTGCTTACTGGCTGATGCCCATGGGCCAGACCCCTCTGGGAAGAAAGCAACAGAAAATATATAGGAGAAGAAAAGTACTATGACCAATCTTGGTGCTGCCTCTAAGCCTGAGTACTCAGCAGACCATAACTGAGGCGTGAGAGCTTTCCAGAAAGGACCACCTCCGTGGGGGTCAGCTTACCTCCTGCCCATCCACTGTCACCCTCTACTGCCCTTACTGTGTCAGGCCGAGTGACTCAGCATGTGTCTGTCAGCTACCTGCAAAGTCACACCGAGAACAGCCACGACCCTGTCCTCAGGGAGGGGACGCTGATCGGTCATGAACAGGAGCACGTACCTGCATGGGTGGACGTCACTGGCTGGAGCTCTTGGAGGAAACATCCAAGACAGCTCGCCCAAACTCTGATAGCTCTGTAGACCCAGCAGGCTGAGGCACTCATGTTTTTAGGTAGTTTTTTAGGAAGTCTCATTTATCTTATACTGATGTGCCCTTGAAACCCCGGGAGGAAATGTGGTCTTGTGGGGAGCGGCGGTGCTGGTAGCCTGCGTTGTCTTCTGAGCTCTGCCACTAGCTGTTGGAAGAGTCCATCTGGGCCACAGGAGTGAAGAGGCGGTCACACCTGCCCCCTGCTTAGCTAGCTCACCACCCTGGTGGTGTGGCAGGGTGATGGAGATATCTCCTCCCAATCAACAAAACAAAGAGTGACTCTAAAATGGTGATTTTCTTGCAAACAATGGAATATTCAGAGAATCTGACATGTGTGGGCTTGTTAGTGAAGAGGAAACAAGGGCCACGGATCAACTCATATTGATACCATTGAAAGCGCTGGGCCAGGGGAACACCAACAAATGTGTTGGGAAAGCAAAGGACCCAGGAAGGGTGGCTATACTTCCTTAAGTACAGGTGGGTGCATTGCTTAAGCCCTACTACATGGAAAGAACCCCAACTCACCTTCTCAACCTTCTCTGTATGGGTAGCTTACTGGGTCACTGCTGGGTATGAAGTGTGGCAATTAAAAATACTCACTTCCTAAAATGGAGAGCAGGTTCAAGATTATTCTTTGATATAATAAAGTATCACTTGCGTTGCTGTTGGCTTCCTTGTGTGGGCTGGAAAGCGATGGAGTGACAGCGGGCACACTGAGAATCGCTATGGAGATGGTCACATGTGGATATAGCTGTGAATTTTGAGGGGTTCTTGAAGAATGCAGGGTCTTCCTTTGAGAAAAAAGGAATTCCGTCAGTGGAATTGTTGCAGAAAGGGGGACCCAGGGCCCAAAGGAGGCTCTTGTCTAACACTTGGAAGTGAATTGTCTGAGGAGACACATGTGCAGGCAAAGCCAGAGACTTTATTGGGAAGGGGCACCCCCGGGTGGAGAGCAGCAGGGTAAGGGAACCAGGAGAACTGCTCTGCCACACGGCTCACAGTCTCGGGTTTTACGGTGGTGGGATTGGTTTCCTGGTTGTCTCTGGCCAATCATTCTGACTCAGGGTCCTTCCTGGGGGTGCACATATTGCTCAGCCAAGATGGATTCCAGTGAGAAGGATTCTGGGAGATGGTAGGACATGTGGCATCTCCTTTGACCTTTCTCAAATTCTTACTGTTTGTGGTGGCTTGTTACTTCTGTCCTTATCAGGATCTCTTGTCATAAAATAACTTACAAAAATGGTTACTTTGGTGCCTGGCCAGGATGGGCAGTTTCAGTCAGTGTGTTTACCCAGCACAATTAGTTAAATGGGAGCTGGGCTGCCCAGAGAATGTGAGATCCATGTCACAGAAAATATTTAAATGGAAGATGGACGAACTCTTGGCAAGGTTGTTGTAAAGGGTGTTCAAGTATTGGGTTGCTGAAAAGATCTGTTTGGGGTTTTCTGTAACACCTTATGGCCAACCCAATATTATTTTGGAAGCTGAATTCTATGGGCTTTCAGTTCCTTTCTCAACATAGAGATCTATATCTGAAGGATCAGACTTTACCAGTTGCAAAGATTTTTGAATTTTAGTTGCAGTTGCTGCCACAAGTAAAGTAGGGAAGGAGCCCACAGTATACCTTCTATGTAGGGATCATGCATGAACTCTGGGACTTTGTATGGTGAGAAGATTGGGTAAGTTTATGCAGGACCCAAGTTTAACCACTCTTGTACTAGTCTCTGTACGTTGGGGTGG
This sequence comes from Bison bison bison, assembly GCF_000754665.1. Taxonomy (NCBI): domain Eukaryota; kingdom Metazoa; phylum Chordata; class Mammalia; order Artiodactyla; family Bovidae; genus Bison; species Bison bison. Next base: position 3,429,116 of record NW_011495040.1, read on the forward strand.
GGGACAGGACATCATACCAGGTGTCACTGGGTGGTGGTATTTGAGTAAAGTCCTTTCTTTGCCATTTACTTTCCAGCCTGGGGACTGGATGGAGCTTGGGCTTAGCGTCCTGCTTATAAAATAGCAAGAATACGTCTGTGCGTAAGGGGTTAGTTGAGACAGTGCAGTACCAAGCACGTGTATGTGTGTGTGTGTGTGTGTGTTTGCACACAGTTGTGTCAGACTCTTTGTGACCCCATGGACTGTAGCCTGCCAGGGTCCTCTGTCCATGGGATTTCCCAGGCAAGAATACTGAAGTGGGTTGCCATTTCTTCCTCCAGGGGATCTTCCCAACCCAGGGATCGAACCCACGTCTCTTGTGTCTTCTGTACTGGCAGTCACATTCTTTACCACTGAGCCACCTGGGAAGCCCCACCAAGCACATAAGTGCTTAATAAAAGTGGAGATAGTGACTGGCAGTTGAGGTCGAATCGAACGTCAGTAAACAATGTGTGAAGACGTGGGTCATCTGGTAGCTTGAAACTCTAAGTGAGATTGGAGGCAGGCAACCCTCCTCTGAAAAGTAGAAATGTGTATACGAGTGTGGTCAGACCCACAGACAACTTTTAAAAATAGGTCCATACAGTCCATAACCTTATTGATATGCTGGAAATTTTAAATTTCTTTTGATGATTTTTTTTTCCTCTCAAAGGAGATTTTTGCAGCTGTGAGGGATGCTGTTTTTGAGCTCAGTTTAAAGGGTAAGATGCCTTTCTGACAGCCCTGGACTCAGAGACATGAAATCTTCAGGGTGGCTGGAGATGGTGAGTCTGTGATGTTTGCAGCCAACAAATAGGTGTGAAATTCTGTATGTTTTAAAAGTATGTTTAAAATGAGTATGTTTTAAATAGGTACAGCCTGAAAAAACATTATTTTCTAATTTTTCAAAGTCATGTATCTTTTAAGAGAAAATTTAGGATGTAGCAAAACAAAGAGAAGAGGAAAATTAAAATATTCATACAATTCTATGCCCAGAGATATAACCAGCAACCTCTGCTACGGCACTTTCAAGATTCTCTGTCTTAAAAATGGGACCATGTTCTGGATGCTCTGATAATTCTTCATAGCTTTTTAAAAACTTCTTTTAAGCAGTAATTTTTGTCATTATACATTCTCCTCATATATATTTTATTTTATTTATTTATTTTTTCTCCTCATATATATTTTATAAAATTAAAATTGCTTACTGTTTTGTCTGGCTATAAATGTAATACACAGATGGAAGCAATTCACATGCATAAACAAGAAGGTAAAAACCACCTGTAATCTGCCCTCCCCCCAACCCCTATAACAATCCGACTGAGCATTTTGGCACATAGTCTTTCCGAGTCTCTTTTTAATATGTCTTTTTTATACACAGATAATTCCCCTCTCCTCCAAGATTGGGTTCCGATAACATTTGATGTTCCATGAACTTCTTTTTAAATTTGAAAATACATTGGGTACAGACATAGAAAACAAACTTTCAGTTACCAAGGAGAAAAGGGAAGAGAGGGACAGATGTGAAATTTGAGATTAACAGATACAGACTACTATATATAAAATAGATAAACAACAGGACCTACAGTAGAGCACAGGGAACTATATTTAGTATCTTGTAATAACCTATAATGGCAAAGAATCTGAAAAATAATATGTATATACATATAACTGAATCACTTTGGTGTACATGTGAAACATTGTAAATCAACTCTACTTCAATAAAAAATAAAAAACAAGCAAATATATTGTGACTATCTTTCCAGTTATTAAGCATTCTTGCATAGCATCGTTTTAGGGGCTCTCTTTACAGTGTATGGATGTATTCTTTTATTCCACTGGTGGATATTTAGGTTTTTAGCATGTTTACAATATGCTTACAATAGCATGATGCATGTCTTCGCTGTTACTAATCCCTCTGTATAGCCATAATCACCTTTTCATGATATAACTCATAGAAGTGGAATTGTTGGGTCAAAAAATATAAACAGCTTATGTCTCCTGATACATGTTAACAAATTGCCCTTCACAGTGGTAGCACCCGTCTGCGTTCTGAGCCATGGAATACAACTGGGCTCATGTATCAGCATTCTCATCTATCTAGAATATTATTTTCTGCTATGATCAGGTGAAATGCATTTAAAAAATGAATTCCTATTTTTTGTTTACTTGTTTAAACAACTTCAGTCTGTATTAGAAACAAATTTGTCTTTAATTCTTGAAACAGTCACTTATTGAAACCACCTGAAATTTCTTTTGGTGCAAGATGTAAAAGGCTAAAACTTCCTTTTTCCCTAATAGTTACCAATTGTCTCAACACCCTTTATTATAGAATATTATAGAATCCATTCTCTCCCTGTGTATGTGAAGGTCACTTGTAGCATGTAATCCATGTATTCTACTGGGGTCTGTTCTTTGAATCACTGTATTTTAATTATTGGGATTAGTAATTGTAAACCGTATGTGTCTAGTAGCTGTTACCTCCTTCAGGAGGGGGAGGCTCTCACTTTTGAGAAAGAAAACTTTCTGATTCTAAAAAGATGGTTGAGTCACATTCTTCTATCTCTGCAAAATTTTCCCTCTGTTGGGACGTAAGGATGGGAAAAACAGGCCACCACAGTGAGGAAGCAGGAATTCAGAACGTGACCAACCAGTAACAAAGCTTCTGTGAAAGCTTAAGCTCCCCCAGTCCCTGGGGGTGGAGGGTCGTCACAGAAAAAAAAAAAAAAACACTAAAGATCAGCCTCAGGGATTCTGACACTTTGAGAAGTCAGCTAGATTCTGGGACCCTGATGAGAAATGAAAAACTAAGAGTTTTTAAGTTTTTTAAGAGTTTTTAAGGGTTTTAAGGAGATCATGAGGGACAAGGAAGCCTGGTGTGCTGCAGTCCTTGGGGTCGTAAAGAGTTGGGCATCACTTAGTGACTGAACAACAACAAGAGTTTGGGGAGATGAGGGAAATTTTATTCTCCAGCTTTTAGGAAAAATAAATAACTTTTTAAAAAGGATCAAAGAACCACGTCTCAGTAAGTCAACAACTTCATTGGACCAATATGCTCAAAATGCATCTTTTTGAACGCAGAAACTCTTGTTCAGCTACTGCAGTAACAAATTCTTTCTGTGGAAAAAAGTAAAGATGAGTGGAAATTGTGCTCTATCATCTCACCGTGCTTCTGAGCGACCTGAGTTTTCGCACCATGAACCCACAGCCGGAGCATCACAGCCCATGGGGGGAGGCGAACTGTAATTATAGATAAATTTAGAAGAGAAAATAAGTTTCCTGGAGTGACTGGAAAACTAAAGCTGGAAAGTAAGAGGTGATACCATTTGAGGATGAAGGACACAGAAACATCAAGTTTTACCAGCACAGATAAGCCGGCTTAGAGACGCTGAAGGCCAGCTGGGGCTCTGTGATGTGCCACGGCTCTGTCCCATTGCCGGTTCATCCTTTCTTATGGCTCCCTCCCTGCATATAGCTTTGTAAACTGCCCCGAATCCTTTCGGAAATTGAGCAGTGCCCGAACAAACAAAAATACTGATTTTTAGGTGCTTTCTGATGTATTGTGAAATTGAATTTTAACAGTCAAGGTAATTAAAATAAAAGAAGGGTTATTTTTGTTTTAATCTTTCATTATTGAAATGAAACTATTTCCTCAGTGCTTTTTAGCGCTTGTGCCTCATGGTGGTGGTCAGGCAGGTATTCTTCTACAGCGGTATTTATTGATAGCTCCTCATGCAATCATATATGCTCAGCTATACGTCTGTAGAAGGTTTTCTACAGGTGATTATTTGCTTTATAGAAATAGGATCCTTTGGGGTTTTTTGGCCATGCGGCATATGGGATGCTAGTTCCCTGACCAGGAATGGAACCCGTGCCCCCTGCATTGGAAGAGCAGAGTCCTAACCACTGGACCACTAGGGAAGCCCCAGCATCATATTTTAAATACACTCTGTTTTTGTTTTCTGAGGCTCCCTGGTGGTCTTGCCAGATCACTCTTGTAAGTCATTCTTTTGATGACTATGTGATATTTTAGGGTGTAGATAGATCACGATTTATTTAGTGATTCCCCACTCATTAGCTTGGGGTTGTCTCCACTTTTTATTTTGCCCCAATAAAGGAAACTGCAATAATCATCTTTATATATTTATTCTGAGGTAATGTGCTTTTACTTTATAGGAGTGCTGAGTTAGAGTATGTAATTTATATTAGACGTTACTAGATTGTTGTTATTTTTTTTCAGTCGCTAAGTTGTGTCCTACTCTTTGCAGCCCCATGGACTGCAGCATTCCAGGCTTCTCTGTCCTTCACTATCTCCTGGAATTTGCTCATATTCATGTCCATTGGGTTGGTGATGCCATCCAACCATCTCATCCTTTGTTGCCCTCTTCTCCTCCTGCCCTCAGTCTTTCCCAGCATCAGGGTCTTTTCCAGTGAGTTGGCTATTTGCATCAGGTGGCCAAAATACTGGAGCTTCAGCTTCAGCATCAGTCCTTCCAATGAGTATTCAGGGTTGATTTCCTTTGGAAATGACTGGTTTGATCTCCTTGCAGTCCAAGGGACTCTCAAGTCTTCTCCAGCACCACAATTCAAAAGCATCAATTCTTTGGCACTCAGCCTTCTTTCTGGTCCAACTCTCATGTCTGTATGTAACTACTAGATGTTACTAGATACCGCTAAACTGTTTTCTTGAAGATTCAAAAGCATCAATTCTTTGGCACTCAGCCTTCTTTCTGGTCCAACTCTCATGTCTGTATGTAACTACTAGATGTTACTAGATACCGCTAAACTGTAGCACCACAATTCAAAAGCATCAATTCTTTGGCACTCAGCCTTCTTTCTGGTCCAACTCTCATGTCTGTATGTAACTACTAGATGTTACTAGATACCGCTAAACTGTTTTCTTGAAGTTTCCAGTGTTTCATGATGCTATGGGCAACGCCTCTGAGGTTGTCCACATCCTCTCCAGCAGTGAGTGGTATCCTGCATTTACATTTTCACCCAGTGACTGTTTGTACGTAAATGACAGATTTCCATTTTCTGGAAAATGTAGTATTCTTAATCATGACGGAGTCACAACTCATTCTATGAAGATGAAATTTTGCTGTAGAGGTGATGGCAGGAGATGGAGAACAGTTTGAATTAACCCTCCTCTCATAAACACACAGATACACGCAAAGGTCTTAGTTTAGTTTGGTTAGATACTAAAGGCAGGGTAGGGAGCCAGTGGGGAGATTTTGTGTTAACATCAGCAGAGTCTGACCAGGTTCAAGTATGAGGACAGCTGTCTATTGAAAGGCCTTGTCTGTCAATAATCAGGAATATGTTCCATGGCAAATACACTGACCCACTTCACTTGCCACATACACACAGGAGCACACTCAGTCAGAAATTACATAGATGAAACCCCAATGGCATCGTTCTCTTTTCCACAGTTTAGCTCCTTACAATGCTGGCTGAGCTAACAGAGTCCTGGCACAGGAAGATGTGAACAGCCGCTGGAGCAAAGACTGGCTCTTGTTTGAGCCCCAGTGCACTTTTCTTCTTGCTTTCTTCAACCCTCCACACGACTGGGTGGGCCACCAGAGATGGGGTTCTGAGTTTCTGAGTTTGAGTAGGGTCCAGAGAAGGTCTTTCACAAAGGCCTGCTTCTTTTGTGGGAGTCATTTTTCTTTCTATCTCCCAATCTCCCTGGGCCCCCCAGGCTTGGCTGAGGCCTGAAGTGTGGTGAGGGGGCAGAGACAGGAATCACAGCACCCCTTTTGCCTGGCCTGTCCCTCCCCTGACAGCAGATCTAGCCAAGCCGCCAGCTTTCTGCCCACAGGATGCTGAGGGGCTGCTGGGGGAGGGGATGTGCTGGGGAAGGGGGGCCTCTGTCACCTGCCAACACTTCAAATCTTCCCCTTTTCATTCTGCCCCCACCCAACCACAGAGACCTCCACAAATCTACTGTGAGCAGCTGCAAACCCTTCTGTCAGCGGAACACAACTCTTTTATTTTATTTTATTTATTTTTAATGTTTATTTATTTACATATTTGGCTGACCCAGGTCTTTAGTTGCAACACATAGAATCTTTTTTAAAGTTAATTTGTTTATTATAATTAGAGGCTAATTACTTTACAATATTGTAGTGGTTTTTGCCATACATCGATATGAATCAGCCACGGGTATATATGTGTCCTCCCCATTCTAAATCCCCTTCCTACCTGCCTCCCCATTCCATCCCCTTGGGTTGTCCCAGTGCACTGGCTTTGAGTGCCATTTCATGCATTGAATTTGGACTGACGATCTATTTCATATATGGTAATATACATGTTTCAGTGCTATTTTATCAAATTATCTCACCCTCACCTTCTCCCACAGAGTCCAAAAGTCTGTCTTTATATTTGTGTCTCTTTTTCTGTCTCACATATAGGGTCATCATTACCATCTTTCCAAATTCCATATATATACGTTAATATACTGTAGTGGTGTTTTTCTTTCGATTTACTTCAGTCTGTATAATAGGCTCCAGTTTCATTCACCTTATTAGAATTGACTCAAATGCTTTCTTTTTAATAGCTGAGTAATATTCCATTGTGTATATATACCACAGCTTTCTTATCCATTCATCTGCCAATGGACATCTATGTTGCTTCCATGTCCTAGCTATTGAAAACAGTGCTGTGATGAACATTGGGGTACACATGTCTCTTTCAATTCTGGTTTCCTCGGTGTTTATGCCCAGCAGTGGGATTGCTGGGTCGTATGGCAGTTCTATTTCCAGTTTTTTAAGGAATCTCCACACTGTTTCCCATAGTGGCTATACTAGTTTGCATTCCTACCAACAGTGTAAGAGGGTTCCCTTTTCTCCTCACCCTCTCCATCACTTATTGTTTGTAAACTTTTTGATAGCAGCCATTCTGACTGGCATGAGATGGTACCTCATTTTGATTTGCATTTCTCTGATAATGAGTGATGTTGAACACCTTTCATATGTTTGTTAGCCATCTGTATGTCTTCTTTGGAGAAATGTCTGTTTAGTTCTTGGGCCCATTTTTTGATTGGGTCATTTATTTTTCTGGTATTGAGCTTCATGAGCTGCTTGTATATTTTTGAGATTAATTCTTTGTCAGTTGTTTTGTTTGCTATTATTTTCTCCCATTCTGAGGCTGTGTTTTCACATTGCTTATAGTTTCCTTCATTGTGCAAAAACTTTTAAGTTTAATTAGGTCCCATTATTTATTTTTGCTTTTATTTCCATTACTCTGGGAGGTGGGTCACAGAGGATCTTGCTGTGGTTTATGTCAGAGAGTGTTCTGCCTATGTTTTCCCCTAGGAGTTTTATAGTTTCTGGTCTTACATTTAGATCTTTAATCCATTTTGAGTTTATTTTTGTGTATGGTGCTAGAAAGTGTTCTAGTTTCATTCTCTTTCAGGTGGTTGACCAGTTTTCCCAGTACCACTTTTTAAAGAGATTGTCTTTTCTCCATTGTATATTTTTGCTTCCTTTGTCAAAGATAAGACGTCCATAGGTGTGTGGATTAATCTCTGGGCTTTCTATTTTGTTCCATTGATCTATATTTCTGTCTTTACGCCAGTACCACACTGTCTTGATGACTGTAGCTTTGTAGTATGGCCTGAAGTCAGGCAGGTTGATTCCTCCAGTTCCATTCTTCTTTCTCAAGATTGCTTTGGCTATTCAAGGAATTTTGTGTTTCCATACAAATTGTGAAAGTATTTGTCCTAGTTCTCTGAAAAATACCATTGGTAGCTTGATAGGGATTGCATCGAATCTATAGATTGCTTTGGGTAGTATACTCATTTTCACTATATTGATTCTTCTGATGCATGAACATGGTATATTTCTCCATCTGTTTGGGCACACAGAATCTTTAGTTGCAGCATGTGGGATCTAGTTTCCTGACCAGGAAAAGAACCCAAGCCCCCTGCACTGGGAATGTGGAGCCTTAGCCACTGGACCACCAGAGAAGTCCCAGAACAAAGCTTTTTGTGAAGATGTGAGTCATGCCATAGCCTTGTGTTTCCATCAGCTACGTGTTTACTGGTGACTTATTTACTGTCTGTCTAGGGCCAGCTCAAAGGTGGGGGCAGTAATGCCTCAAAGGCACTCACTCTGATGTCACCCAAGTGCTAGCCTTCTTTCTGTCCCGGCCCCCAAAGATGATGTAAGCCCAGGGTTGGTGCCAAGAGTACATTAGGTGCTCAGTTAGCATCTAATAAGTTGAGTTTGTGTTCTCCAGAGGGTTTGTCGATTGTACTTGGTAGTAAACATTGAGAAAGTGGAGAAATTGAGTCCTTGCCACCCTGGGATGCCCAGAGATGTTGGGTGGGGGATCCAGGAGAAGAGGTGCTGGTGGGGGTTGGGGGGGGCATGTAGAGAGAGGGCAGTGCTTCTGGCCCACTGACATCAGAGCACTCTGCCTGTGGGCGCCTGAGGCCTCCTAGGTGAGCCTTCTTGTTTGTTTTTTTATTCACTTAGACTCTGGTCCCAGACCTTGGGAATATTGAGCATCTGGGCAGGTGGCAGTACAGGGCCAGAAGGCTCCCACAGTCCTTGGTCCCCTCACTCCAGGAAACGAAGGATTGGCTCCAGCCTAGAACCTCTTTTGTAGCAGACATGAGTCTGGAGGGCTGGACGGTGTCACCCTGGCCACCCTTCATCCCAGCACAGGGCAGACCAGCACACAAAGGTGCTGGAGTTAATATATTTGAAGCCACAGCAAGCAGCCTAAGGAAGAGCATCATGAACTACACAGAGAGAACTGGATGATTTCTTCACGTAAATGAGGGGCAGGAAGGAAGATGGTCTGCAATCAATAATATATGAACCTTGAGACTGTCATATATAGTGAAGTAAGTCAGAAAGAGTAAAACAAGTATCATTTATTAAGGCATATATATGGAATCTAGAAAAATGTTACAGATGGACCTATTTGCAAAGCAGAGATAGAGACACAGATGCAGAGAACAAATGTAAGGCTACCACGGGGGAAAGGGGTGAGATAAATTGGGAGATTGGAATTGACATGTATACACTATTGATGGGCTCAGTAGTAAAAAATACACCTACCAAGCAGGAGATGCAGGTTCAATCCCTGGGTTGGGAAGATCCCCTGGAGAAGAAAATGGCAACCCACTCCAGTATTCTTGCCTGGGAAATCCCATGGACAGAGGAGTCTGGTGGTCTACAGTTCATGGGGTCGCAAATGAGTTGGACAAGACTGAGCATCTAAACCACCACAACCGCATTATTGATACTATGTACAAAATAACTAAGCAGAATCTACTGTATAGCGCAAGGAACTCTACTCAGTGCTCTGTAGTGACCTAAATGGGAAGGAAATCCAAAAAAGAGGGGATACATGTGTATGTATAGCTGATTCACTTTGCTGTGCAGCAGAAACTAACATGACACTGTAAAGCAACTATACTCCAATGAAAATCAATAAAAAATAATCATATATGAATTGAGATAAACTCTAAGATGGGGTGGTGGTTTAGTTGCTAAATAGTGTACAACTCTTTGTGACTCCCTGGACTGTAGCCTGCCAGGCTTCTCTGTCTATGGGATTCTCCAGGCAAGACTATTGGAGTGAATTGCCACGCCCTCCTCCAGGGGATCTTCCCAACCCAGGAACTGAACCTGAGTCTCCTGGATTGCAGGTGGATTCTTTACCAAATGAGCCACCAGGGAAGTCCTAAGATGAGGACCTGCACGTAAAAGGCAGTCAATTAATGGAAAAAAACAGGACTCCGGAGAGCCAGGGAGACCTTGCAGGGACAGAAGTGCCCTTTTCAGCACTCTTGCTTTCGGTTTGATAAGAATCACACGTGTCACACGTATTTCTGGGAATCCCAAACTCATCAGTGTTGAGGCCTCTGGTTTCCTTCTGTTGGGGTTGATGCACGGAGCTTTGCAGCGGGAGGACTCCAGGAACCAGTGACTCACAGCCACCAAGGAGTGTTGGTGACGCATCTGAGGAGGTTTCCCAAGAAGCAACAGAGGAAATCTCTTTCATCCTCCATACCTGGAAAGGCCCCTGAACATAGGGCTCTTTCTCTCTTTCCCTTTGGGGTGGTAGATTCTGATCAGGTCTGCAGCCCACACTGTGGGGCTGGGGATCACGTTCTGAAAACACGTTGCTCACTTTCTACAGGTAGAGAACAGCCGGCGGGGGGTGGGGGTGGGGCTGAGTCAGGATGTAAATGAAGGGGATATGAGAGCCTCCTTCCTCCTTTGAACTTGGCCTCCACTGGGGGAGGGGGCACACCCTTGCTTCCCACTGAGAGGACGGCGGGGAGGAAACCAGCATTGCCCCAGACCCTCCTATCTGTGGTCATTAAAGGCCAACAGCAAGATCAAGAAGGAGATACCACTGGAGCCCCCATTTCAAAGGAAAGAACAGGTTCACAGAGGTCAAATAGCCTGCTCAAGGTTATAGAGCTGGTAGAGTAAGACCCTGTTGTCCAGCCACCTCAGCGTGTATCACTGATTTCCATTGTACAGATTTTTAAAAATCATGATTTAATAACAAATCCCTCATTGATGGCTATTTAAACTGATTCCAGTTTTTTAATATTACAATCACCAGAGCCTCTTTTTGACAGAAGCTGTTTCTTTTTTCCAAGCTTTTTCTTTCTCCCCAGTTATAAAAGTAATAGGTTGCCGGGGACCAGCCCCGGCTGATCCAGGGTATTCGAAGGAGAGACGGCGTAGGCGAGGATCAGGATACAATAGCTTCAATTAGATATTAATTAAAGATATAAAGAGTAATAGAATAAGGATAGCTCAGTAGGAAAATTCAGTGGAGAAAAGAGGCTGAGTAGCTTGGTTTACGCGGGAGACCAATAAAACTTCAAGACAAGAAGTTTGCACCACTTACGTAGGCCGCAGGCGTCCTTCCGTTCTCCCGAAGGAGAGGAGACACTGAGGCCTCCCCGGTCGGATCTTAGAAGCCCAGGCATAATTAGTAAGCATGGTGGGTTCCGCGCT
>NW_011495040.1:3440227-3464181 GCF_000754665.1 Bison bison bison
CTGGCCAGGGGGGCCTGCTGACAATTTACGACCCTCTCCTTGTGACAGCGGTCAGTCAATCAGGACACTTATTTCTCCAGGGCTGATTATTCTCAAAACAGACGCCACCCAAATAAAGTTACATTCCTACAGGGTGAGGGTGTAGTGGGTTTTAGTTAAGGAAAGAATTTACTTAGCCTAAGGTCTAACGTGATTAATATCAAAGGTTAATACTTATTCCTTCTATATATTCATTAATGTGTGTAAGGGCAGGGGATATGGAGACTTAGCAACAAACATTGGCTCAACAAATGAAAAACCCTTCACCAACACAATTTCTAATTAGCCCATTATACTTATACTAATAGTTTTCTAACTTTTCTAAGGAACCTGTTTTTAGAAGGTTTAAAGCATCTTGTGCCTCTCACGGTTGGGAGGCTGTGAGTGATCACATGTGGCCGGAGGAGCCTGTCAGGCAGGCTAGAGAACCTTCAGAGGAGTTTGTAGGTTAAAATACTCTTGTCACACCCAAGAGTTTTTATTGACTGGAGCTCTAGGTTAACTCCTTCTCCGAAAGAGGTCGTGGGGGACAGCCCCCCGTAAAGTCAGAGGTGTAGGTAAGAGCACAAAGTAGTAAAGTAGGCAGGCTCTGGTTATGGGGGTAGACGCTCGAGGATTTCCAGGGGGACTCCTGAGGCTCGATCCCGCCTTTGCGTATGTCGAGCCTCCTTCCTCATGACCTTTGTCACGGGCGGAGTACCTCACTCTGGCCCCCAACATCAGGTGATTGTTGTGGGGAAAAAAAAAAAAAAATTCACAGACAGTAGAAATGTACAATGCAAAAATGGAAATTCCCCAGTGTAATTGCCATTAACAGTTTGGAGTCGATCTTTCCAGACCTTTTTTTATGCATATAGGAACAAACATGTCCAGAGGTCTCGATATATTATTAGAGAAAAAAAATCAAGCAAAACGATTCTATGTTCTATGTTTTATATTATACATTATATTTTTATAAGATTCCAAGTTTTGGTTTAGAAAGTACATGCAGAGGGACTTCCCTGTGGTCCAGTGACCCAGTGCAGGGGGCCTGGTTTCCATCCCTTGTCAGAGAACTAGATCCTACACGTCCCAGCTATGAGTTTACATCCTGCAACTATAAGTTTCTACATGCTGCAACTAATACCTAGCACAACCAAGTAAGTAAAAAGAAATAAATTTTTTTAAAAGATAGGAGAGAATTTTTAATAAATAAATAAAAAGTACATGGAATTTTTAATAAATTAAAAAAAAGTACATTTTGGAAGAATAAGAAACTTTAAAATACCAATTTTACACATTTCTGCAATGTTCTGTACTTGGATTTTTAGAATCTCTCTTTATAGAAGTATAATGTACATCTATTTCCATAGCTATATATGAAAGTTGAGGGCTTCCCACGTGGCTCAGTGGCAAAGAATCTGCTTGCCAATGCAGGAGATGCGGGTTCAATCCCTGAATCAGGAATATCCCCTGGGGAAGGAAATGGCAACCCACTCCAGTATTCTTGTTTGGAAAATTCCATGGACAGAGGAGCCTGGTGGGCTATAGTCCTTGGGATCGCAAAAGAGTCAGACATGACCTAGGGACTAAGCCACAATATGAAAGTTGACATCTCATGACTATACAGCTGTATGACTTTTCACAAACTGAATATCCCCTGGGACCAGCTCCCATATGGAAAAACAAAACCTCTGCTCCCTTCTCATGATCATCCTTGCACCAAGGGTACCCATATCCTGACTTCTAACTTACATACATTTGCCTGTTTTTTTAAATCTGTGCTTGAATTTTAACAGTGACCACGTATTACATTTAAAAAGAGAATAATCTGGGACTTTCTAGGCAGTCCAGTGGTCAAGACTCTGTGCATCCACCGCAGGGGACTCAGGTTCGAGTCCTGATCGGGGAATTAAGATCCCACATGCCTCACAGTGAGGCCAAAATAAATAAATAATAAAAAGAATAATCCATACAGATGTTAAAATAGATGCAGATGTAGCGGTCATCATTTGACGGCAGTGAATAGGCATCAGTTCTTTTCTTCACAGGTACATGGAGTCCCTTGCACAGCATTTGATCTAACTGGCTCTTTTTAAGGGACATTTGGATTGATTCCAAGTTTTGGCTCACAGGCAACACTCCAAGGAACAACCTAATGCATATTTCTATGCCACATCACTTTGGGATGTGTTTCATTAAGATACATGCCAGGATGTGTTTCTTTAAGCTACACACCGACAGGTGAAACTCCTAGTCAAAAGATAGCTAAATCAAGAAACATTTTTGGATATTTTGCTGTAACAGCCCTACAGAAAGCAATAAATGCTCTGTTACTTCTTCAAAACAAGAGTCAGGGGCTGAGTGCAAACCTCCTCACCGCAGCCCCCCTCACTGGCAGTCAAGTCTGTACACCTGGCTCCCAAGGCAGATGGAGCCCAGGCGGCACCGAAAACAGAGGCCCGCCTCCCCCACCCAGACCCCCAAACCTCACTCCACGAGAACGTGCAAACAACTAAACACTACCACAAAGACAGCGGCTGGGAGATGCAGTTAAATAGCAGAGCTCGGAGAGGGATGAGGCCGCTGAGGCCTGCTCTTAACTTCCTCTGCGGACGGGGTGTGACCTTCAGGGAGGGCATAGTGCACATCTGGGCCTTAGTCTCTTATTAAATAGGGCATCTCGGAGCTAAGTGAACCCTGGAGGACTCTGGTCCAGGCTTCCCTGGTGGCTCAGATGGTAAAGAGTCCACCTGCAATGAGGGAGACCCAGGTTCAATCCCTGGGTCAGGAAGATCCCCTGGAGGAGGAGATGGCAACCCACTCCAGAATTCTTGCCTGGAGAATTCCATGGACAGAGGAGCCTGGTGGGCTACAGTCTGTGGGGTTGCAAAGAGTCAGCAACGACTGAGCGACTAACACTACACTTCTAAATAGGGCATCTTGGAGGAAAGTGAACGCTGGAGGACTTGGTCTAGATTAACCCGGCCCTTTCCGCTGATCTGTCAGCCTCAGAAGACAACCTGTTCTGTTGACCTCACAGTTGGTGGGCAGAAAATGTTTGCCTCTCTTCCGCACTTCCTTCATCTAAGTCTTTCTGACTCCCGTCCACTACAACTAGACCTGCCCTGCCCTCCGACTCCACAGGAAGCCTTTCAGATGCCAGAAGATGTTTCACTCCAGCCTGAGTCACAGTCACGTTCTGTGGCTGCCAGAGGCCTCTGCATGGAGCCTGGTTTGTCATTGCCCTTCTTAAATTACACCTCCCAGCCCAGGGCAGGCCAGGAAATGCAGGTGGGACTCTCCTCCTTTGACCTGGGTCATGTGCTTCTATTAACATGGCCAAACGTTGAATTCTTCTTTGGCCCGATAGTTCTTAAGTTGCTCAAGTGCAGGCTGGGAAACTAAGATAAGATCCAGGGCTCTTATCACTCCTCCATTCCAGCTCAGCATCTTCTCCTTGTAGCTTTCTTCTCTGACTACTGAAGCTGAGAAACAGTAAAATATTAATGGACATGCGGCAGAGACCCTGAGGTCTCTCACCTTCCCCTCTCTCTCTTTTTATTTTTTGATGTGGGTCATTTTTAAAGTCTTTATTTGGTTTGTTACATCGCTGCTTCTGTTCTATGCTTTCGTTGTTTGGCCAGAGGCATGCAGGATCCCAGCTCCCCAAACTGGGGAGACTGAACCCCTGTCTCCCGAGTTGGAAGGTGTGGTCCCAACCACTGAACCACCAGGGAAGTCCCTCTCACCTCTTCTTTGGTGCAAGTTCTCCTGCCTCATGGCCAGGCGTCCCCAGGGTTCCATGCTCAGTAGAAATGAACAGGTGCTAGTGAAAGCAGTTTTGGGGTTGGCCCTGGAGGCACCTGCTTCCTGGCTGTAGGTGCCCTGGGTGCTTCCATCCCCTCCAGGCTTTCTCTACAGCTACGAAGAGGACTACGGCATGTTTGGGGGCAAATGAGGGTGGCGCTAATGGTAAAGAACCCTCCTGCCAATGTAGGAGACGTAAGAGATGTGGGTTCAATTCCAGCTTGGGAAGATCCTCTGGAGGAGGAAATGGCAACTCACTCCAGTATTCTTGCCTAGATAATCCCATGGACAGAGGAGCCTGGCAGGCTACAGTCCACAGGGTTGCAGAGTAGGACACAACTGCAGCAACTTAGCACGAACACATGAGGAGCTTGATGCAGAATGAAGCCATAGTCATTTTAACCTCATTAATTTCTTTTTAACTGAGCGCCAACATCTTTGCCGCATAGATGAGCTTTTGTGCATTTACATCACAGGAGCCATCCGTATTTTTTACCCAAGACTTTATTGTTACAACAAAGATATTACCATAAAAGGAACAGTGAGCAAGAGAAGAAATATATAAACCATGGGAAGGCAGAAGTGAAAGCTGAAGAACTTCCTATTGGGAGATCAAAGGGCCTCCTGTCTCCCAGACCACAAGTTCCCAGGCCCAAAGGAGGTCCTCAGAAACTGAAGTGACGCTGAGAGCCAGATCAGCCCCTTGGAAGCCTCATTTCCAATCTGGGTCTGCTCTCAGGGGCCACCCTGTGGAAAGGGTTAGCCCCGGGAAGACTAAGGGGACCCATCCCATCACCATCCCATGAGAGATTCGGGTCTCAGTGTCATTGCCCTACCTGGGCAAAGAAATGTGGTGGCTGGACGGTCAACACAAAGTTCCCGGACCAACCCAGGCTGAGTTACAGGAGCCAGAAGTGGTGCACTGGGCGTCATTCTGGACTCAGTCGTGCAGAGCGCCTTGCAAGTAGCAGGAAGTGCCGTGGGGTTCTGAAGCCTTCTCTCTAAGATTGTCAGTGATCATGTAACAAGTAGATCCCATGCATGAGGCCCATAGAAAGAACTTGCAGTAGTTAAAAACAGGCAGCTTCTGCGGTTTCAGTGACATTTCCACGGCTGAGTGTGTCCATTCTCTCTCATTTTTCTGGATCTCGCTCATCACTGACCAATGTATTTTTGTAGCGGGACACCAGAAAACATATTCTCTGGTCACTTGTAAAACCTGAAAACAATGGGAAACGCGTGAAACCACTTATTTTCAGGCAAATGCTATTGAATTTCCTGATAAATAGCTCCTCAGGATGCAGGGCTCCAGTCCCAGTAAGTAGCCTAGGGCCAAGAGGTTTGTATTAGAATGTTTTTAAGGCCCATCTTCGTCATTAAAGAAAAATTTAAAATGCCTGGAGAAGGAAATGGCAACCCATTCCAGTATTCTTGCCTGGGAAATCCCATGGACAGAGGAGCCTGGCAGGCTACAGTCCATAGGGTGGCAAAGAGTTGGACATAACTTACCAACTAACACTAACACTTTCACGCTCAGGATGGATTTTCTAGCTCCAAGTCACCTTCTGAGGAACTGCCTCACTTTGTACTGCTTTGGGTAAACATAAAGACTATTGTTTAAGACACACACCAAAAATTAAAATGCTTAAAAAAGTGCAGCCCTAAGAACTCTAGCTTTGAATAGTGTTACCTCTTGCGGTGCCTTCTAAGATAAGCGATTCACCTATGTGCATTAAGGGACCAGAGGAAGATGACCTGCTGACGGATGATTTTCTAAAGCCAGTTAGCAGGTGGGGAATATCTGCCCCAAACTGCAACCTGAATTTGTAACAGCTGCTCTTTGAGGCCCAGGGACTATTTCATCCACACCTGGATCATGAGAGTAAACCCAGAGGTGGTTTCCGAACTTCTTTTAGCCTCAGACCCTTTTGTTCAATGACATCTTACAGGTAAGTGTAACTATGGGCAATGGATGAGAGGAGAGCTGTTTGGAATGAAGAGGGTGAAGGGGCTTGGGTCCCCCCTAGGGCCACCCCCAGCCCCTTGCTCGCCTGACCTGATCCTCAGAACCCCTGGGTTTGCCACAGCATGAGGTCTGGCAACAGACTCCCCCTGAACTGGCATCAAATCACCAGGGGAACAAATTGAAACAAAGTGGTGGGAGGGAGGCAGAGTCACAGGCAGTACCCTGACGGGGAGACATTTTCCATAAAAGGTCACCGCAAGGAATATATGACTGAAACACACCGGAGGTCTAGGGTGAGACAAAAACTCTTAAGTTACTGTCTCCTAAATGTGGGGGCACCCCACTCCAGTACTCTTGCCTGGAAAATCCCATGGACGCAGGAGCCTGGTAGGCTGCAGTTCATGGGGTCGCTAAGGGTCAGACACGACTGAAGCGACTTCATTTTCACTTTTCACTTTCATGCACTGGAGAAGGAAATGGCAGCCCACTCCAGTGTTCTTGCCTGGAGAATCCCAGGGATGGCGGAGCCTGGTGGGCTGCCGTCTATGGGGTCGCACAGAGTTGGACACAACTGAAGCGACTTAGCAGCAGCAGCAGCAGCAAATGTGGGAGAGTTTCTAAATCTAGCACATGAAGTAAAAATTGCAGACCATCACAATGATCATCGAAGGACTTCTCTGGTAGTCCAGTGGTTAAGAATCTGCCTGCTGATACAGGGGAAAATGGGTTCGATCCCTGGTCCTGGAAGATTCCAGCTGCAAGGCAACTGAGCCTGTGCACCACAACTACTGAGCTCATACTCTAGAGCCCAGGAGCCCCAACTACTGAAGCCCACGTGCCCAGAGCTTGTGCTCTGAAGCTAGAGAAGCCACCACAATGAGAAGCCTGCACACCACAACTAAAGAAAGTCTGCTCACAGCAATAAAAACCCAGTACAGCTAAAAAAAAGAAAATTATCATCAAAAAATTATGAAATGTAGCAGGCATGTTTAAGCAACTGTATAATACAACATGTATAAATATACCCAAATACAATGTGTATGATAATGTAGAACATATAGTATAGTGAGTATATTTGAAAATTTGTAATTTCAGAATATTTAAAAGTACATTGTAGTCTTCCCTGGTGGCTCAGTGGTTAAGAATTTGCCTGCCAATGCAGGAGACACAGGTTCAATCCCTGATCCAGGAAGATCCCTCTTGCCTTAGGGCAACTAAGCCCAGCACGCCACAACTACTGAGCCTGTACTCTGGAGCCCAGGAGCTGCAACTACTGAAGGCCGAGAACCCTAGAGCCTGTGCTCCACAAGAGAAGCCACCGCAATGAGAAGCCCTGGCACCACAACTATAGAGTAGCCCCTGCTCACCTAACCTGGAAAAAAGCCTGTGTAGCAATGAAGACCCAGTATAGCCAAAAATAAGTAAATAAATAAAAATAAACATTTAAAAACTACTTTGTATGTTGCACATCTGAAACCATTATAATATTGTATGTCATTTATAATCAACAAGAAAACATTTTGTGTCTTGGTTGTTGGGCTCATAAAATCGTCTTTTGTAAGTAGCATGAGCTGGTGCTTGGACTCCAAGAATACAGGAGCTGAGCACTTGGAAGGTGTTTCCCCCGTAAGTCCTTACAATAGCCATGTGATTGTTACTGCTGTCCCATTTTATAGATGAGGGATCAGAGGCTCAGAGAGGTGAAGTGACTTGCCTGCAGTCACAAGGATGGTGAGTAGCAGACAGAATTCAAACCAAGATCTGCTTGAATGGAGCCAAAGCTCTTGATCCTCAGTCTAGGGGCAGGAACTTTCTTTTTTTTTTTCAAACACCTCTACATAGAGGGGAATGTAATTAATGAGATAGGTAGATGTGAAACTATCTGTTTTGAGGCAGAAAAATCAGTCCAAGGGCACAGCCCATGGCCAAATAGTGGTCCAGAAGCCCTTCACTATGGAAGCAGCAAGCAGCCTTGGCTTCTGCTGGAGCTTACACAGTTCAGTGGGCCTAAAGAGCAAGCTTGTTGCCCCTGTGTCTGTGTAACTGAGCCGGTGGGTTTGCTGACTCCTGGGACCCAGGTGGGGTCAAGTCCAACACACAACACTAGCCAGGAAGGAATTCCACTGCCAGTGGGGGTCAACTGACTTGTCTTCAAGTTCCATTCTGCTCTCTACTGCCCCAAATGCTTTGAGCAGGTCTTGATCTGTAAAAATAACCCTCTTATGTCATGCAGGACCAAGTTTAATGAAATAACAGGGGGCAAAAGTTTGGGATATCCTTCTGGTTCTAAGCAAGCAGGAGTTGACTGTTTATTCAATAACCTATAGTGGAAAAGAATCTGAAAAATAAAATATATATAACTGCATCACTTTGCTGTACACCTGAAACTAATCCGTTCAGTTCGGTCGCTAATGTAAATCACCCATATTGCAATTAGAAAAAAAAGAAAAGAGTTCACTGTTATCCTCAAAAAATCTAAGAGCTAAATCTTACCACACTTGACATAAACAACTGGCCAGTATTCTGTTTGCTTAGTTTCTCTCTCTGCCTGAACTCCATCACCGCATCTACTCATACAGTGTGTGAGTTTTTGAAGGTGGTGCCTGGCTGGGGCTCCTCAGATGCCTGTGAGCAGCCGCCAGGGGCTACACCCAGGGCTGCAGGCTGGGCACTTTTTCAAGACCTCAGCCACTTACTGTTTTAAGAGACGAAGCCGGGCTCTCCTCTGCAGGCCTGGAAGGAGAAAACAAAAGTGCTGGTTGACATGGGTTGTGAACTGCAGATACCAAGCCCCAGAGAGCAAGCAGAGTGATGAGAGGGACAGCCGACGCCTAGAACCACTTCTTTTGATTCCAGGCTCTGCTCCTCATGGG
The DNA here is from genome assembly GCF_000754665.1 of Bison bison bison. NCBI lineage: Eukaryota > Metazoa > Chordata > Mammalia > Artiodactyla > Bovidae > Bison > Bison bison. The sequence goes on from NW_011495040.1 coordinate 3,448,895, forward strand.
TTTTAACTCCTTTAATGCTAGAAGTTGAATTTTATTATCTCATTTTGCATATGGGGAAACTGATCTAGAGAGTGAGTGTGTAACTGAGTAACTTGCTTAAAATCCTGTAGCTAGTGAGGGATTGTTTGTGTGCCCTTGAATGCACCATCTTGCCCTTCACGGCAGGTCATGAAGGAGAGGCTGTACAGACAGGTGGTCTTAAACCAGAGCTTGTGGACTCTGAGGGTGTGCAAGATTTCCCCTTGGAATGTAAGAAGGAAATATGAGCATGTGTATTTTCATGTTTATCTCATCCTTTTTATTTCTGAAGAACATTTAATAATATACACAGTATTGAGTTGGCCAAAAAGTTCATTTGGGATTTCTGTAAGATGGTACAGAGAAATCTGAACGAACATTTTGTCTAATGCAATATATTAAATAAATCCAGATAACATAAATGTTAATAATTTATTAAATAAGTATTTATAAGTATATATTAAATATATACATACACAATATTTTAAAAATACAGTTAGTTGCAGTTAGTATTTATAATTAAAAGATTTTTTTCACTGATGAGTTCATTGAGCAAAATGTTTGCAGACCCCTGAGCTCTAATGGTTCTTAGAATGAAATAAATGGATCCTTTTTTGGGTGGCAATTATATGCAAAAGTGTGCACACTATGCATTTCCCTGTAGAGGGGGTCGATAATTGTGATCATATGTTCAAAGGGGTCTGTGACTTATAAAAGAGCCACTGACCTAGTCTACGTTCCAGTGGGCCAACCCCTCTCATTTTATAGAAGCCCAGAGAGGGTGAGTGACTTGCACAAGCCCAGAGTGGCACCAGTGAGCAGAAGAGTCAGGAGTAGAGTCTGGGGCTCTGGGCTCTTGGCCAGCTGTGCTGGCCTTCCCTGAAACTACCCTGAAAGTGAAAGTGCTAGTTTCTCAGTCAAGTCTGACTCTTTGTGATCCCATGGACTGTAGCCCACCAGGTCCTTTGTCCATGGAATTCTCCAGACAAGAACACTGGAATGGGTTGCCATTCCCTTCTCCAGCGGATCTTCCCAACCCAGGGATCGAACCCAGGTCTGCTGCATTGCAGGCAGATTCTTTACCATCTGAACCACCAGCTCGCCTAGGGGACCGTAGACGGAGGTGGTCCTACCCCTGAAGTGGCTGAGAACAGCAAACCATCTCTGAGTTTCCCAACAGCCTCAGGGGAGGATTTCTAGTTCTGGGGGGCGAAATGCAACCCCCAGTGTAATTTCCGTGCACTGTTTCCACCCCAACTGCTCCTGGGTGTTCCTGCTGACAGAGTACACGCCCTGGGGCAGGACTTTACAAAAACAAGCCGGGGAGGTAGGTAATATGGTTACCCTGGGTAGGGCCCCTGAGCCTCAGTGGGGCCAGGGCATCTGCCCAAGTCGCTAGATCAAGGGTTGAATTCAAATCCAGGTTTGTCTGACTCCAGAGATGGGGTGGTCTCTGACTCCTGCAGCTTGGTCTCAGGCCAAGAATCACTTCTCAGACTTATCATGGGTTTGGGGTTGGAGGAGCAAACTTCCCACCAGCTGCCACCTGCCTGTTCCCCTAGAGAAGAAAGGACCCTCGGGGACACATCCAGCAGCAAAAGGAGTCACCATGAAGACCCAGGCTTGCCAGGCGGCTCAGTGATAAAGAATCTACCTGGAGAAGGAAATGGCAACCTACTCCCGTATTCTTGCCTGGGAAATTCCATAGACAGAGGAGCCTGGCAGGCCAGTCCTTGGGGTTTCAAGAGTAGAACACGACTGAGCGACTGAGCAAACACATGTACATGGCGGCCCAAGAGGGAATAACTTACAGCGCAGGTGGATGGCCACACCCAAGGACACCAGAAGAATCAGGACACCGGCCGCCAGGAGGCCGAGGATGAGCGGGGCACAGGACAGACCTGGAAAACACATGCGTGTTGAATGAACATTTGAGACGTGCAGATAAACACAAAGAAGTAAAAATCCACAGGAAGCCCCACCCACCACTCAGAGAATACCACTTTTTTCCATGCTTCATTCTAGTCTTTTCTAGGCTCTTTAAACATATTGAAATCATTTCATATATAAAACTTCAGGAAAGTGAAAGTGAAGTCGCTCAGTCGTGTCCAACTCTTTTTGACCCCAAGGACTGTAGCCCACCAGGCTCCTCCATCCATGGAATTTTCCAGGTAAGAATACTGGAGTAGGTTGCCATTTCCTTCTCCAGGGGATCTTCCCGACCTAGGGATCGAACCTGGGTCTCCCACATTGCAGGCACATGCTTTACCGTCTGAGCCACCAGGGAAGCCCAATCTTCAGGTCCCACATCCAAATTTTAACAGTTAATAAACTCAGTAGCTACTTTTGTTCAAAATGAGATAGACAATTTGCATGCCTGGTAATGGGATTTTTATTATTTATTAAAAAAAATTTTAATTTTAGAAGAAATAGCTGAATGTATTTTCACGGTAGCTCCTTCACAGAAGTAACTACCACTGTTAATTTGCATATACATATATGTAATTTACATAGACACATCACATATAGTTTTTTTTAATTTATTTTTAATTGGAGATAGTTGCTTTACAGTGTTGTGGAGGCTTCTGCCATACATCAACATGAGTCAGTCATAGGTGTACATAGGTCCTCTTCTTCTGGAACCTCCCTCCCACCCCTCAAGGTTATGATAACCTAGGTTGATAACCAGGTTGAGCTCCTTGTGCTATGCAGCAATTTCCCATTACCTCACACTGGTCAGAATGGCCATCACCAAAAAGTCTACAATGAATGCTGGAGAGGGTGTGGAGCAAAGGGAACCCTCTTGTGCTGTTGGTGGGAATGTAAATTGATACAACCACTATGGAGAACAGTGTGGAGATTCCCTAAAAAACTAAAAATAAAACCACCATGACCCAGCAATCCCACTGCTGGACATATACCCTGAGAAAAGCATAATTGCAAAAGACACATGTACCCCAGTGTTCATTGTAGCACATACAGTTTTAAAAATACAGAGGCTTATACAGTACAAATTGTTCTGCAACCAGGCTTTTTTCTTAAACATGCCAGCATATTCTTTGTTCTAACAGCATGTCATCTGAAGTATGGCTGTACCATGGATTATTTAGCCATTAATGTACATTTTGTTTGTTTTTTGAATTTTACAAATAAGGCGGCAGAGAACATCCAGGTTTGTTTCTCCCTGTGCAGCAGCCTGCCCAAGGCAGATACTAAAAATAAGAACAACTAACCATAGACTATATCCATTTTCAATAATAACAGATACTATAAAATGCCTTCCAAAAAGGCTTCACTGAGTTCCATTCCTAATCATCAGTCATGTACCCTGCCTACTCCTGACATTATCAGAGATTTTAACTTTTGCAGAGCAGTGGGTGAAAAATAATATTTCATTTCAATTTCCTACTTGCCAATTTCAGCCTATTTTCATGTATTGACCATGTATGATTTTTCTTCTATGGAAGAAGAAAAATTTGTCCTTCTGCTCATTTTGTAAATTATGTAAACAGCAGAGTTTATATCAAATATAAACTGATACCCCAAATCTTTCTCTGATACTCTTTCTTTCCCTGTGACTGGTCCTTGTGAGTAGCAAAGCAGGCAGAATCAGGACCCATGGGTGAAAAAGGCAAGGCTGCAGACTGATACCCAAGGTTGAAAAAGAAAGAGTTTTGGATGTCAGAGAAGGGGTAGAACGTTTACTGAAGATCTGTTATGTGTCAAGTACAGTACTAACTGCAAACTCCCATCTTGTGAGGAAGGAAGGAATTACTATCATTTTTATCTCTCATTTTACAGTTCAGAAAAAACAAGATTCAAAGAAGTTCAATTACCTGCCCAAGGCGATCTGGATAGTAAAAAGCAGGGCCTGGATACAGATTCAAGTCTCCTGAGTTCTACAGTCCCTGCCAGTCCCATGGCTATAGCTTTAGGGCAGGAGAGGTGGTGGGGCAGGGCGGGGTGGGGAAGGGAGGAAGGAAATGGCATGGGCTGCTCTTGGGGAGGGAACCACCATCACCAAGGCTGGATGGTGCCACGCGGAGAGGAAAGTTTGGTGAGTGGCCCTGGGAGGTCCTTTTCCGTTCTGAGATGTGAGTTTCTATCTGCCTCCCTCTCATCTCCATGGGTTTCCTAACCTGGATGAACCTCAGAAATGTGATGCAAAGTGAAAGAAACCAGGCATGAAAGACCATATACCATATGACTCCATTTGTACGAAATGTTCAGGAGAGATGAATCTATAGCAACAGAATGTAGATTAGCAGTTGCCAGGGGCTGGGAGGGGGGACAGAGATTAACTATAAATAGGCACAAGGGATCTGAGAGTTTGATGGAAACGTTCTAAAACTAGTTCGTGGTGATGGTTGCATTACTCGGTAAATTTATTAAAAATCACTGAGTCATGCACTTAAAATGGGTGAATTTTATGACATGCAGATTATGCCGGGATAAAGTTTTAAGTAATGGAGGTGGGCATAAGCTGCAGGGATGTGGAAGGTAGAAAGACCCCTTTCTTCTGGGCGGAGAGGGGTCAGGGGAAGCCTCCTGAGCTATGACCTGAACTAGAGACCTAGACACAGCTAAAGGTCCTGGGTGAAGTGAAATAACCTCCCCAAAATGTGACTCCAGGGAAAGCTGCTGCTTGCCTGTGCATCACATCTACAGAGTAGCCTCTGTTCACCACAACTAGAGAAAAGCCTGTGCAGCATGAAAACCCAGCACAGCCAAAAAACAAATAACAACTTAACAACAGAAACAAGGAAAAATGCTGCTGGGAGCATTCATGTGCAAGTGTTTGGCAGATAGATCCTTCATTAGGGGCGCGGGTAGCCTAGTGGTAAAAAAAAATCCACCTGCCAATGCAGGAGATGCAAGTTCGATCTCCGGTTGGGGAAGATCCCCTGGAGAAGGAAACAGCAACCCACTCCAGTATTCTTGCCTGGGAAAGTCCATGGACAGAGGAGCCTGTTGGGCTATAGTTCATGGGGTTGCACAGAGTCAGACACGACTTAGCGACTGAGCACTGAGTCCATTAAGTTTTGTCCTGTGACGATTTACGAGTGTGTCCCCCACTAGAATATGAGCGATTGGAAAACAGCACTGCTGTCGCACTCAGCTCTCCTTTAGACTCCAGCTCAGGGCTAGAGAAACAGGCTAGAGTCCACACTTGTGAAGAGTTTATGGAAGGAAGGGAGGGAGAAAGGGAGAACGAGTGTTGGCTGTGCTTCTGAGAATCCGGAGGAATGGGAGAACTCACGTTTCTGAGTCACCCGGGTTGGGACTCGATGGCACACTTTCTTTTTAGGGCTGGTCTTCTTGGTTGGCTGGGGAGAGGTAGGAAGAACATCAACTGCAAAAATAAGCAAGACACATGTCTTAGCCAGGTAAACCGCAGGTGGACTCAGAGACAAAACTTATAACTGCATGTCTGATACTCAGGTATTAAAATCCTTCTCAGTGTTCCCTCAGAGAAGGCAATGGCACCCCACTCCAGTACTCTTGCCTGGAAAATCCCATGGACGGAGGAGCCTGGAAGGCTGCAGTCTATGGGTCGCTGAGGGTCAGACATGACTGAGCGACTTCACTTTCACTTTTCACTTTCATGCATTGGAGAAGGAAATGGCAACCCACTCCAGTGTTCTTGCCTGGAGAATCCCAGGGTCGGGGGAGCCTGGTGGGCTGCCGTCTATGGGGTCGCACAGAGTCGGACACGACTGAAGTGACTTAGCAGCAGCAGCAGCAGTGTTCCCTAGGCTGTCATGGGCTTGAAGGTCACAGATCAATGGGATTTTTGATCTAGTAATTCTCAGATGGATCTGAGGGCTCAGAGATGGAGGTCAACTTGGTGTCTTGGAGAGAGGGGCTCTGGAGCCATCCAGATATGAAAAGAGCCCCAAGACCCCTGATCAACCATTGTGTGGACTGCAAGAAGATCAAACCAGTCAATCCTAAAGGAAACCAACCCTGAATATTCATTGGAAGGACTGATGCTGAAGCTGAAGCTCCAACACTTTGGCCACCTGATTTGAAGAGCTGACTCACTGGAAAAGACCCTGATGCTGGGTCAAAGGAGGAGGCAGTGAGAATGTGATTAGAGAGCATCACCGTCTCTTGAGCAAACTCCAGGAGACAGAGGACAGAGGAGCCTGGTGTGCTGTAGCCGTGGGGTTGCAAAGAGTCAGACATGACTTAGCAGCTGAACAACAGTAATGACTAGGGGCAAGTCCTATTGCTTCTTTGTGAGATGACCCCCATCTCCTTTCTAAGGTGGTTGTGAGAATGACAGGGAACAGTGAGCCCAGCAAAGTGAGTGGTATGGATGGCTTCACCTCACTGAAGATCTTGAGCTACATCTGGAGTCCCCTAGCCCTTGGCATGACCAACCCCCGAGCCCTCCTCCTTGTGTGAATGGAAGAAGCTGGAAGAAAGGAGGTGGTGCCTTTTTCTGGACAATACCAAGCAGGTTGGGAGGTTGTGTAGGTTGAGATTTTCTTCCTCAGCCTCAGTGGTTAAGAATCTGTGCTTCCACGGCAGGGGGCACAGGTTCGATCTCTGGTCAGAGAACTGAGATCCCACATGTCCTGGTGCTCAACCAAAAAAAAAAAAAGCAAAAACCAAGCAAACATATGTTATCAGAGGGACCTTTAGACTAGTCTCAACCTTTAATTTCAAAGGTGAACACTAGTGATGTAAAGGACTGACCCCTATGAGGCCCCACAAAGGAAAGGGCCTGGCTGGGGTCCGCAAGTTCCTCTCCTGACTCCTGGTGGGTAACGCCTCTCTTTCATTCTAATCCACTGTCATATGACTGAAGTGGTGGGATAGGGCAGGCGGACAAGCCCACAGGGCAAAGGGAGACGCCCGAGGCTCAAGAATCCAACCCCCTGCCTCTGACAGCAGGGAAAAGACATTTCGCTGATTTTCTGCAAAATGGTAGGAGAGGGAATTGTGTGACATGTGAACTTGGACTCTGGAGTCAAGGGCACTGGGAGGGGCAGCCAGTGTTTGATCCTTTGGGTCTGGCATCTTTCATATAAAATGTTGACTCTTTGGGCCCTCACCACCCTGAGACATGGGCAGTAGAGAAATTGTGCCCCCTGTTCTGCATGATCTGGGGGGTTTCAAGAAGACCCAGCTAACCAGAATTGACCCTTACCAAGCTCCTACTTCATGCTAGCGGTTGTGCCAAGCACGTTAGCTTAAGCTTACGAACCAACAACTTTGGGGATGGGCACTAGTTTCTCCATTTTATCCCCAGAAGCCTTGGCTCAGAGGGTTGAAATAAGTTCAAGTTGCTTATTTGAACTTGCCCAAGTTCAAGAACCAATAAACAGCAGGGCCAGCATCTGAGCCAAAGAATGCCTATATTAGATTCTCGTGCCACACATTGCCTAAGGGGCAAATGTATTTTGACAAAAAGTTAAGCACAGGGACTTCCCTGGTGGTCCAGTGGTAAAGAATATGCCCTGCAATGCAGGAATTGTGGGTTTGATCCCTGGTCAGGAAACTAAGATCCCACATGCCATGAGCAGCTAAGCCCACATGCTACTAATACGGAGCCCGGGCTCTCTGGAGCCTGCCCCACAACGAGGGAGTCTGAGCACCGCATCAAAAGAGCCTGTGTAATGCAGCGAAGATCCCATGTGCGGCAACTAAGACCTGATGCAGCCAAACAAACAAATAAATAAATTTTTAAAAGTTGAGCACCTCAGGTCATCAGGGTGTTGAAGGAAACAGTTGTAAAGGGGGAGAACGGCCTTAGCCTCATGTTCTGAAAGCCTGAGAGGAGCCCGGCCCTCAGCTGGGGTGTCTCAGCCTGGCCTTCCCTTAGCCCTTTTAGTCCTCACTGCTCCCGAACTGTTCATCTCCCTCCTTCCTACAGACTCCCACTGGGGCAGTGGTGAGCCTGCAGGGGGCAGATCTACAGACCCCAGTGGCCTGGGGCTTTTAGGAGCTTTGTGGGGAAACTTGTTCTATTTTTTTGTTTTAAAATTTTTGGCCACACCACGCGGCATGTGGGCTCTCAGTTCCCTGACCAGGGGATTGAACCCACACCCCCTGCCTTGGGAGCATGGAGTCCTAACCACTGGACCACCAGGGAAGTCCCACCTTTGGATTTTAATGTCTTCTTGCCCAGAGTCAGGAATCCGTTATTATTCTTGATTACCCACCCTCACCTTCCCAGGTGGCGCTTGTGGTAAAGAACTCAGCTGCCAATACAGGAGACGTAAGATACGTGGGTTCGACCCCTGGGTCAGGAAGATCCCCAGGAGAAAGTCATGGCAACCCACTCCAGTATTCTTGCCTGGAGAATCCTCATGGAGAGGAGCCTGGTGGACTACAGTCCACAAGGTCGCAAAGAGTCGGACACGAATGAAGCGACTTAGCAGGCACGCACCCAGTTCAAATCTCCCCACTTCTCTCCTCTTTGAAAGGGGCAGGACTTTTGAGTCCATGGTGTCTTAAGGTGCCTGAAAAAAGCCTGTCTTCCCCCCAATACTTTCTCTACCATCCAAGTGCATGGTAAGTTGATTTAGTCGTGTTCAACCCTATGAGACCCTAAGGACTGTAGGCTGCCAGGCTCCTTTGTCCATGGGGATTCTCCAGGCAAGAATACTGGAATGGATTCCTCTGCTCTCTTCCAAGGAATCTTCCCGACCCAGGGATCAAATCCACATCCCTTATGTCTCCAGCATTGGCAGGCAGGTTCTTTACCACTAGCATCCAACAGTCCTCTTTAAACTGTCCTGAACTTCCAGCCAGAGGGTGAGCTCTTGCTCTGGAGTCCCCACACCCAGGGAGATGATACGGTTGGGAGCACGTGCTTTGGGGAGAGACTGCCATTCCCGGGGAGCCAGGCAGAGTCAGGGGGTTGGGAAGATCAAAGCCAGGAGTGGGCAGGTAGTGCAGGAGGTGGGGGGGACTTCTGAAAACCAGTTTTTCTTATTTCACCATCCACCTTTCTTAGCCCCTGAAATCTCTTAAGTGGAAAGTGTAAGGCTTATAGAGACAAAAACAATAAACCAAACCAAACCCCCAAACTCAGAAGAGCCTAATATTCAATACAAGAATCAGTTAACACCCATCCCCCCAGGGATGCCTCAGCTTCTGGTTCGAGAGTTCTCCCCATCCTCCCCACCTCCTGATTTAAGACCCAGGGCAGGAAGGGACAGTTTGGGAGTTTGGGATGGACACATACACACTGCTGTATTTAAAATGGATAACCAAAAAGGACCTACTGTGCAGCACAGACAACTCTGCTCAATGTTATGTGGCAGTCTGGATGGGAGAGGAGTTTGGGGGAGAATGGATACACATCCATGAATGGCTGAAACCCTTTGCTCTTCACCTGAAACTATCACAACATTGATCATTGGCTATACCCAATACAAAATAGAAAGTTAAAAAATAAAAAAGATCAGAGGCTGGTGACATGTGAAGAGGGCATCACTCTGGCTTGTGTCTTCGTAATTATGTTGCTATGTCTGCACCTCCCATGCTGAGTGGTCCAATTCGTGGGGGCCCCCTGTCACTCTCAATGCTCCAGCCTGAGAAGATCTCAGGTGAGAGGGAAGCAAGATAGTGGGAGGCCTGCTGGGGGTTGGCCTTGACTATGAGTTAATCTGGGGAGGGGGTTGAAGCCAGATGTTGGCCTTTGAGAATTCCTTTACACCTTTGATAGTTTAACCCTCACTGTCCCGCACGGCAGCCACCTGCCACATGAGCTACAGAACACATTAACGTGGCCAGTCTGCCTCGAGATGTGCTGTGCATTTAAAACACACATCGAGCACTTAGTATGAAAAGAAAATGTAAAATATATCAGTAATTAATTGCATACTGATTTCATGCTGAAATAATAATATTGTCCATAAACTAGGTTAAACAAAATGTATTATTGAAATTAATTTCACTTGTGTCTTTTGACTTTTTTTGAATGTGGCTGCTTTCTAGAATATTTTTTTTCTGGCCAAGGTTTTTGGGATCCTAGTTCCCTGACCCAGGATTGAATCAGGGTCCTAGGCAGTGAAAGTGATGAGTTCTAATCACTGGACCATCAGGGAACTCCCTGCTGCTAAGTCACTTCAGTCGTGTCCGACTCTGTGCGACCCCATAGATGGCAGCCCACCAGGCTCCCCCGTCCCTGGGATTCTCCAGGCAAGAACACTGGAGTGTCTGTTGCCATTTCCTTCTCCAATGCATGAAAGTGAAAAGCGAAAGTGAAGTCACTTAGTCGTGTCCGACTCTTCGAGACCCCACGAATTGCAGCCCACCAGGCTCCTCCACCCATGGGATTTTCCAGGCAAGAGTACTGGAGTGGGGTGCCATTGCCTTCTCCACAGGGAACTCCCTAGAAAATTTTAAATTACATCTGTGGCTCAAAATGTATTTCTACTGCACTTGCTGACTTAACTTCTGAGGAACTGCAGCTTCTAAGGGCCAGAGGGAATCAGGGAGGTCCTTAGCAGTCCCCTGATACAGATGGGAAAACTGAGGCCTGGGGAGGGGAGTGACCTGCCCATGGGCACATGGTAAATTTGTAGCTAGGTCTGGGGTCTAACCTCCTTGCTCCCTGCAACTCTGGGTGTGGGTTCAAGCCACAGGCCCCTATGCCAAACGTGAATGCTCTTGTTGGGTATGTCCAGGCAGCAAGAATATTCTTTCCCTGTGGGCACACTGGGAGGGGACTTCTAACAGGTGTTGGGACACGGACCAATCCAGCCTCAGCCTCAGCCTCAGATGGGCCTAGAATGCCACCCTGTTACTGGAATAAGCAGCAATGCCCCAAAGCATCTCATTTCCAGTGGGAATCAAACAGCACCTGCCTCTCAGTGTGGTCAATAGCATGAAATGAAATAACTACATACAACCTTTGCACCAGCTTGGCTCACAATATTATTAACAGTAGTGTTTTAGAGAACGAGACTTATGGTTGCCAGGGGAAAGGATGGGAGGGAAGGATAGCTAAGGGGAGTTTAGGATGGACACCCACTGCTATATTTAAAGTGGATGAACAACAAGGACCGACTGTACAGCACTAGCAACTCTGCTCAGTGCTATGCGGTAGCCTGGATTGGAGGGCAGCTCAGGGGAGAATGGATACATACATATGTATAGCTGAGTCCCTTCACTGTTCACCTGAAACTATCACAATATTGTTTGTTAATCGGCTATACTCCAATACAAAATAAAAAGTTTCAAATACAGCTTTCAGTCATTTAAAAAAAAAAAAAAGACCAGTAGTGCTGCTGCTCCTGGAAGTCAACCCCTCCCTCCGAGTAGGGCTCACTGAGAATGGGAGCCGTCCCAGGACATGGCACGCACTCAGCACCCAGTAGGTACTCAGTGCTCATCTGCAGCACTGAGCCGGATTCTTACCCACACTCAGCTGAGTTCCCGTCCCAAAGACCAGGTTGGGTATCCCAATGATCATGCAGAAGTAGACACCACTGTCGGCAGGCTTCACATTTTGGAGCGTGAGCACATTCTGGGGGGGATTTCCATGCACAGTCAACTTCTCCGAGTCCACCTCCTTGCCATACACAGTCTTTTTGGACTCCCAGTAGGCCAGAAACTCATAGTGACTGTTAGCGCTCAGGGCCTGGCGCAGCCGCAGCCAGTAGATGCGTGTGTTAGAAGGTGAGGTTTGGGTTTTACAGGACAGCGTCACCATCTGGTTGGTCTGAACCATCAAGAATGCAGGGGTCTGCACGAGGGCCAAGCTGCCGTGCAGAGCTATAAGAAGCAGAAAGAGCAGAGACCATCAGCACCTTTTCTTGGCAGGGGTTGTGGGGTCCCAGAGTCAAACATGAGAGGAGAAGTGATGAGAGAGCCTGCCTGGTTGCAGGGCCCAGGGGCTGTGTGAAATACGGCCGGCAGTTCCAGGACTGAGAGCACCCCACCCACCAGGGTGATCATCCATCAGGCAGGTGTTCATGATGCCAGCCTGACAAAGGGGACAGGGGAAAAGTGCCACTTGTTGACTGCATGCTTCTATGCCTGGCTCTTGGCATAAATTACCCCCATCAAGCTTCAGACTTACTTTAGGATTTTTATCCCCACATGAGGAACTGAGGCCTGAAATGCCTTCTTCAAAGTCCTGCTTACAGCTAATAAGTGACCCAGGAGTCAAAGTCAAGGATGCAGTCTGAAGTCAAAGCTGGTTGCCTTCCAACTTGTTCTGTGGCCACTCTATGAAGACTTTCAAAAGGTTCCGGGTGGCCTAAGGAAACCCAGGTCAAGCTCAGAGAGGAGCTCAGAATTACTGGCCAAACACCTGGCTGCTCTAGTCAACCTATAAGAAGACCAGTCACTGTTTCCAGACAGTGACAACAATCAGCAAGGGGAACTCACTGTCCCCCACAGACACAATCCCAGCCCATTACTCCCCAAGCCAGTAATTGGTCTCTGCATCCCCATTCCCAAGTGGAGGGACAGACACCCCAGAAGAGGTGCTGGGAGTTCACTTCAGTCTCAAATGGGAAGCCCCTGCAGGTAGGGCCTTGATCAGGAGGCCCAGAGCTGAACTCACAGACCTGGCCTTGAACCCTGCCTGTGCCCCACACCAGTTGTGGCATCTCTGGCAAGCTGTGGACCCTGTCTCCTTCCTGGAAAAGGAGGGCGGTTTGATGCTGCTGTCTTGCCTACCTCCCAGGCTTGTTGTTGCTGTTTAGTGTTGTTGACTGTCTGACTTCTTTTGTGACCCCATGGACTGTAGTCCGCCAGGCTCCTCTGACCATGGGATTCTCCAGGCAGGAATACTGTACTAGCTTGCCACTTCCTTCTCCAGGGAATCTTCCCGACCCAGGGATCGAACAGGGGTCTCCTGCATTGGCAGGCAGATTCTTTACCACTGAGCCACCTCCAAGACTCAGAATGTCCAAAAAAGCACTGCAAACTGAACCTCACTGTACTCGGGTAAATCATCGTCTATGTGACACCTCTCAGCAGTTGCTACTGGAGGCAAATGAAATCTTAAGGAGAAAATTAGAAGGGGTCCTTCATGACCAAGTCCACCAAACGGAACCTGACTTGGTAAAGCTTTCATTTTAGCTGTGGGGCAGAGAAGACTCTGCAGACCAGGACCTAGATCTGGGAGCACTGAGGCCCAGAGAAGATATAGGCCTGGATGGGCAGAGGATGTTTGTGTGTGCATATGTGTGTATGTGTGTGTGTGTGTGTGTGTACCCAAGCCTTTCTGAACCCACATTCATTAGAAAAGACCCTGATGCTGGGAGAGATTGAGGACAGAAGGAGAAGAGGGTGACAGAGGATGAGATAGTTGGATGGCATCACCGATCCAATGGACATGAACTTGTGCAAACTCCGGGAGATGGTGGGGGACTGACTGCGAGGCCTGGTATGCTGCAGTCCATGGGGTCACAAAGAGTGGGACATGACTTGGTGACTGAACAACAACAAGCCCACATTCATAATCCTACTTGGGGCTCAGGCTCCTTGGCCTTGACCTTCTCTAACACTGAAGAAGCAAACTTCCGGACTCCCATCACAGATCACTCAGCCTTTACTCCCACTGAGAATGAAAAGATACCTGGGGCCCAAGTGGCTATTGAGCCTTCTCTCCTCTCCCTGAAAACCATGCTGCCTTTTTAGCAGAGTAGAGAGTCTTCATTGTTGGGGGTCATTGACCTCCAGGGGAAGACAATAAGAACCGGATAGGGATTTCCCTGGCATCCAGGGATTAAGACTCCACCCTTCCACCGCAGGGGACACAACTTGAATCCCAGTTGGGGAACTAAGATCCCGGATGCTGTGTGGTGCAGCCAAAAGTAAATAAATTTTAAAAAAGAACTGATAATGCCAATATTTATCAAACTGTGTTGAACATGATTTATGCATTATCTCATTTATTCCTCTCCAAATTTTTCGGGAGGAAATAACACCTATTTTACACATGAGGAAACAGAGGCTCAAGGAGGTTAAGGACCTGCTTAAGGTCATACGGCCTCTATGTGATAGATTCAGATTTAAACCCAGGTCTGGGACCCCAGAACCTAAGCTTTGTGCCACTCTCTGAAATGAGGAAACCTGTGATCCTCTCTAGGATCCCAGTCACAGGCTCATGTGCACATAGTAGGGCCGAGAATACACAGACTCCCCAGGCCCTTCTAAGAAAGCCCCAGTGGGACCCCTCCAGAGACAGACAGTTCAGAGGGGCTTTGGGGTCTTTGTGTAGATCCTTGCCTTCGTCCTGACTCGAAGACTTCCTGGCCCAGACACACCCTGGTTTCTCTCGTGCCCACTTGCTTTTCAGCCCCTGGAGACGGAACCCCTGGCTGTGGTTGAATCCTGTGTGTGCTCCGGTCCCAGGGCCAGCCCTTGCCACACGCATGGTCTCATTTGATTCATTTCATCGTCTCAGTCACCTGGTGGTCCCACTCAGAGGGACCTGCTCTTTCTAAAATGATCCGCAGTAACTCTAGTCGCTTTGAATGGCCTAGACTAGCTTCTGCTAGAGATGCCATTGAGGTCACTAGGTCACAGCCAGGCTGGCAGGCCCTGTCACCTTGGCAGGAAGACCAGTTTGGGAATTTTTGGATTAGAGAGCAAATCAACCACAAGTTAGTGGGCAGTTTGGAGTGGGGAGGGATTTCTTCTACAAGACAGACTGACTGGGCTGGCCAGAGGGACAGACTCCCTCCTCTGTTCTTGTTCCAACATTCCAACTCCATTGCTGCCTGTTCTGGAAGCTACACTGCCCACAATACCCACCCCAGGGAATATTCAGGAACCAAGTCACCCTGAGGGGGGACCCTGCCACACCTGTCTGAAAACTGGCAACAGCCTGGTATTTGGCGAACTGTCCTACAAATACTTCCCTGGAAGTAATCATAATGTGTCTATGGAACCCTGGGCCAAGAGATGGGCACCAAAGCCAGAACTGGAGCCCTGGCATATGTCCTTCCTCTCTGGACCTCCCCATCTCTCTTTTCTTCTTTTTCATCTACTTCAACTCTCCCTTTTCTCTTCCGGTCTCTGTTTTCCTAGGTTCAGGCTTTGCGGGCAGAGGTGACCTCAGTGCAGAGGCTCCGGGACTCCTGGGGGTAGTGGGGTCCCTGGGAGGTTTTCCATCCCCAGGGACCGAGGCTGCCTCCCGGATGCCCCCGCAGATCCGGGGTCTGGGTACGGCATCTTGCGGAGACAGCTTTCCCTAAACTTCACGCCTCAGGCTCTTCCCGGGCCCAGCGCAGAGCCCTCGCATCCAGCCCCGCGCCCCCAGGGTCTCCCCGCCTTACCTGCCAGCT
>NW_011495040.1:3464281-3470483 GCF_000754665.1 Bison bison bison
GCCTGCATCTTGGCGTGCTCCGGACACCCGGTCCCGGCGGAGCTCGGCTGAGAAGGTCCGGGCGGGGCAGCTGGGGGCGGGGTGGGGGTGGAGGAGGGAGCGGGGAGCAGGGAGGGAGGGCCCTGGCCGGGGAGAGGGCGGGAGTCTGGTGTGAGGAAGGGGAGGTCTCCGCCCTCATCCTCCCCGCATTTCAGAGGTCTTGGCTCCGTTTCCAGTAGGGAGGCTATGCCGCTGTCCCGCGCCAAGTGATCCGCGCGTGTGGGATCGCCTTCTGCCCTGGGAGGCTAGAACAGGGTCATGACTCCATGTGACTCCAGATGAAGCAGCTGAGGCTCAGAGAAGTCAGGGTGCTCAGGAGGGTCCCTCGAGAGTGCTGATGGAGCATGACCCTAACTCCGGTCACTTCCTTCCTTTTTGAGTCGTTACTTAACCCAGAGAGCCTTCTGGGTGCCCCTGGGCCAGCGGGGCCGGAGTAACCAAGACCCAGGCCCTGCCCTCAAGAGCACACACTTGAGAGGGTGAAAGAAAGCTAACCAACAGTGACACAGAGTCTGATGCTGAGGAAGGTGAGCTGGGGCGCCGGGCTGGGCCAGGGGCACATCCAGACCTTGACCTTCAGAGTCCGGAAGAGCTGAGAAAATTATCACGCTCTCTTTATCTTCCTCACATGTGTAATTCCTGTTAAAATAACACTGAAATGGGAAGTTAGCAGCTGATCAACAAAGCTTCCCTGGTGGCCCAGGTTCGGTCCCTGGGTCAGGAAGATACCCTGGAGAAGAAAATGGCAACCCACTTCATTATTCTTGCTAGGGAAATCCCATGGACAGAGGAACTTGGTGGGCTATAGTCTATGGGATCGCAAGAGTCAAACACAATTTAGTGACTAAACCACCACCGCTATACCTAGGATTATAATTGCTATGTTATGCAGTAATTCTGTATTTAACTTTTTGAGGAGTTTTTACAGCTATTTTTATAGCAGCTATGCCATTTTACATTTCTACTAACAATGTGTGAGGGTTCCAGTTTCTCCACATCCTCACAAACACCTGTTACTTTCTATTCTTTTTTTCTTTTTTTAATATATCCATTCTAGTGGCTGTGAGGTAGCATCTTATTGTGGTTTTGATTTGCATTTTCTTAATGACTAATGATGTTAGATATCTTTTCATATGCTTCTTGGCCATTTGTATTTCCTATTTGTTTGTCTATTCAAATCCTTTGCCCATTTAAAAGTTTAGGTTTTCTTTTTGTTGTTGAATTTTAAGAGCTCTTTATATACTCTGGATACTAGACTCTTCTCTGATGTATGATTTGCAACTATTACCTCCCATACTGCTAGTTGTCTTTTCACTTAGTTAATAATGTCTCTTAATGCACAAAAGTTTCAAATTTTGATGAAGTCCAATATTTCTATTTTTCTTTTGGTCTTGTATTTGGAATCAATTGCTGAATACAAGATCATGAAGATTTACCCTGAAATTTTCTTCTAAGAGTTTTATAGTTTTAGCTCTTATAATTCAGTTATTGATCCATTTTGAGTTCACGTTTATCTACAGTGTGAGGTAGGGGTCTAACTTGATTTTTTTGCAAGTGGATATCTAGTTGTTATGGTGTTATTTGTTGAAAAGACTATTCTTCCCCCATTGAATAATCTTAGTATGCTAGTTGAAAATCAGTTGACCAAAGGTATGGGATTATTTCTAGACTCTCAGTTTTGTTGCATTGATGTATATATCTACCATTATGCCAGTAACACATCGTTTTGATTACTGTAGTGTAATGGACAATTTTATGTCAACTTGACCAGACCACAGATACCCAGATACCTGATTAAATGTTACTTCTGGGTGTGTCTGTGAAACTGTTTCTGGAAGAGAGTAGCTTGTGAATTAGTGGGCTGAGTAAAGTAGATGGTCCAACCTAGTGTGAGTGAGTAGCATCCAATGTGTCGAAAGGCTGAGTAGAACAAAAAGGTGGAGGGAAGTTGGATTTGCCCTCTTTCTGCTTGTCCATCTGTGCTGAACATTGATCTTTTCTTGGCCTTAACACTCCTGGTTCTCAGGCCTTTGGACTAGAACTGAAATCTACACCATTGGCCTTCTGGCTCTCAGACCTTTCTTTAAACAACAAAACCCAATACATGTAGTTGTGTAGTAAGTTTTAAAATGGAGACATGTGAGTTGCCCAGCACTGTTCTTTTTAAATATTTGGGACCTCTTATATTTCCACATGAATTTAAGAATCAGCCTTTCCCTTTCTGCCAAAAAAAAAAAAAAAAGATGTTGAAATTTTAATTGGATTTGCCTTGAATTTGTAGATTGCTTTGGGTAGAATTGCCATTTAAACAATATTACGTTTTCCATTCCATGAACACAGAACGTTTTTTCATTTATTAAGGTTTTCTTTATTTTCCTTTAGCATTTTATTTTTTATTTCAGTGTAGAAGTACTTCACTTTTTTGGTTAAATTTATTCTTTGGTGTTTTATTTTTTAGATGCTATTGTAAGTTGAATTATTTTCTTCATTTCCTTTTTAGATTGCTCATTGTTGGTGTATAGAAACACGACTGATTTTTGTGTGTTGATCTTGTACCCTACAACTTTGCTTAATGTGTATTAGCTGGAATAGTTTTTTTGCATATGTATTCTTGGAGATTTTCTACATAAAGGATCATGCCGTATGAGAACAGAGATAGTTTTCCTTTTCAGTTTGGGTGTCTTTTATTTATTTTTCTTATCTAATTGTGCTGGTAAAACTACCAGTATAATATTGAATAGCAATGGATGAAAGCAGATAACCTTGTTTCATTTTTGATCTTAGGAAAAAGCTTTCAGACTTTCACCATTGAGTATAATGTTGGCTATGGTTTTGCCATATACGTGTTGATGAAGTTCCCATATATTGCTAGTTTTCTGAGTGTTCTTACCATGAAAGGGTATCAAATTTTGTCAAATTCTTTTTCTGTTTTCATTGAGATGATCATGTGGCTCTTTTTTCCTTTGTCCTATTAATGTGGTGTACTACATAGATTAATTTTCTTATGTTGAACCCTGCATTTCTAGGATAAATACCACTTGGTCATGATGTGTAATCTTTTTAATATGTAGTTGGGTTTGTTGTTGTTTAGTCGCTAAGTCATGTCCTAGTCTTTTGCAGCCCCATGGACTATAGCCCGCCTGACTCCTCTGTCCATGGAATTCTCCAGGCAAGAATACTGGAGTGGGTTGCCATTTCCTTCTCCAGGGGATCTTTCTGACCCAAGGATCAAAACTGTGTCTGCATTAGAAGGCGGATTCTTTACTGCTGAGCCACCCGAGAAACCTGGGTTTAGCTTGCTAAAATTTTGTCAAGAATTTCTGCATCTGTGTTCATAAGGGACATTTGTCTGTAGTGTGAGCTTTGTGCTAGTTCGACCACTGAGCTGCTTTGGCTTGTGAATGCTTTTAGAACTGAAGCCATTCCTGTGCTGTAGTCAATGCGGCAAAGGTATTAATGACTGTGAATCATCAAAGCTGAGCCACATTTCCAGTTTTACTCTCCAGCCTCTGCAGGCTGTGCTAACCTAGAAAAGCTTTCTTGCCCTCATGCCTTCCATTCAGCAAACAAGTAGTTTTCTCAATCGTATGCTGGAAATGATGTACAATTTCATAGTGGGGGATGATGATGTAGACTCCTGAGCTTTCTAGTCAAGAACTTTCAAGTTAAGGAGCTCTAGATGATGCGAAATACATCTGAAACAGCTCAGTGGTTATTGCCTCCTGATGAAGCAAAACTAGTGTGGATCCTCCTAGAAAGCCCTCACCATTCAGCCTAAATCTTTTCCCAGGGACTTCCTTGGTGGTCCAATGGCTAAGACTCCACACGCCCAATGCAGGGGACCTGGGTTCCATCCTTGGTCAAGGAACTAGATCCCACATGCCAAAATTAAAATATGGTGCCATCAAATAAGTAAAATATATTAAAAAAAGTAAAACGTTTCCCAACCTCCAGACACAGTTTAGATATAACTAACTATTCATAAATTCTTCCCAGATTGCCAGTTATTCCTTATTTGAATCTTAATCTTATCTCATACCGCAACATCTCAGCCTGTAAACTCTACAAGGTGTGGTTTAGGCTGGTGTTTCCCAACCATTTGTTATTCACCTCTCACTTTTATTTTTCCAGATTACGTCTTCCAGGGTTGAATTTTCTTTAAATTGACTTTTGTGTGTGTGTGTTTCCTTTATATTAAATTGACTTTTAAAAGAAAAGTTTGAGTAAATTTTTATATTTTCAAATTTTTCTTGGAATATAGTGGATTTATAATGCTGTGTTAGTTCCAGCTGTACTGAAAAGTGTATCAGTTATACATGTTTGTGTGCTCACTCAGTCATGTCCGACTCTTTGTGACCCTAAGGACTGTAGCCCACCAGGCTCTGTTATCCATGGGATTCTCCAGGCAAGAATACTGGAGTGGGTTGCCATTTTCTCCTCCAGGGGATCTTCCTGACCCAGGGATTGAACCCACATCTCTTGTGTCTCCTACATTGGCAGATGGATTCTTTACTACCAGTGCCAACTGGGAAGCCCATACATATATATATATCCACTCTTTTTTAGATTCTTTTTCTATATAGGTCATTTCAAAGTATTGGGAAGAGTTCCCTGTGCAGTACAGTAGTTTCTTACTAGTATCTATTTATGTATAGTCCTGTGTATATGTCAATCCCAGTCTCCCAGTTTATCCCCCCCCTGCTTTCCACACTGGTAACCATAACATTGTTTCCTACATCTGTGACTCTATTTCTTAAATTTATTAAAAAAAAATTCTACTAACAAGTGCAATAAATGGAAGGTAACTGCTACATATACCATACAAACAAAAGCTGAAGTAAGCAGGGAGGTTAACAGCCCTGGAGAGAGGTGTAAAGACACACCAGCACTGAACGGAGTCTTTCTCCTTGCTGAGCAAAAGGAGAGGACGAGAACTAAACAGTGAACCACCTTCTCCCTGGGTCACTTAATGTAGTTTGAGGCTGTGTTCGTGCATCCCTTAAGGTAACATTTGGAAGCAAGGGTGGAAAGAGCACTGGGTTGGGTCTCACAGAACCTAGGTTGGAATCAATACTAGGATCTTCCACCCCATGAGGTCTTGATTTCCTCCTCTGATAAGTGGAGGTTGAGATACCAGCCTTGGGGATTTACCTGGTGGCCCACTGGTTAAGAATCCACCTTGCAATGCAGGAGACGTGTGTTTGATCCCTGGTCAGGGAACGAAGAACCCACATGCTGTGGAGCAATGCAGCTAAGCCTTTACACTACAGCACTACAACATGAGAGACCATATGCGGCACAGAAAGATCCTGAATGACACAACCAAGACATGATGCAGTCAAATAAATAACTAAATATTTTAAAAGACATCAAATTGTACACTTTAAATATGTACATGTCAATTACAGCACAACAAAATTGTTCAAACATATTCAACTTATTAAAAAAAAAAAAACCAACCTTACATGTCTCATTGGGTTGTCTTTAGGGACAAAGGAAATCAGAGACTTGATTTTTAATTGTTTGTTCAATTGAACTCGGAGGCTAAGTCAGGCATTCTCAGAGGGAACAGAAACCTCTGGGAGGGGGCATGTCCTGTAGACATAAGATTGATTCAGTGTTTCGGGTAGGGAGAAGGAGCTACTGGCATTTGTGTGTTGTGCATGCATGCTCAGTCATGTCTCTTTGTGACCTTATGGACTGTGGTCCGACAGGGTCCTCTGTCCATGGGATTCTCCAGGCAAGAATACTGGAGAGGGTTGCCATACCCTTCTCTAGGGGATTTTCCTGACCCAAGGTTCAAACCCGTTTCTCTTGAGTCTCCTGCATTGGCAGTTGGATTCTTTACCACTGTGCCACGTGGGAAGCCTACTGGTTTTAAGCAGTTGGGAACGAAGGATACCACATGTTCTTCCCTGATAGTTCAGTTGGTAAAGAATCCACCTGCAATGCAGGAGACCCTGGTTCCATTCCTGGGTCGGGAAGATCTGCTGGAGAAGGGACAGGCTACCCACTCCAGTATTCTTGAGTTTCCCTTGTGGCTCAGCTGATAAAGAATCTGCCTGCAATGAGGGAGATCTGGGTTAGATCCCTGGATCAGGAATATCCCCTGGAGAAGGGAAAGGCTACCCACTCCAGTATTCTGGCCTGGAGAATTCCATGG
>NW_011495040.1:3470583-3483957 GCF_000754665.1 Bison bison bison
GGCTGCTGTCTATGGGGTCGAAAAGAGTCAGACAGGACTGAACAACTGTCATTCACCAAACAACAAAAAATGGATGCTCCCACAGCCTGCAAGACTCCCAGAGGTTCATCCAGATCTACTTCCAGGTGATCTACCTGCTCATCATGACCCCATCCCAGAAATGAGCTCTATTTTATACATCAGTAGAGGCTTCCTTCTCACTTTTCTTCTTTATATTTCACTTGTATTTCATCCTCTGCTTTATCTTAAGGCCTAGAACAATGACAATAATTCAATATTTTTTTCACTAAATGAATAGATAAATGCCTATTTTCTTATTGGGTTTTTACTTTTTTTTTTTTAATTAAAATGGTAGAAGATATTTGTCTTTTAGGGTTATATCATTCAGGGCCAAATCAAGAGACAAACTGTACCACTAATTTGAATAGAGAAAATTAGATATAAAGAATTTTTAACTAATAAGAGGTGGTTAACAAGAATCCTCACTGGGTTCGATCCCTGGGTTGAGAAGATCCCCTGGAGGAGGGTATGGCAACCACTCCAGTATTCTTGCCTGGAGAATCCCCATGGACAGAGGAGCCTGGTGGGCTACAGTCCATGGGGTCGTAAAGAGTTGGACACAACTGAGTGACTAAGCACAACTAAAAGAGGTATAAAAAAACTGAGGCAGGGACAGGCAAGCTTCTTGGGTAAAGGGCCAGGTGGTAGATAGTTTAGGCTTTGTGGAGTAAGAGGCACAATCAAGGATATTACGTAGCTGCTTATAAAACAACACAGAAAACAAATTTCCACCATCTTTGTAATAACCGAGTACAAGCTTTGCTAATGAAGTTCTTTAATGAGAAGAATGGGATCCACTGCTTTGGGATAACATTCTGCTACTTTGGGGTTCAAATGTGAAAATCGTCCTTAGATGGAGGGGTGTGCAAATACAAGAGAGGGCTGGATTTAACCTGCAGGCTGAAGTTTGCCCTCCCTTGATCCCTGAGGGAGGAAGAAGGTAGGAGGCACTGAAAAACGGAAGAGGGGCTCCTGTGACCCAGGTTCAGACCTCTGCAGAAAGAACATAAATGCCCCAGGCTACACAGTCGTTCAGGAACAAAGAAATATGTCAGGGTACATGGGCTGTCCCTAGATCACACACGCAAAGTCAGGGAGTTGCTACCACGAAAAACTGGCAAAGCTGGGAAAAGTCCCTCCAGCTCCGTTTATGGTGTCCCTCCAGCGCCTTCTACTGGCAGAGACTAACAAGACAGCTGGCAAAGGAGACTTGTTTATAGGGTCAATTCTCAAAGAGCAAAGAAGATGCTTGGAGCTAAGAGGCAGTCATTTGATAACTGCACAGGAGATAGTAATAGACAGTGTTGCACATATTTTTTTCCCAATCTGTTTCTTACCTTTAAAAATATTTTTTTGTTGTTGTTTCAAAGGTAAGGAGTTCCCTGGTGGTCCAGTGGCTAAGACTCCTTGCTCCCAATGCAGGGGGCCTGGGTTTGATCCCTGATTTGGAACTAGATCCCACCTGCCACAACTAAGAGTTCTTGGATGCAACTAAAGATCCCGCACGCCATAACAAAGATCAGAGATCCCAAGTGGTGCAACTAAGACCAGGTGCAGCCAAATGTCGACTTAAAAAATGCACAATGTCAGAGTTGCAGGTTAAGTTTTATTTGGGGCAAAAAGAGGATTGCAGCCCAGGAGACAGCATCTCGGATAGCTCTGAGAAACTGCTCCAAAGAGGCAGGAGGAAAAGGGGAGTATATATATGATTTTTGCTGAAGGGGGAATACATGCAATCAAGCACATATTTTTCCAGAATGTTTCTACTAGTCTCATGAAGCTTTTGCCAGTCAAGAGAAACAGTCATCACCATGAAGGATTTAAGTACTTTTCTAGATATGGGACGGAAAAGCATCTGCCCACAATGCGGGAGACCTGGTTTCAATCCCTGGGTTGGGAAGATCCCCTGGAGAAGGAAATGGCAACCCACTCCAGTATTCTTGCCTAGAAAATTCCATGGATGGAGGAGCCTGGTGGCTACAGTCCTTGGGGTAACAAAGGGTCGGATACGACTGAGCGACATCACGACTTCACGATGACTAGATATGGGAAGATGCAAGAATTAGGCTTATCAGTTCGGCTCCTGATAATATCTAACTATCTGAAGACCTATCCTGCTAGTTTCCCCATCCCCACACCAGCACAGAGTGCCTCATTTCTGTTCTCCACCCTGAACTCCTTTCAGAGCATGTTAAAGGTCAGCAGCCGCAGCAAAACAGGATTTACTCCTTATAGAGGTAGATGGCAAGTGCCCACAGCAAGTGCCAATTTGTAGTTGACACAAATAAATAAAAATTAAAAAAAATATTGATCTGTTAAAAACAACAACAAACCAGTGACCCAAATGATAATCTTTCATGCTCAAGGAAATGGAGTCAGAAGAAACTCTGGTAAGAGGATTCATTTTTACTTCCTTCTCTGGAAGAAAATGGTATTTGGATTCTTTTTTACTTTTAATGATAGACTAGGATTAGTTAGTTCTAGCACCCTGATCACTAAAGAATAAATATTTTGATTAGAAACTAAAAGTTGATATAAGGAGTAAATCCTTCAGCATTGATTTCTTAAAATCTATATTCTTAACATAGTGTACCAGTCTTTCAAAAGTTTATTCCAACCCATTTCTTCTTTTGTACTCTAAAACATCTTCATTATGTTGTTTGATGAGATAGATTCACAAGAAAACAGAGATGCCCAAGGTCGATCCAACTTTCAGCCAATCAGGTCTGCCATGTGGATACTCCCGGATGAAGACCTTGCTGACTCAGGTGCCTGGCTGGGTTTCAGCTTTGAGAAAGGGACACAGCAACATGGATGGTATCATCTTGCTGGCTTACATCTATATCTTGAAACCAACTGGGTTTTATATTTGATATATTTGAACAGGGTCAGAGGTGGGGATCTAATTTTATATTCTTTGAAGTGTTGTTGCAGGAATGGGACCCCTTCTAGGGCCTGAGGTTGGGCTCTTGAATAACACTCAGAAATGAATTGTCTGAGCTGACAAAGCAAGAGACTTTACTGGGATGGGGCACCTGGGTGGTGAGCAGGAAGGTCAGGAAACCCAGGAGGACTGCTGTGCCACATGGTTCACAGTCTCGGGTTTCTGTGGTGATGGGATGAGTTTCTGAATTGTCTCTGGCCAATCACTTCCTCAGGGTCCTTCCTGGTAGCATGTGGTTCACTCAGCCAAGATGGAATCCAGAGAGAAGGATCCTCTGGAGGGAGGATGGTGAAATATATGGACTGGAGTCTCCTCTGTCCTCTGACCTTTCCCAACCTTCCGGTTGGTGGTAGCTTGTTAGTTCCAGGTTTCTTACTGGGACCTCCTGTTATAAAATAGCTCACGTAAGTGACTACTATCTTGCCTGACCGGGGATGGCTGTTTCAGTTAGTGTCTCCCCTAACAGTATGGCCAATGAATTGCTTCAATACCATGTAATCCAGTCTTTCCAATGGATCCAAATCATTTAATATCTGGGGCCCAAATCCCGTGCATTAGTAACAACCGCCAAGGATAGCTTCATCCCACAAGTCCCACTCTTGGGCGCTGTGTTTGTCAGGATGCTTCTTCTCTCTACTGGACCTTCTCCTCTCCTTCCTGGTGTCCCAATCATGGGTGCTGTTCTTTCTGTGTTTGGACTTCTCTGTGTTGCCTGGCTCCACCTTGGCCTTCCTCCTATTCTCTTTGTAGGAATCTCCATCCTCGTGGTTCTTCCTCTTCCACTCTGCCTGCTCCTCGCCACCGTGTCCTCCTTCTTCCTTTTCCCTGGATCTTCTCTTCCAGCCTCTGTCTTGATCTCTATCTTGATGGATGCTGGTGAGGTACTCTGAGATGCAGCTAGCCTCATCTTTGTGTTGTGTGGCGTGGGGACCAGTGGTCATTCCTTGCACAGGAGGCCTTGGAAACCACCAGTTATTGAAGAAATGGTCGTGTTTTTTCTGACAGTGACTAACAGGTTCCAGTCTTTGTCTGAAGTGATGACTACTGGACAGTGGGGACGAGTGGCTTTCCACTGTTTTCAGCCTTTTGGAGGAACCACAGGACTTGTGGGGCTGCCTGAAGGGGAAGCCCTGCTCCAGAACTGGAGGTCTGGGTGCTGTGTGGTCACTTTCTCTGTATGCAGAGTCTTCTGTCCCCTTTCTAAAGCAAACCTCTGGCTTTAATCCTCTGGCTCTCTGCTTTCTGATGTAATCCTGAAGTTCATGTTGAAAAGAGTCACAGGTCTTAGAATTTTCCATTATACTGACTATGGATGAATCTCTGCCAAGGAAGATGAAGAAAAACTTTCTGTTAATTGTTTTGCTATAAATGTATGCTTTTTCTTTGAAAAGATCAGGTTGTCAAATTTCTAGTGGAGATTATATTATTATAATCATGTACTATAAATACCATGTAGCTATTGGTTTTGAAAATATATGTATATTGAAAATATTTATTTTGTATATATATTTTGAAAATATTGATTTAAAAAATATATGTAGCTGTCAATACCATGTATCTCTTGATTTCCAGACAAATACCCCAATCAAAAAATGGGCAGAAGAAAGACCTTAATGGACATTTCTCCAAAGAAGACATCACACTGGTCAGAATGACCATCATTTAAAAGTTTATGGATAACAAATTCTGGCAAGGATGTGAAGAAAAGGAAATCCTCTGACACTGTTGTTGAGAGTGTAGTTGATGCAGCCACTAGGCAATGCAGTATGGAGGGTCCTCAGAAAACTAAAAGTAGAATTACCGTATGATCCTGCAATCCCACTCCTGGTCATATCCTGGACAAAACTGTCATTCAAAAAGATGCAGGCATCCCTCTGTTCCTAGCAGCACTATTTGCAATAGCCAAGACATGGAAACAACTTAACTGTCCATCAGCAGATGAGTGGAAAAAGAAGCTGTCTATATATATACAATGAAACACTGCTCATCCATTAAAAAGAACAAAATAATGCCATTTGCAGCAATATGGATGCAGCTAGAAATTATCATAGTAAGTGAAGTAAGTCATGAAAGAGAAAGACAAATACTGTATGATATCACTTATATGTGAAACCTAAAGTATGGCACCAACGAACCTAGGTACAAAACAGAAATGGACCTATAGACATAGAGATCAGACTTGTGGCTGCCAGGGCGAGATGGGGAGGGAGAGGGATGGACTGGGAGTTTGGGGTTGGTAGATGCACACTATGGCATTTAGAATGAATAAACAACAAACTCCTACTGTACAGCGTGAGGAACTATATCCAGTCTCCTGGGATAAACCATAATGGCAACGAATATTAAAAAATGAAATGTTATTAAATGAAAGAGACTGAGAATCTTGTTGTAAAGCATCCTTCAGAAAGATGTTTTATCTCTATGTATTTCTATATACATCTCTTTACTATATCACAAACACAAAAACAGTATTAATATATTTACATATATGTATCAGACCAAAAATTAATTTTTCCCTACAAAATTATATTTATTAGGAAAATACTAGTAGACACTATATAAAAGAACACAAGGTGTTTAAGAGAAGATGGCAACCACTCCAATAGCTGAGTGCTACTGCTTTCTCTTAATAACATCTCTGGAATGGAGAAAAAAGGAGGATGAGTGGTTTGTAGATAGACCTGACTACCCTGGAAATATTTGGTAGGCAGAAGGCAGAAACCTAAAAATCACAGCCCTAGATATGGGAAAATGGCTAATATTTTTGTCTGTGGTGACCCCTCCTCTTATACTTAAAAGTTAATTCTTAAAGGGTTTGTACTAAAGCAGAGAGCATAACTTTAGTGGGAGAAATTTCCATCAGAAGAAACTTTACTAGGCTTCTATGACCTAAAGATGAATATTAAACAGTAATTGAAACGCTGGAAATATTATTATTAAGTGTACTGTGTTTGATTTTTATAACTGCAATCCATGATTCTAGTGGTAGAAATGGCAGTCAGTCCAGCTTCAAACAATATCACACCCAAAACACAGATTTGTCAAGTTTTGGTAATGGTAATGAACTTTTAAGTATTGTTTTCTGAAGCCAAACACTTTCTTATACACAAAAATAGGCATGTCCATTGATAACTGCATAATCAGTATTATCTGTAAGATAGACAAATGTGAAAAAACTTCATCTACTTTTTAGTCAAATCCTAATCATGATAATTTTTGTTTCCCTTATATATTTCTCAAATATATTTACATTTTAAAACTAATTTGTCTTAATATTTTGCTTTATATTTTGGGATCAGGTTAAAGTTCTATGGGTCCCATGAATGTTATCTGCCCTCTTGATTGGCTTTTACTCCTGAACTACTAGTCAAAATAGTAAATGGTCTTTTAAGCTTCAAAAGTCAACATAAAACTCATTTGCCATAAAAATCAATGTTTAAATGCTCCCTGTTTCTGTAAACTCCTTGAAAAAATTTTAAGGTCATCAATATGATGTGTTTCCCTGAAACTGCCCATGAAATTTGTTTTCTTACTGGAGTTGTTTTCTTTCTTTCTGTAAACCTAAAAAAGTAGAAGTTTTGTTTTATGCATTTTGGCAACCTGGAATGACCAGTTCCAAGGATGATTTGGCTTGTAATGATAATCTCTGCTTTCTTGGGTTTGGAGAACATAATTGTATTATTTATCTAGTTATTTGCTTTTCTAGTTGTTCAAAGTATTGGCTATTTTTATAAAATTCTTTAGAAGTTTCTTCAGTAGTGATTAGAAATAGATTTTTTTGCACTATTAAAGTACGTTTATTATGTAAAATAAAAAAAAATGAAATGTATATATGTGTAAAACTGAATCACTTTGCTGTATAGCAGAGACTGTCACAACACTGGAAATCACTTATACATCAATAAAAACATATGTGGTTTTGACATAGACTGAGAATCATAAAATATAATGGACTAAGAAAATGTGTCCTAAAACACTGTGTAAATTTGAGGATCTGGGAATATATCGTTAAAAAGATTATTTATTTACTTTTGGATGTGCTGTGTCTTTGTTGCTGTATGGGCTTTCTCTAGTTGCAGCGAGCGGGGGCTGCTATTCGTTGTGGTGCTCGGGCTTCTCACTGCAGTGGTTTCTCTTGTTGTGGAGCAAGGGCTCTCGGGTGCTCGAGCTTTAGTAATGGAGGCACTTGGGCTCAGTATTTGCAGCTCCTGGGCTCTAGAGCGCAGGCTCAGTAGTTGTGGTACACAGGCTTAGTTGCTCTGAGGCATGTGGGACCTTCCCAGACCAGGGGTTGAACCCATATCTCCTGCATTGACAGGTGGATTCTTTACCACTGAGCCACCAGGGAAGCCCTGGGAATATATCATTAATGTCTAAAATTTATCAGTGGTTATCACTAGGTTCAGGGATTATAGATGATTTCAGTTTTACTTACTTGTACTTTGTGTTTTTTGCCATAAATAACACTACTTGTATAATAAAAAAAAGAAAGTCGAGTCATTTTAAGAAAGCAGAGAGAACATCAGGCAAACAAATTATTCATAAATTCTACAAAAACAGAACTGGCTAGTCCTTGTATTATGTGCCAAGAAAGAGATAAAAGAGATCTTCAAACATGTTCTCACATACGCACACACACACGCACACACACACAGACACGTGTGTGTGTTTTAATCTCATAGGTGGGGTAAAAGAACAGAGAAAGATTCTACTTATTGTGATAAAGTCTAGACCTGTTCTTCTTCTTCTCTTTTTTTAACAAATGAGAAACTGAGTTAGAGTTTAAATAACTTACTTAAGGTCACACAGCCAGAAAGTGGAAGAGCCAAAAATTGAACCAAGGCAGAGGATCCAGAGCCTGCTCACTTAACTACTCCAATATTGGTACCAACCTTCTAGGTGCTATGAGGACTAGAAGAGTGATGGGTGCAGAGACACTGGTCAGTGCCCATCAGTTATTAATATTCTCATTAGGAAGCCGAAATGATGGCTAGCAGCATTTAATGTGTTACTGGTAGTCTATTCTGAGAAATTTGTCTCTATTTTATGTTAATGTTTTGTTTTTCTAGTTAATTAAAATAAACACCTATTTGTGCTAAAAGTTAAAAAAAAAAAAGTCACAGCAGCAATATACACTGTAAAATCAAATAGTGGATTTTGGGCTTCCTAGGTGGTTCAGTGGTAAAGAATCGATCCCTGGTCTGGGAAGACCCCACGTGCCTCAGGGCAACGAAGGGCAACTAAACCTGTGTGCCACAAGTACTAAACTGGAGCTCTAAAGCCTGTGCTCTGCACCAAGAAAAGTCACTGCAATGAGATGCCAGCGCACCGCAACGAAGAGTAGCCCCCACTTACCGCAAGCAGAGAAAGCCCGAGCACAGCAGTGAAGACTCCTGGCAGCCATAAATAAAAATAAATAAAATTCCTTAAAAAAAAAAAAAACAAACCTGAGCTGATTTCTCTCTCTAGAGGTAACTACTGGCCATATTACTATTTTGGGGTGCCCATGGACTGAGGCTCGCCAGACTCCTCTGTCCATGAGATTTCCCAGGCAAGAATACTGGAGTGGGTTGCTATTTTCTTCTCCAGGAGATCTTCTCAACCCAGGGACTGAACCTGGGTCTCCCACATGCAGGCAGATTCTTCACTGTCTGAGCCACCAGGAATGCTGTATATTACTGTGTTCCTGAGGACTAAAACTCTGATCAAACAGGCAGGAGGTCAGACTGTGCATTCTGGTTTGCAACTCAGCTTTTCTTCCCAAACAATGTATTCAGATTCATTTTCTACTTCAGTGCACAAAGTTTGTACCTTATCTTTATGGGAGCTTCTTGGTGTGACAGAACAGGCATGGACCATGATTCTTTAAAAAAACAAACAGGGATTTCCCTGGTAGTCCAGTGGTTAAGAACCTGCCTTCCAATGCAGGTCTGATTCCTGGTGGTGGAACTACAATCCCACATGCCAAGCAGCAACTAAGCCCACACCCTACAACTAGAGAGCCCTCCAGCAGCAACTAGAGAGAAGCCTGTGCAAAGCAAGACCCCGCACGGCTAAAAGAAAATTATATATATAATTCACTTAAAAAAATCAGATCCCTGAAAATTTAGGTCCTCCTAATTTTTAGCTATGGTCAACAAAGCAGCAGTATTTTGCAGACACTGCCTGAGTGACCCGGGTCTGTGGGGCGCTGTAGTGCTGCCAAGCGGCACTAGTGGTAAAGACCCTGCCTGCCCATGCAGGAGATGTAAGGGACT
Organism: Bison bison bison; assembly: GCF_000754665.1. Taxonomy (NCBI): domain Eukaryota; kingdom Metazoa; phylum Chordata; class Mammalia; order Artiodactyla; family Bovidae; genus Bison; species Bison bison. The sequence continues at coordinate 3,479,845 of NW_011495040.1, forward strand.
GCAGGTTCAATCCCTTTGCCAGGAAGATCCCCTGGAGAAGGGCATGGCAACCCACTCCAGTATTCTTGCCTAGAGAATCCCATGGACAGAGGAGCCTGGCAGGCTACAGTCCATAGGGTCGCACAGAGTCGGACACGACTGAGCAGCTGGGCAGCAAGAGCAGCAGTAGTAGGGTGCTGGCCCAGAGGTGGGCTGCCAGGCTAAGGCCCTCCTCCTCGGGAAGGATCTGCTCCTGAAACATTCTTGGTCAGGAAGAAGACTTCCTCCCGTAAACAGAACCTGAGAGGGGTTTGAATTTGTAGGAGAGGGGTTCAGTTTTTTTTTGTGGGGGATTCAAACTGATTCTGGATTTTTGTGAGGTGATTTCAGAGAGGCATCCAGTCATTTCCTCATTGTGGAAGGATGAAAGTGAGTGTTGGTCGCTCAGTCATTTCCAACTCTGCAATACCAGGGACTATAGCCCTCCAGGCTCCTCTGTTTATGAAATTCTCCAGGCAAGAATACTGGAGTGGTTTGCCATGCCCTTCTCCAGGGGATCTTCCCAACCCAGAGATTGAACTGAGATCTCTTGCATTGTAGGAAATTGTAGAAACCCAAGTCGCCTGCATTCTTTACTGCCTGAGCCACAAGGAGGGTGGAATGCAAAATCCCTGAAAGGACTCACTCCACCACACACACACCCCCAGGGCACAGGTGGGATCTGAGAGCCTTTAGGCAGGTTACAACTCTGGGCAGGTGTGGATCTGGAGTCAGGCTGCCACTTATTCATGCTGTTGACTTATGTCAATAGTGAAGGACAAGGAAGCCTGGTGGGCTGCAGTCTATGGTATCACAAAACTTAGACTTAGCGACTAAACCATCACCGCCACACCTCCTAAATATGCAACATAAACAGCCTTAACAAGCACTGGTAAGAGAGGGGTGTGGTCCAGATCTGTCCACTGGGAGGCAGGTGGGAGGGGACAGGGCTGGGGAAAGCAGGCCCTGCTTACATAGGGCTTGGATACAGTCATACACAGAAAACGTGTGCACTGTGAGATCTGCCAAGCCTGGCCTATTTCACCTACTACACACCCCTGAAAGCTACCTAGAGTCCTTCTTCCTGGCTACCACCTACCCAGTCTAACCCTGGTCTCTTCACCAGTGCCACGTATCAGCACCCATCCCTTTTCACCCACCCCTGAATCCGTCTCCAGGAAAAAGCAGCCAGAGAAATCTTTTTAAAGTCAATCTGATTACAGCGGGCACTCCTTGCTGTGCTCCGTATCTACGAACGTGAAATCACCAATACCAGAGCCAGATTGTATTCATAGCCCGAGTCACATTCATTATACAAAAGCCCTGAGCATGGGGGCAGAGGCATCCTGGGACCAATTCCCACAGACCAAAGGACAACTGGATGTCTCCTCCAGCCAACGCCCTCTGTTTCTTACTGCTCTAAAATTGTCCTTTGTCCCATGGCTCAGCTGGTAAAGAACATGCCTGCCAATGCAGGAGATGAGAGAGACATGGTTGGACCCCTGGGTCAGGAAGGTCCCCTGGAGAAGGAAGTGGCAACCCGCTCCAGAATTCTTGCCTGGAAAACTCCACGGACAGAGGAGCCTGGCGGGCTACAGTCCATGAGGTCACAAAGAGTCACTCAGGACTGACCGAGCAAGCACGTGCGCGCGCGCACAACACACAAAAGTCCCCAGGCCACCCACGTCTGACTTTCACCTACTCCTCAGTCTCAAGTACCAGCTGCAACTGCTGCCTGCCTTTCCTTTCTGCACCCCACCCCCACAGCCTTTATAGAATCCGTGCTCCCTCTGATCCCTCCCCCAAGCCCCCATCAGCTTCTCCCTTTCTTCATGGTCTGCTAGGTTATCCCTTTCCAGCCTACTTCTCCGCCTCATCTCTGGTCCTCTGGCTTTGTTTTTAGTTGGGATGCTCTATATTAAGATAAACTTAGCTACACCATAGAGTAGGAAGCAAAATTTGTTAAATAAATAATAATAATACCACATCTGGTTAAAACCAAGCCCTTGAAGACATTTCCTTCTGCTCAGAGCTCACATCATTTCCTCTCCCCTCCCATTGCTCTCACCCTCAGAGTTGGAGATTCCAGTCCACTTTTCTCCCAGGGAACTTGTAGGGAGTTTGGGGAGCTCGAACTGCCTGCAGGCTCTCCATCTCCCTTCACTCCTGTCCTTTCTTCCATGGTTCAGATCAGAACCCTAGGAGACACTCGTTGCTCCCTACCTCACCGGGCAGCACCATCACAAGTCCTGCTTGCTCTGCAGGATTGGGGACTTCCCTGGTAGTTCAGTGGTTAATGCTCCCCTGCTTCTAATGCTGGGGGCCTGGGTTCGATCCCTGGTCAGGGAACTAAGACCACACATGCCTGAGGTGCCCCTTGGAGCCACACACACACAAAAAGCATCCAGGATGGGAGCATTTCTTTGCATGGAAGCTGCTCCTGCAGGGGGTGGGACCACATTTCTGCTGTATCACAGCTTTGTTGTTGTCTTAAACAGTAGTCTTTATGTTTACACAAAGCAGTACAAAATGAGGCGGTTCCTCAAAGGGTGACTTGGAGGTAGGAAATCCATCCTGAGCATCAAAGTGTTAGTTGCTAAGTCATGCCTGACTCTTTGTGACCCTATGGATTGTAGCCTACCAGGTTCCTCTGTCCATGGGATTTTCCAGGCAAGAATACTAGAGTGGTTTACCATTTCCTTCTCCTCACTGTCCCTTCTTAATTGGCCTTCTAGCTTCTGCTTGATGAGTTTGTTTCCAAACCAGCAGCCAGAATAATTATCTTCATCTAAAGTTTTTATTTTTTAAATTATGAAAATATGATTGCTATATCCTTCTACTTCTCAGTATATTCATTATATTAATTTTTGAGAGTTTGATATTGAAACTCCAACTAAAAACCTTATCTGCTTAAAAAAACAATTGTAATATAGTGGAACTATATGTAACCTTGTTCTGTATTTTCTAAGTCTCCTGCAAATGTGTTATCTTGCAGAATACTTGCAAAATAAATTTTTTAATGTATGTAATCCTGGTCAAACCTGGTCAGACTCCTCTGCTCAAAATCCCTTGGGTATGCTTCTTTCCTAAGAAGGAAGCCCAAACCCCCAAGGGTGCCTACAAAGCCCAGCCACTAATGGTTGTCTCACTTATCTGAAGTTTCTGGTTTCTCTCGGATAACCCTCCCCTTGTTCCTCCTTTCTAGCCTTCCTTCTCCCTGCCAGAGGGGATGCGTGGGCACCCTCTAGCTCAAGCTCTTGGACTATGGATCCCAGGAGAAGACTCTCCTTTTCTGGATGCTGCATCTGACATACATTTTTAAACTGAAAATTTTGGTCTATTTTTCATCTTAACCACCCTCCGATAGAAATCCCTCACCAAGGGAATTCCCTGGCCGTCCAGTAGTTAAGCTTAAGTGCTCCCACTGCGGGGGGTGCGGGTTGGATCCCTGGTTCGGGAACCAAGATCCCACATACAGTGCAGAGTGGCCAAAAAATTAAAAAAAAAACACAAAAGCTTTTTTAAATTAAAAGGGTTTCCCTGGTGGCACAGGGGATGAGAATCTGCTTGCCAATGCAGGAGACAGAGCTCCATCCCTGGTCCAGGAAAATTTTGCATACCATGGAGCAGCTAAGGCCGAAAGCTACAACCACTGAGCCCTAGAGTCTGTTGGACAGAAGTCCCCAAAACGAGAAGCCCATGAACTGCAAGAAGAGTAGCCCCTCCTCACCGCAACTAAAGAAAGCCTGGGCAAAGTAATGAAGACCCAGTGTAGCTAACAACAACAACAAAAATTGGAAAAGAAAAAGAAATACTTCAGCAAGCAGAGATTCCTTATTCGCTGCTGTCTTATATCGAATTGCGCTGACCTAAAAGACTCTGATGCTGGGAGGGATTGGGGGCAGGAGGAGAAGGGAATGACAGAGGATGAGATGGCTGGATGGCATCACCGACTCGATGGACATGAGTTTGGGTAAACTCCAGGAGCTAGTGATGGACAGGGAGGCCTGGCGTGCTGCAATTCATGGGGTTACAAAGAGTCGGACACGACTGAGTGACTGAACTGAACTGAAGCGCGTGCATGCTCAGTAGTGT
>NW_011495040.1:3484057-3487118 GCF_000754665.1 Bison bison bison
GCTCAGTAGTGTCCAACTTTGAATTTTGTGACCACATAGACCATTACCCACCAGGCTCCCCTATCTGTGGACACTCCCAGGCAAGAATACTGGAGCAGGTTGCCATTTTCTCCTCCACGGGCTCTTTCTGACCCAGTGACTGAAGCCAAGTCTTTTGTCTTTCCTGCGCTGGCAGGTAGATTCTTTACCACCACGCCACCTGGGCCAAGGTAGATGCCTAATCACATACTTGCTGAATGAATATGGGAGTGAAGAAGGGCCTTGACCTCTCTCCACACTTCGCCCCCACAAGTCCAGGTGCCCTGAGAAGCCCAGATCCAAGGAGTCTTACCTGCCTCAGCCGTGCTTCCCACCCAGCATCCTCCCGTTTGCCCCTCAAGCCACCACCTCTTCCAGCTAGCACGCCCACAGCCATCAAACATGAGTGCAAAAAAAAAAAAAAGCAACACATTTGGCTCACCTTTTACCTGGAATCACCACCATGCATGCACTGGTTTACTGAGAGAAATTTCCACAGGTGGAACCCTTATTTCTCGAGCCTACAAGACTTTGGGGTCATGTAAGTAGAAGACCTGTGGGCCTACGGAGAGCAGAGTTTCACCTGCCTAGTACCTCAAAGGAAAGAAGGAAGGGAGGGAGGGAGGGAGGCAGGAAGGGATCCCTAGTCAGGGGTAGGTTTTACTCAGCTCCAGGAGAAGAATCTCAACTTCTTTGCAGCTCAAACATCTCTGCCAGATCCCCTGGAAGCAGGGAAGCTGGGAAGCAGGAAGCCACACCTCTTTGGGGATTTCAGGTTTTAGAATCTCACCATCTCACAGCTCCAGGCTATCAGGAGAAATAAATCCAGTCATAGAATTTTAGGTGATTTAGGAACATTTAGGGCTTCCCTTGTGGCTCAACTGGTAAAGAATCTGCCTGCAATGAGGGAGACCTGGGTTTGATCCCTGGTTTGGGAGTATCCTCTGGAGAAGGGAAAGGCTACGCACTCCAGTATTCTGGCCTAAAGAATTCCATGGACTGTATAGTCCCTGGGATCACAAAGAGTTGGACAGGACTGAACGACTTTCACTTTTTCTTTCTTTCTGGAACACTTAAGCTCATCGCCTTGGGACACAGTCTCAAATCTAAATCTTATTATTCTATCCTGTTTGAAGAGTTTAGTTTGAAATATTTAAAAATAAAGCAAGCCATTCTCAAATCATAAAATATAGCACACAAGCAGAAATGTGCACCATCAAAAACCTACAGCATGATGATTTATTACAAAGGAAAAGTTTATTAAACTACAGTTTCAGTTGGTAAATAAAACACTGCCATGCCCTGGCTCCTTTCTTAATCTTAATTCCCCAACTGTGTGATTTTTATGGTCGTCCCATCCTTGCTCTTTATCACTCAAGAATAAATCTCAATTTATGATAGTTTTACCTTTTTCTTGGTTATAACTAAATGGAATCATATCACATACAGTTCTTTCGTTCTGAATTTCACCACAGTGCATTCATTTTCATGGCGGTATGGAATTCCAGTCTATGAAAAAAAATATACGTACATACATACACAACCACAGTTCATTTATCCATTCATGGGCATCATGAGGGTTTCCAGTCCGGGGCCATTTTTAAACAGCACTGCCATGTGTACTTTTACATAGATCTCCAGATATACTTCAGCCTGCATTCCTATAGGCTGTATACCCCGTAGAGGAAGATCTACAATTGCAGTCTACACGCTGTGGCACATTAGTTTCATCAGACACAGTCCCGCACTGTGGGACACTGTTTTTTATCAGACACTGTTTTTCAAGTGGTTCTATCAAGAGGTTAAATCCTCCCAGAATCATTTGAGTGCTTCACATTCTTTCTAATACTTGGAACTGTCTGGCTTTAAATTCTGTACTTAATTGCAACGATTAGAATCAACACTATTTCCATGTTCACAATGATACTGAGTACCTCTCCTAATATCTATTGACCTGTTGGATTTTCTCGAGTTCTCAAGTGAGTTCTTCGCTGGGTCTGTGTGTATGAGATCTCCTACTCTGTGCCTGGCTCTTCATTCTCTTGGCAGTATCTTTTGATGGACAGAAGTTCTTAATTTTAATGTTGTTAAAGTTAATAATTAAACAGCACTTTTTTGTGTCATATTTAAGATGTAATTTCCTAATCTTAGACCAGAGTTTCTCTACCTCAGCACTACTGACATTTCAGTTTAGGTAACTTTTTGATGTAGAGGTTGTCCTGTGCATTATACAACGTTGGACAGCATCCCTGTTCTTTACCAGCTAGATGACAATTGAAACATCTACCTCAAGTTTTTCAGATTAATTAATTTTTGGCTATCTGAATTGCAGCACATGGATCTTCACTGGGTGTTTGTTGTGATATGCAGGATCTTAAGCTTGGCTCGAGTACACTGCTGTTTCCCTGGTGGCTCAGTGGTAAAGAACCTGCCTGCCAATGCAGAAGATGCAAGAGATACAAAATATGTTGGGAGGATCCCCTGGAGTAGGAAATGGCAACCCACTCCAGCACTCTTGCCTGGAAAATTCCATGGACAGAGGAGCCTGGCAGGTTACAGAGCATGGAGTTGCAAAGAGTTGGACACAACTGAACAACTGAGCACACATGCCAAATCAAATCCCAGACATAGAGTTTTGGTAAGGTAAAGATAGCTTTATTGCTTTGACAGGCAAAGGGAGATACATCAGGATTATGCTTTTAAAAATTATGTGCCAGAGAACTTGAAGATTTTTATAACAGCAGGTCAAAGCTGGGGTCTCTGAGAAGAATAGGGTGTGAGCAGGGCTTGTACTCCCTTAATCTCATCTCAGGTGGGTGGTTTCCCAATCTTGATGTGTTTCTGTGGTTCTTTTAATCTTGCCTCAGGTGTTTTTTTGGCTGTTCCTACCTTGATTATGGGTTTCCCTGACTGAAATCAGATTGATTATATTATTTGCAGCCAAAGATGGAGAAGCTCTATACAGTCAACAAAAACAAGACCAGGAGCTGACTGTGGCTCAGATCATGAACTCCTTATTGCCAAATTCAGACTTAAATTGAAG
>NW_011495040.1:3487218-3487835 GCF_000754665.1 Bison bison bison
AAGCAAAAAGCAAAGGAGAAAAGGAAAGATATAAGCATCTGAATGCAGAGTTCCAAAGAATAGCAAGGAGAGATAAGAAAGCCTTCCTCAACGATCAATGCAAAGAAATAGAGGAAAATATCAGAATGGGAAAGACTAGAGATCTCTTCAAGAAAATTAAAGATACCAAGGGAACATTCCATGCAAAGATGGGCTCAATAAAGGACAGAAATGGTATGGACCTAACAAAGCAGAAGGTATTAAGAAGAGGTGGCAAGAATACACAAAGAACTGTACAAAAAAGATCTTCATGACCAAGATAATCACGATGGTGTGATCACTCACGTAGAGCCAGACATCCTGGAATGTGAAGTCAAGTGGGCCTTAGAAAGCATTGCTATGAACAAAGATAGTGGAGGTGATGGAATTCCAGTTGAGCTTTTTCAAATCTTGAAAGATGATGCTGTGAAAGTGCTGCACTCAATATGCCAGCAAATTTGGAAAACTCAGCAGTGGCCACAGGACTGGAAAAGGTCAGTTTTCATTCCCATCCCAAAGAAAGGCAATGCAAAGAATGCTCAAACTACCACACAATTGCACTCATCTCACACACTAGTAAAGTAATGCTCAAAATTCTC
>NW_011495040.1:3487935-3488204 GCF_000754665.1 Bison bison bison
CCAGTAGACCATTCGGGTATGACCTAAATCAAATCCCTTATGATTATACAGTGGAAGTGAGAAATAGAATTAAGGGACTAGATCTGATAGATAGAGTGCTTGATGAACTATGGACGGAGGCTCGAGACATTGTACAGGAGACAGGGGTCAAGACCAACCCCATGGAAAAAAAATGCAAAAAAGCAAAATGGCTGTCTGGGGAGGCCTTACAAATAGCTGTGAAAAGAAGACAAGCAAAAAGCCAAGGAGAAAAGGAAAGATATAAGCAT
>NW_011495040.1:3488574-3489695 GCF_000754665.1 Bison bison bison
GATGATGCTGTGAAAGTGCTGCACTCAATATGCCAGCAAATTTGGAAAACTCAGCAGTGGCCACAGGACTGGAAAAGGTCAGTTTTCATTCCAATCCCAAAGAAAGGCAATGCAAAGAATGCTCAAACTACCACACAATTGCACTCATCTCACACACTAGTAAAGTAATGCTCAAAATTCTCCAAGCCAGGCTTCAGCAATACATGAACCATGAACTTCCTGATGTTCAAGCTGGTTTTAGAAAAGGCAGAGGACCAGAGATCAAATTGCCAACATCTGCTGGATCATGGAAAAAACAAGAGAGTTCCAGAAAAAATATCTATTTCTGCTTTATTGACTATGCCAAAGCCTTTGACTGTGTGGATCACAATAAACTGTGGGAAATTCTTAAAGAGATGGGAATACCAGACCACCTGACCTGCCTCTTGAGAAACCTGTATGTAGGTCAGGAAGCAACAGTTAGAACTGGACATGGAACAACAGACTGGTTCCAAATAGGAAAAGGAGTATGTCAAGGCTGTATATTGTCACCCTGCTTATTTAACTTATATGCAGAGTTCATCATGGGAAATGCTGGTCTGGATGAAGCATAAGCTGGAATCAAGATTTCTGGGAGGAATATCAATAACCTCAGATATGCAGATGACACCACCCTTATGGCGGAAAGTGAAAAGGAACTAAAGAGCCTCTTGATGAAAGTGAAAGAGGAGACTGAAAAAGTTGGCTTAAAGCTCAACATTCAGAAACTAAGATCATGGCATCTGGTCCCATCACTTCATGGCAAATAGATGGGGAAATAGTGGAAACAGAGTCAGACTTTATTTTTCTGGGCTCCAAAATCACTGCAGATGGTGACTGCAGCCATGAAATTAAAAGACACTCCTTGGAAGGAAAGTTATGACCAACCTAGACAGCATATTGAAAAGCAGAGACATTACTTTGTCATCAAAGGTCGGTCTAGTCAAGGCTTTTTCCAGGGCTCATGTGTGGATGTGAAAGTTGGACTGTGAAGAAAGCTGATGACCGAAGAATTGATGCTTTTGAACTGTGGGGTTGGAGAAGACTCTTGAGAGTCCCTTGGACTGCAAGGAGATCCAACCTGTTCATTCTAAAGGAGATCA
>NW_011495040.1:3489795-3490127 GCF_000754665.1 Bison bison bison
CATCACCAACTCCCGGAGTTTACGCAAACTCATGTCCATCGAGTCAGTGATGCCATACAACCATCTCATCCTCTCTTGTCCCCTTCTCCTCCCGCCTTCAGTCTTTCCCAGCATCAGGGTCTTTTCAAATGAGTCAGTTCTTTGCATCAGGTGGCCAAAGTATTGGAGTTTCAGCTTAAGTATCAGTCCTTCCAATGAATATTCAGGACTTATTTCCTTTAGGATGGACTGGTTGGATCTCCTTGCAGTCCAAGGGACTCTCAAGACTCTTCTCCAACACCACAGTTCAAAAGCATCATTCTTCGGCGCTCAGCTTTCTTTATAGTCCAACT
>NW_011495040.1:3490751-3492181 GCF_000754665.1 Bison bison bison
TCTTTCTCTTTCATCAAAAGGCTCTTTAGTTCCTCTTCACTTTCTGCCATAAGGGTGGTATCATCTGCATATCTGAGGTTATTGATATTTCTCCCAGCAATCTTGATTCCAGCGTATGCTTCATCCAGACCAGCATTTCCCATGATGAACTCTGCATATAAGTTAAATAAGCAGGGTGACAATATACAGCCTTGATGAACTCCTTTTCCTATTTGGAACCAGTCTGTTGTTCCAGGTCCAGTTCTAACTGTTGTTTCCTGACCTTTTTACAGGTTTCTCAAGAGGCAAGTCAGGTGGTCTGGTATTTCCATCTCTTTCAGAATTTTCCACAGTTTGTTGTGATCCACACAAAGACTTTGGTATAGTCAAAGCAGAAATAGATGTTTTTTTCTGGAACTCTCTTGCTTTTTCGATGATCCAGTGGATGTTGGCAATTTGATCTCTGGTTCTTCTGCTTTTTCTAAATCCAGCTAGAACATTTGGAAGTTCATGGTTCACATATTGCTGAAGCCTGGCTTGGAGAATTTTGAGCATTACTTTACAGTGTGTGAGATGAGTGCAATTGTGCAGTAGTTTGAGCATTCTCTGACATTGCCTTTCTTTGAGATTGGAATGGAAACTGACCTGTTCCAGTCCTGTGGCCGCTACTGAGTTTTCCAAATTTGCTGGCATATTGAGTGCAGCACTTTCACAGCATCATGTTTTAGGATTTGAAATAGCTCAACTGGAATTCCATCACCTCCACTAGCTTTGTTCATAGTGGTGCTTCCCAAGGCCCACATGACTTCACACTCCAGGATGTCTGGCTCTAGGTGAGTGATCACACTATCATGATTATCTGGGTCCTGAAGATCTTTTTTGAACAGTTCTTCTGTGTATTCTTGCCACCTCTTCTTAATACCTTCTGCTTCTGTTAGGTCCATACCATTTCTGTCTTTTATTGAGCCCAGCTTTGCATGGAATGTTCCCTTGGTATCTTTAATTTTCTTGAAGAGATCTCTAGTCTTTCCCATTCTCATGCTTTCCTCTATTTGTATTGATCACTGAGGAAGGCTTTCTTATCTCTCCTTGCTATTCTTTGGAACTCTGCATTCAAATAGGTATGTCTTTCCTTTTCTCCTTGGCTTTTTGCTTGTCTTCTTTTCACAGCTATTTGTAAGGCCTCCTCAGACAACCATTTTGCTTTTTTGCATTTCTTTTTCTTCGGGATGGGCTTGCTCCCTGTCTCCTGTCCAGTGTCATGAACCTCCATCCATAGTTCATCAGGCACTCTATCAGATCTTGCCCCTTAAATCTATTTCTCACTTCCACTGTATAATCGTTAGGGATTTGATTTAGGTCATACTTGAATGGTCTAGTGATTTTCCCGACTTTCTTCAATTTAAGTCTGAATTTGGCAATAAGGAGTTCCTGATCTGAGCCACAGTCAG
>NW_011495040.1:3492281-3498602 GCF_000754665.1 Bison bison bison
ATCTTTGGCTGCAAAGAATATAATGAATCTGATTTTGGTGTTGACCATCTGGTGATATCCATGTGTAAAGTCTTCTCTTGTGTTGTTGGAAGAGAGTGTTTGCTATGACCAGTGTGTTCTCTTGGCAAGACTCTATTAGCCTTTGCCCTGCTTCATTCTGTACTCCAACGCTGAATTTGCCTGTTACTCCAGGTGTTTCTTGACTTCCTACTTTTGCATTCCAGTCCCCTATAATGAAAACGACATATTTTTTCGGTGTTAGTTCTAAAAGGTCTTGTAGGTCTTCATAGAACCATTCAACTTCAACTTGAAGTTGAAGCTGGAGTTTCCCTGATAGCTCAGTTGATAAAGAATCTGCCATTACACAGGAGACCCCTGGTCAATTCCTGGGTCTGGAAGATCTGCTGGAGAAGGGATAGGATACCCACTCCAGTATTTTGGGGCTTCCCTTGTAGCTCAGTTGGTAAAGAATCCACCAGAAATGTGAGAGACCTGGGTTTGATCCCTGGGTTTGATCCCTGGGTTGGGAAGATCCCCTGGAGAAGGGAAAGGCTACCCGCTCCAGTATTCTGGCCTATAGAATTCTGTGGACTGTATAATCCATGGGGTCGGAAAGAGTCAGACAGGGCTGAGCGACTTTCACTTTCACTTTCTTTCCCTTGATTCTGTTCAGTTCATTCACTCAGTTGTGTCCAGCTCTTTGCAGTCCCATGGACTGCAGCACACCAGGCCTCCCTGTCCATCACCAACTCCTGGAGCTTGCTCAAACTCATGTCCATCGAGTTGGCGATACCATCCAACCATCTCATCCTCTGTCGCCCCCTTCTCATCCTGCCTTCAATCTTTCCCAGCATCAGGGTCTTTTCCAGTGAATCAGTTCTTTGTATCACGTGGCCAAAGTATTGGAGTTTCAGCTTCAACATTAGTCCTTCCAATGTATATTCAGCACTGATTTCCTTTAGGATTGACTAGTTTGATCTCCTTGTTGTCCAAGGGACTCTCAAGAGTCTTCTCCAACACCACGGTTCAAAAGCATCAATTCTTTGGCACTCAGCTTCTTTATGGTCTGACTCACATTCATACATGACTACTGGAAAAACCATAGCTTTGAGTAGATGGACCTTTGTCGGCAAAGTAATGTCTCTGCTTTTTAATATGCTGTCTAGGTTTGTCATAGCTTTTCTTCCAAGGAGCAAGTGTCTTTTAATTTATCTATTGTTCAAATCCACCTTTTGGAACCCAAGCTAGGCCATGGAGGCTGGAGACTTGCCTACAAGAAATGGGGGATAGAAAGGCTCTCCAAACCTGGGAACTCTGCATGTTACAGAGTTTAAGCCTGCTCATTGCATGACAGGTCAATTAACTGAGAGACAAGGTGTTTAGGCAAATAATACGACTTTATTCAGAAAGCCAGCTGACTGAGAAGATAGCAGACTAATGTCTCAAATTAGCCATCTTATCCAGGTCTGGGTGCCAGTTTCACAGGTGGGCTGGGTCAGATTCTAACAAAGGCACTTTAATAGTCTGATAGAGAGGCAGGATTCCCTGACACAGGACTTTATGTATGATTATAATAACAAAAGCAGCAAAAACAAAGGTTAAGGTCAAATAAACAGATCCATCGTGGAGTCAGAATTGGCTCTTCCCTGCTACAATTCCCCATTGTCAATGTCCATTCCACAGTCTTGTGGGAAAAGGGAGTGATGACTGTTCTAACTGCTTTATCAGATGAATCTGTCCAAGAGTGTCTGCTATCGGTGTTCCAGTTGTTGATATTTGTCTTCTTCTGTTCCTATTTGGTATGTGTCTACTTTACACCTGTAGACTTAGAAATATTGGACATATAACCCAGGAGGCAGCATCTCAAGTTAAGGAATTATGTGCTTTTCTATGTATGGGAAGATGCAAGAGTCAGGGCTCATTAAAATTATTTCCTTGATATGTACCTCAGCTGTCTGGGGCCTGTAATCCTGTATTTTCATATCCTGAATTTCCTCAGGGTTCACCATAGGTAGTGGCTGCAATCTGATGACTGCCTGGTGGCAGGTATTCTCCTTCCTCCGTTTTCTCAGGGCTCATCCGCTCCCACTGGAGGGCTGAAATTGCTGATGATTGACAAGGCAGAAAGTATTCCATTTCTCAGATTCTCCCCTCTTGGTTGAAAATTTGATCAATATTTGGGAGACAGTCCATGATCAAATTTTGTCTCACGGTGCTGGGAGGCTCATCCCAGATGGGGTGAAAGCTCTTGATATGCCACTCCGGGTGCTAAATTTTGGATTAGACCCCAGCCATAATGAAGATTCTCTGGATCTTGTGCCTAATTATGATCCAGCAGACATTTTCCCTTGTTGCTTCTTCCCATACCTAGAATCAAACTGTTACATTTATTTTATGTTATATTTTTAGTCATTTAAGCTTTGTTGGAGGCCTGGTTACACACTGGGTATTACACGAGACAACAGTCTTATAAATTAGACAAGATATAAGTAATGCAGCCAGTACCATTGACAAAGATGAAGTGCAGCAGGGAGGCACGAAGCACAAACAGTTTGAAAACAAAGAACAAATTAAAACAATGATTAGTATATCTAGTTGTAGTATATCTAGTTGTAACCCACTTGCAATAGTCAAGCAACCAAAGGAGTCATAACTGATTTAATGAGCTATCCATAGTTTCATTGTCCAGGCTGTACACAACTTACGCATGGCTTAATCTTTAAGACAGGCAAATGTTGCTCGCAGGATCAACCAAATAGAGGGAAAAAAATAAATGTTTCAATTCTTCTTACAAAGGTATAATTTACCAAATTATTGTAAGTCATAATTAGCTTAAGGGGGAGATTTTCCTTACTCTTGGAAAACACAGATTTAAACCAGTATTTTTAAGATAGAAGCCATAAAAATTATAACCATATTTACCAGTTCACTCAGTTCTATGTAACTAAATTCCCTGGACCACCAGGAAGTCCCTACCCCTGCCCCAGTTTTAACAACCAAAAAAAGTCTCAAGACATTGTCAAATATCTCCTGGGGAGCAATATTGGCCCAGACTGAAAACCACTGCCATAGATCATAAAGATATATTCTCACAGGATGTCTTGTAAAAAAGCTTCATGGATACATGATTCAATTGGAATTGATTTTTGTCCAAGCTGTGAGGCAGGCATTCTATGTCATTAGTTCTCCCTTGCAGATATCATATTTTTTCAACACCATTTATTGAAAAATCTATCTTCCTCACTGTTCTGTAGTGCTGCTTTTGTTACATTAAAAAACAAAATTCAACTGAGTAAACTGGAAGATCTAATTGGCTTTATTTGATAGTCTGGCAGTTATGCCTTCTAACAAATAGAAAAGAACTCTGAGGACCTGAACAAAATGGAAGGCTTTCATAGACAGAAGGAAGATGGGAAGAGGAAGTTAAGATTGGATTATTTTAGGCAAAGTCACCTCCCTTAGAGAAAGGCAGGGGGCTTTAGGCAGATTACATCACAGGAGTTGATTGGGTAATTCTGGATTAATTGGTTTAAAATTCTACTCCTGGGAGGGGCCTAAACTAATCACAATGGGGCTTAGCCCAAGGGACTCCATTTTAGGCTTTTTTTTTTTTTTGGTTTGTTTTTTAACACTTTTATAAACAGCATTTATTCTACAGAGTACTCTGAAGGAAGAAAGATATGTGCAGCCATTTATGTTCATTAATATGAATGCAAACGTTCTTTTTTGTCCTGAAATACTGAAAAGGCGAATGTGTCTGGTAGAAAAATAATCCTTAAGAGTTACCAATTAGAAAACAACACCTTTCAAAACAGATTTTTCTTTTCCTGGTAGAAAACAAAACAAAACTCTGGATTATGGGGAAGAAATTAAATAAAACAAAGTCTAATCAGTTGTTGAGGTGCCTTAACACAAAGTTTTGCCCCTTAAACCAACTTGTCAAAAGCAGTAAGTGGACTTCTCTGGTGGTCCAATGATTAAGAATCTGCCAAGGCATGGGAGTTGATCCGTGATTCAGGAAGATTCCACATATGTCTCAGGGCAACTAAGCTTGTTGCCTGAGTGACCTAAGAGCCCATGCTCTGAAACAAGAGAAGCCACAGCAAGGAGAAGCCCAAACACTACAACTCGAGAAAACCTGTGCACAGCAACAAAGACCCAGCACAGCCAAAAATCAATCAATAAAATACAAGAATTTTCAAAAACTTTTTTAAAAAAGCATGAAATGTTTAAAATCTAAATATAAATAAACAGACATTACTGCCCGATTAGTAACACAGTTTCAACAACTTACAGTAACACTTCTGGTGTTCTTCCTGTAGAAATAATACCCCTTCTTGGCACCCTTATGGGGTACACATGCAGGACAGCGTCAGTTGGAACTCTGATTTACAACCTCAAGTCCAACCTCTCACCACATGGGACCGTCTACAACACAACAAATACACCAAAACCAATTGGTTACAAAAAAAAAGTGGGTGGAGGAGGCAGGAGCACACGACAGCCATTACGATGTCTTCCTGAAACCCTTTAGAATAGAGTAGATGTTATTAAAGGCTTCATAAATTTCACTTCTGACTTTAGCACCTGTTAACACAACTTTTCCAGAGACAAAGATAAGGAGAACAATTCTCGGTTTGATCATTCTGTAGACTAAACCAGGAAATAACTCTGGCTCATAACTAGCGAACTGTTGGTGGCTAAGCACAAGGGGTTCTAACCTTATGGGGAACTTCACATCACAGCTCCCCACCATGTTCTGAATCTTGAAGTCCAAGAACTTAGCTGGAAAACCCAACTTCTGTATGATTCTGGCATATTTTCTTGCTGCTAGCCTGGACTGTTCTTCACTCTTGCCTCCTGTGCACACCATCTTCCCAGAACTGAATAAAAGTGCAGTGGTTCGGGGCTCTCTTATTCTCATGATTACAGCAGCAAACCTCTTGGGATTATATTCAGCATTTCGAGCAAGAAGGGCAATGCTCTTTAGGTCAAGTTTACAACCAAGATTCACTGTGCATACAACATTGTGCAGCTGTGGCACCAACTCAGCGATCTCTGAGGCTGGCATGGCAGGGGTCATGGGGATCATGGGGGTCATGGGGGACGGATACAGGGGAGTGGTACCCAGCAAGGGTGCGGTCGTAAGAGGCTGTGAGTCGAAGAGCTGTGGTGTCTGGTCCAAGGCCTCCTGGGTTGCCTGCTGGGATGTCGTCGAAAGCCGACCTGTTCTCACCGTCGTCTGCTGCTGCTCCTCCTCTGAAGTAGACAGACTGTCGGTGCTCTGAATTGGCTGCGGAGTCAGTCCTGTGCCATAATGCATCATTGGACTGAAGACAGGGATTCCAGGACTCATGGCACCTTGAGGGGAGGCCAGATACTGGTCAAACGGAGAGAGGCTATCATTCCGATCCATGATGTTCACTGTCTTCTGGGTGAACCAAAACCTTCAGACTGGAAGTTGCCTAGGAAAGCATCCAGTCTTTTCCTGGAGCTAGTCTAGCACGCTCTTCTCAGAGACTGACTTCTGTTACTGAAAGCTTAGCTCTTCTGTACATCCGTGTCGAATCAAATCCTGGAGACAAGTTTTAGGTGAAGTAGAAAAGAATAGCTCTACCACTTTACAACGCAAAGGGAGATATACCAGGCTTCTGCCTTGAAAACCTAGAACTTGAGGGTTTTTATACTGGTGGAGTCTGACAAGGTTAGTGTGTGTGTGGGGCTTGCACTCCCTTAATCTCATCTCAGGTGGGTGGTCTCCTACTTTTGATGAGTTTATCTGGTCCCTTTAATCTTGCCTATTTTGGGTTCTTGGCTGCTCTTCACTCTATTAGCAACTGCTCGCATCTGCCCTTTGGAACTCAGGGAAGGTCATAATGACTGGATATGGGTACACTATGTTCCTCAATGCAGTCTAATAAGCATACATGTGGACTTCCTTCCATTTCTTAACCTCAAGTTCAGTTCAGTCGCTCAGTCATGTCCGACTCTTTGCAACCCCATGAACCACAGCACTCCAGGCCTCCCTGTCCATCACCAACTCCCAGAGTCCACCCAAACCCATGTCCTTCGAGTTGGTGATGCCATACAACCATCTCATCCTCTGTCATCCCCTTTTCCTCCTGCCTTCAATCTTTCCCAGAATCAGGGTCTTTTCCAATGAGTCAGCTCTTCGTATCAGGTGGCCAAAGTACTGGAGTTTCATTCAACATCAGTCCTTCCAATGAACACCCAGGACTGGTCTCCTTTAGGACAGACTGGTTGGATCTCCTTGCAGTCCAAGGGACTCTCAAGAGTCTTCTCCAACACCACAGTTCAAAA
>NW_011495040.1:3498708-3538858 GCF_000754665.1 Bison bison bison
CTTAACTAGACAGACCTTTGTTGGCAAAGTAATGGCTCTGCTTTTGAATATGCTATCTAGTTTGGTCATAACTTTCCTTCCACGGAGTAAGCGTCTTTTAATTTCATGGCTGCAATCACCATCTGCAGTGATTTTGGAGCCCAGAAATATTAAGTCTGACACTGTTTCCACTGTTTCCCCATCTATTTCCCATGAAGTGATGGGACAGGATGCCATGATCTTAGTTTTCTGAATGTTGAGCTTTAAGCCAACTTTTTCACTCTCCTCTTTCACTTTCATCAAGAGGCTCTTTAGTTCTTCTTCACTTTCTACCATAAGGGTGGTATCATCTGCATGCCTGAGGTTATTGATATTTCTCCTGGCAATTTTGATTCCAGCTTATGCTTCTTCCAGCCCAGCATTTCTCATGATGTACTCTGCATATAAGTTAAATAATCAGGGTGACAATATACAGCCTTGACATACTCCTTTTCCTATTTGGAACCAGTCTGTTGTTCCATGTCCAGTTCTAACTGTTGCTTCCTGACCTTTTTACAGGTTTCTCAAGAGGCAGGTCAGGTGGTCTGGTATGCCCATCTCTCTCTTAACCTCAAAACTCCACTTAATGTTACATTATACAAAGCAGTGTGGTGTGTGTGTTATTTGCTCGGTTGTGTCTGACTGTTTGCGACCCCATGAACTATAGCACACCAGACTCCTCATCACTCATCAGAAGGCAGTGTGCCTGCCTGGGATGTAGCTGACATGAATTAGTGATGGAGGAGGAGGTGGTCTTGTAGCACCCTGCATCCGGCAGGAAGACAGCAACACAATGAAAACAAGGCTGCGGGGCTGCGCCCAGCTGAGGGGCGTTGTTCAGGCTCACTTCCTGCTCCCACCTCGCCAGAAACCTTGGGCAGAAAGTGAAATGGAGTGAAGTCTGGTGGGGAGACCTGGGAGAGCAAGACAAGCAGGCCTGGGCAGGAGCTCACAGGTGCTGGGTTCAGGCCGCTCCAGATGAAAGATGAGGTCACCTTGCGGCAGAGCCTGCTGCTGAGCTCCATTCTCCCAGATGGAGGGGAACCTTTGAGATCATCCATTTCAACGCCCTCCTTTTCTGCCTAGAAATCGCTCATTACTCCCTTTCCTATCAGACCAGGACAATAACCTCATTTTTCAAGTGAGGCCTGTGCCCACCGTCACCTGCATATTCTCTCTTATGCCCTAAGGCTGGGGCTCCCTCCTTCCCTTCAAGATCTATGGTAAACGCAGTTCCTTACCCTTGGCCCCTCCAGAAGACAGCACCTATGTACCGCGTGCCCCCAACCCCACCCAGTAGGCTTCTCCTGGATTCCAGCTCCCTAAAAGGGGGGTGGAGTGTTTCAAACCTCAGTCCTGGAAGGAGAGACGACTGGGTTCCAGAGTAGCCCTGGACAAACCCATTTCTCAGAGCCTCAGCTTTCTTCATTCTCTTCCAAGGAAAATGGCGGGAGTATTGCAGCTCCCTTTGTGGTAGCTGTGGGCATGAGGTATACAAGGATGTTCAGTATTTGCCAGGACCTGGAGACCATTTGGAGTCCCTTGTCATTAGGGACTCTGTTCTCCAGGCCATCTGTGGTATGTTGGTTTGATTTGGACGTCCACCCTGCCTTTGAGGGCTGTCCTTTCCTTTGGCTTGTTTTTTGTCTGCAGAGGGCCGTACACTATGCTCCCAGAGGAGTCAGCTAAGTCGCTGAGTGCCCCTGCATCCATTGCTGGGGGTGTGTGTGAGGGGTCAATTGAGGCATGTGGGTCTTCGTTGCCTAACCAAGGATGGAGCCCACATCTCCTGGTTGGGAAGGAAGATTCTTAACCGCTGGACAACCAGGGAAGTCCCCTGCTTTGGATCGTCTTTGCTCATCTTTTATCACCTTCTTGCAAGGTGTAAATTTACTTTTGTTGGAATATCTTCATTATTCTCCTTCCTACCCTGTTCTTTCTATGGTGCCTATACTCTCTTGTGTTCCTTTTAATGATTTGATTTTGTTTTCTTTTACTATTTTTTCCCCCCTATTATCTGTCAAGGTCATTATTTAGTAACCATGTCTGGCTCTAATTTGATACTCAGTGAATGCTCAATGAATATTTTTGACTAAAAATTAGAATTACTTTTTCATTACTGCATTATATTTTAGTTTTCTTGGAATTGACTACTGTCTTTTTCAGTTGCATAATTGGCCATTTTATTCCAGAGTTCTTTTTCTGTTTTGTGCCCTTTTTGCTTTTTCTTTTTTAAAAAAACTAATTTGACTGTGAAAAGTGAAAGCGAAGTTGCTCAGTCGTATCCGACTCTTTGTGACCCCATGGAATTTGACTGTGCAGGGTCTTAATTGTGGCATGTGGGGATAGTTCCCTGCCCTGGGATTGAACCCAGGCTCCCTGCATCATGAGCAGGGAGTCTTAGCCACTGGACCTCCAGGGAAGTCCATTCTAACTTTTCTTAAAGTTTTAACTGTTTTCTTAATCTCTTTCAGCCTTGTTTGAAGTATTGGAGTTTTTAATCTGCTTTGTGTTTGCATTTTTTTTTTTGGTGTCTTCTTGTCAAAGTATTTTAGTTCATTTTTCTCTCGTAACACTCTGTATGGCTAGATCATATTCTCCTCCTCCTTTCCAAAGTTTAAATGGAGTGTGTTGACCTGGACTACTGTGAGGACATTTCTGTGGAGAAGGAATGCCCTGGGTACATTTTCCAGCTTCATGGCTCGAGGGATTTCTCTTGTTACAGTGAAGGACTCAAGATATGGTTATTTCTCTGCCATTCGGAGTGGAGCTTGGTTCAGAAAAGTTTTCTGTTGTTTCTTACAGGCCAGTGGGGCTTGCCTGGCAAGGTGGTATTCTCACCTCAGATGTTGTATTTTGCTGTTGCAGAATTTTCTGAGTTCTTTATCTGGCACCTTCCCCTGCTCCCTACTCTTGGAACCTTTTCTTTCCCTTACCCCCAGTGCTACCTCCCTGCCCAATTTGGTTTTTCAACCTAGCAGTTTTCTTTTCAGGTAAGATTTTGTCTTTCTGGAAGGAAATATTTGCTGGGCATTTCTGAAGTCCACAGTGCTAGATGGCCATGACACTATTTGATCTCTTGATACACCTGTTGCTGGTTTTATACTCATTAACTCAAAGCCTGTGATGACTTTTCCCAGTTTTCAGCTCTTCTCAGACCTGTTAACTCTTGCCTGGAGAGTCCCATGGACAGAGGAGCCTGGAAGGCTGCAGTCCATGGGGTCACTGAGGGTCGGACACGACTGAGCGACTTCACTTTCACTTTTCACTTTCATGCATTGGAGAAGGAAATGGCAACCCACTCCAGTGTTCTTGCCTGGAGAACCCCAGGGACAGGGGAGCCTGGTGGGCTGCCGTCCACTGGGTTGCACAGAGTCGGACACGACTGAAGTGACTTAGCAGCAGCAGCAGCAGCAGACCTGTTAATCCTGTTTGGTTCAAATAAACCCAAAACAATACCCGGGTTAGTTTGGGTCAGGGTGGTGGCAGTGAAGATAGAAGTGGACAATAGGAGAGATAATTTGGAGGTAAAACCATGAAGAATCACTGATGGCTCTGATGTAGAAGAGAGTTAAGTGTGATTTTAGTGATTTTTTGGCTTGAACAATTAAGATGGTGGTATTATTTGTGGAGATGGGGGAAGACTGAGGGAAGAATGATTGCTGAGAAGTGTGTGCTCTTTTGGTGTTCTACTTGGAAATAGCAACAAATGCAGTTGGTTATGAGTCCACAACTCAGGGAGAAATCTAGTCTAGAAACAGAAATTTAGAGGTCACCATCTCTGTCAATTTGGGTTGCTTTAAACACATTATCATAGACTGGGTTGCTCAGCTAGCTCTCTGACCTTTTTTCTTTTTTAAAAAAGTACTTGTGATCCATCAGCTGAGAGAAAGGGGGCCTGTATGGGAGGCACCAGGGAGGAGAAGGTTTGAGGAGAGAGCGGAGAGTATAAAAGACATCTCTGAGGGTGGGAAATTTACTAGGGGAACCTGATGGACTGGAGGTTGCAGTCATTAGTTTAAAATAAAATGGGTCACCTATGCCCTCTCCCTCCTCCACTTCCTTCCTTTCTTCTTTGCTATTTGAGGCCCACTGAGGTAGGAGGCTAGGCAAGGTGGGGACCCAGAGAGGGTTCAGGGCTGAGTAAGGCAGTGGCCTAGCAAGGGTGGGGAGACTGATTACATGCAGAGGGTTGAGCAGGTGAAGGGAATATGTGTGTGTGTGTGCGCTTAGTCGCTCAGTTGTGCCTCGTTGTGACCTCATGTATTGTAGCCTGCTGCGCTCCTCTGTCCTTGGAATTCCCCAGGCAAGAATACTAGAGGGGGTTGCCATTCCCTTCTCCAGGGCGGTCTTCCCAATACAGGGATTGAAACTGGGTCTCTTGTACTGCAGGCAGATTCTTTACTGTCTGAGCCACCAGAAAGCCCCAAGGGAATATATAATAAAATATAAAATAAAAAATCACATTAGCAAAATAAGGTTAAAGTTAATATTATAATATATATGCACAACATTGTAGAATGCAAAGAGTTTTCATATCATGGCGGCATCTTGTTATCCAAGGCATTTTAGAGGCCAGTGCTTCTAGTTATATTTAATAGTGAGGAAAATAAAGTTGAGAGACTTTCCCAAAGTCACATAACAACTTGAAGGCATAGCTGAGACTAGAATTCTGGGATTCAGATTTCCAGGTCACTACTCTCTACAACAAAAGAGCAGTGCTTGAATACTTGATATGTTTATCATAAAAAAGGGGATTATCAGAACAGAAAATACTGGTCAGGAAAGAATAATGCCATTTAATCCCCCAATTTCAACTATTTGGAAAAACTGTGGCCATTCACAGATTTCTATCCAAAAAGTGGGTTTAAATTTACTTGGCTATTGCTCTTCCAGAAGAAAATATTCATCGAATAGGAACAGATCAATGACACAAAACAAAACAAACAAAAAAGTAGAAATTAGATTTTTATTATATTATAAACATTTCCAGAATATAAACTGATTTTGTATCAAGACTCTTTTTAAAAACTGTATGTAACTTAAGCTTATTATAATGTATGTCATTTTCCACCTTTCAATCTAGAAAATATACTGCAAGTTAGATCTAACGGAGGAAAAATATCTAAATTGCTTCACAGAGAAAACTAATGAATATAAAAATACCCACCTCAAACTAAAACCCAATCAAGAAATAGATTCTGTTAAGCCTATTAATCCTACTTAAATATAAATGACCTCCCAAGGGAAAAATACTTCCATCATCACAGCAACCAGATGAATAAAAGCAGAGCCACTCTTGTTAAGGGAAATTACATTATGTATAAGAAAAATGTAGTAATGATTTTAGAAAATGAGGAAAAATATTTGCATGTTGGATAGCAAGCGTACTCTGTTTCCTGTTCTTTTAGCCTTTGTACCTGCTCATGTGAGAAGAGGGATTTGAACATGAACACTGTAAAGCCAAGCTTCTCAGCTATTAGTTTAACCCTGGGGGAACCAATGCAAGAGCTTCAAAATCCAAGGATAGACTGGTCCCAAAGCATTTCCTCCTCTGTCCTTTCTTGGCCTTGTTCCTTTTTCTCTTTTCTGCGCTTACGTTCCTCTTTCTTAGAGGCTACATCTCGGCTTTTTTTCTCCTTCCGGTTCTTAAGCTTTTCTGTACTGACTCTGACTGTTTCTGCCTCCGTTTTGCTTGTTTGGATGCTCTTGTATTTGTCTAAATCTATTTCCTCACAAGCTTTTTTCCTCTTATGCTTGGGCCGCTCCTCCTCTGGCTTTTCTCTGCCTTCCTCTGTGTGCCTTTTCCTCTTCTGATGTATGTGTTTATAACTAGCCTGATGGGCACTGGTATTATTTTCTGAGGAGAGGTGCCTGTAAACTCCAGATTCTACACTGTATGAGCTACAGTTAGACTCGTGCTGACTAAGGTTCGGGGGTACAGGTTTTCCTGAGAAACAGTCCCTGGTGAACTGAGAGTAGCTCAGGGAGTCTAGTGTCAGCCTGGTGTCATGAGCTGGTAGCCACTGAGGTAACTGCTTTTCCACTCTTTGTGAAATACTGCATGATCTTGGGTAGGTTTGGACGGTTCCATATGGGAGTCTTTGTTCAAACATTCTACACCTGGGTCTAGAGTCAACCTCTTCTTTGTACCCATAGGTTTCCAAATAATCCTCTCTCATCTTCCTGAAACAAGTCTTTGGCTCTAAGCCTCTGGCTTTCTGCACTTTGATATAATCTTCAAGTTCATCTTGAAAAGAGTCATATGTCTTCTTTGAATGCTTCATTAGCTTGACAAGGGATTCTCTGTGGGTAGAAAAGATGGGAGAAAATTCTTACTAGATTATTTAATTCTGAATATTTCCTTTACTCTTGAAGAATCTCAAAAGACAAAATAAAGAAGCCCCTTTCCCATCCCAAAATTAAAATCTACTTTGGTATAAAAGTTAAATATCATGATATTATATGCCAAAAAGGAGCATAAGGAAGTCAAATATTGCCTATGCCACTCACAAGTAATTTTATCCTTCTCAGAAGTGAGATGAAGGAGGCAGAAAGGAGCTGACATGTATAATTCTTTTGTAGGGCTAAAAATGTAAAGCTTTGTAGGGATATATGGATAGAAGGACTTACACATCCATGGTGAGTGGCCTGATCTGAGTGCTCAAATAATTTCTAAAATTCAGATTCTTGAACACTGTTGTCTAAGAAAAGTAACAAACCATAGAGAGGTAATTTTAAAAATCTTTTGTTCACTCAAAATAAAATAAACATACATACTCACCAGATAACAGTATTGTAAGACTTAACAATAAAATTATAAAATGGTTTTGGAATGCTGGAAATTAGAAATCCAGCTGAGACAAAACTACTCGTAGGTATAGGGCATGAGAAAAGATGAGGGAACAGAGTTCTGTATCTTCTGCCTAAGGAATTGGATTTCATTCTGTTACTTCTGATTGGTGAAAAAGACATTCTAGAATGCCTTCTGGTTTGTTCTCTATTAAAGAGCTGGTGGGAGGGCTAAGCGGGAAATGGAGGTGAAAGCTCAGAGTGGGTAGGGATTTATGTAGAGAAAAGTTTCAGAAGAAATTTCAAGCCGATATGCTAATCTTTGTTTGCTTGCTTTTTGGGGGATGGGGCAGTACAACTACTATTTCTCTTTCTGTCCCCACCTCAAATCCTGCATTACAAATATAGCAGAAAATGTACTTAGTATGAGAAGATAATATTTTTGGTGATATGCTTTATTTCCAAAAATTATGAGGCAGTATAACCCATGCAGTTCCTTCCTTTAACAGAAACAAGTCTGACAGCAATCTAGAGTCACCAATGATCAGCTAGTTTTACTGGCAATTTGAGATTAAAAAGGAAGTCTAAATGAAGCCTAATTTGGTGAGCCAGAAAATTTAGTTCCTATTCAACTTAAATAGTAGAAAAATTCTGACTAGAGCAAAATGTAACATATTATTAAACAGGGGCAAAAAAATTTGACCAGACATTTCAGAAAAGAATATACACAAATGGACAGTAAACACATGAAAGATGCTCAGTATGATTCATCATCAAGTAGACGTTAATTAAAACCACAAAGCAATACCATCATGCACTCACTAGAATGACTGAAATTAAAGAGATTGGTGAGGATATAGAACAACTGGAATTCTCAAATGTTGCTGGTAGGATATAAAATGGTACGACTACTTGGAAAATAGTCTGGTAGTTTCTAAGGAAGTTAGACATACACCTACCATATGATCTAGTTATTCCACTCCTAGATATTTATCCTAAAGAGAAGGAAGTATATATCCACATAAAGACTTATACTTGAATATTCACAGCAGTTTTATGTGTAATAGCCCCAGAAAGGAAAAAAAAACCCAAATATTGATCAACAGATAAATGCATAAATCAAACAGTGGTATATCCATATAATGGAATCAATGATAAAAAGGATCAGACTATTGATACACTTGACGAAATGGATGAATCTCAAAATAATCAAGCTGACTCAAAAAAGCCTGAGAAAATAGTACATAATACACGATTCCATGTACATAAAGCTCTTGAAAAAGGAAAACTAACCTATAGCAATACAGTGGTTGCCTGGGAAAAAGTAGTCAGGAAAAAGTAGGAGGGAGCTCAGCTGGTAAAGGATCCGCCTTCAATGCTGGAGACCCTGGTTCCATTCCTGCGTCAGGAAGATCTAATGGAGAAGGGAATGGCAACCCATGCTGGTATTCTTGGGCTTCCCTGGTGGCTCAGACAGTAAAGAATCCACCTGTAATGCGGGAGACCTGTGTTTGATCCCCAGGTTGGGAAGATCCTCTGGAGGAGGGCAAGACAACCCACTCCAGTATTCTTGCCTGGAGAATCCTCATGGACAGGGGAGCCTGGCTGGCTACAGTCCATGGGGTTCCACAGAGTTGGACATGACTGAGCAACTCAGCACAGCATTATAAGGGGCATTTCTGGGGGCATGGATATGTTTACTGTCTTAACTATGGTGATCATTTCATCAATATATATGTTTCAAACCTATCAAATTATATACCTGGAATATGTACAGTTTCCTGTACATACCTCAACTATACCTCAATAAAGCTACTTTTAAAAAGTCACTAATAAAATTAAAAAGATGTTGATAATTGTCAAAACTGGATGATAAGTACAGAAGGTGTCATAATACTGTTTTCTCTATTTTTATATTTAAAAATGTTTTATAAGAAAAAGATTTTACTTCATACTCACAGGATGGCTATAATTAAAAAGATAGATAATAAATAATGTGCTGGCAAAGAAGAGGAAAAACTGGAGACTTCATTCATTCTTGGTGGGAATGTAAAATGGTACAGCAATTTTGGAAAACAGTTTGGCAGTTCTTCAAAATGTCAAACACAGAGTCACCACATAACCCTAGCAATTTCACTCCTAAATATATACCCAAGAGAAATGAAAATCTATGTCGACACAAAAATTTGTACAAAAATGTTCACAGCAGCACTATTACTGACAGCTAAAATTAGAAACAATCAATGTTCATTAGCTGATGAATGGATAAACACAATGTGGCAATTCACACAATGGAATGTCATTCAGGAATATAAAGGAATGAGGTACTACAAAATGGTATACCATGGATGAAACTTGAAGACAACCCCAAAAGATCACAGATGGTGCAGAGATCAATGAAGAGGTGAACTGAACCTTACCCTTATCAGACTGAGACCTTGGTGGAGAAATCTGATCATATTCACTCATTAATTAGTTCCGTTTTTTAGCATGAACTTTCTCCAAATAGCGAGACTGTGCAACAACCGAGGAGCTAAAAACCATGACAGCAGAGATTTTAAAAATCTATTGTTGCCCAATATTCTACTTCCCTTTACCTGAAACCAAGCAATCTTTTCTTTTTTCCAAAAAAAGTTAAACTTGCTTTGAGGTTTGAAGTTTGAAGTTATCGAAGGTTAACTGCTCTACAATATTGCAAGCACAATCTTGTTATAATGATTAAATAATTCAAAGTTTAGAATTACATCAACATAAATCAATCATCTGAAAACTCACAAAATGCATCTTCAATTTCTTATTTTGCTTCCTGTAAATCTGAAAGTAAAGCCAACTTTTTGAGTATGTGTTTTGTGCTGTGCTTAATCATTCAGTGTGCAACCCCATGGATTGGAGCCTGCTAGGCTCCTCTGTCCATGGGGATTCTCCAGGCAAGAATATTGGAGTGGGTTGCCATGCCCTCCTCCAAGGGATCGTCCCAATCCAGGGATTGAACCCAGATCTCCTGCATTGCAGGTGGATTCTTACTGTTTGAGCCAAGAGGGAAGCCCAGTGTGTATTTTACCCTTGAAAAATAAATAATATTGTTTATTTTAGAGAAAGTGATCCAAAATTTACACCTCTGAATTTGAAAATAGCACTTGTGAGTTTTAGTTTATTTACTCAGGAATTTTACTATATTTAGTCTGAACTAAGAGTGTTATACTTTCGCTTGCTTTCAAATCAAAGTATTAGTATAACATATATAAATAATTCAGTATAAATTATGTATAATATGTATAATGCTTCAGTATAAATAACGCTAATAATTGAGATGTCCTTTATTTTCAACCTACCTCATAATGTGAAATCCATTATGATTCAAATTATGGCACTAGTTCTTATAAGCCTTCTACAAAAGGTATCTGTAAAATGTTCAGTCTTTGCTCACTCAACGTGGTATCTATGAATAAAATAAGGGCAGGTAAGACATTTACGATAATATTTTCAATTTTCAACCCTGTATCATTTCATATACCATATCAAATCTTAACTTCTCAAGTTAAGACTGCTTACAAGGCTAAAGTAATAGCTTTTTGCTCATTGGAATGGCAATTTCAGTATGAAAACATTTAGTAAGCCTCTGATATTGCATATGAGCTTGAGCAAACTCCAGGAGACAGTGAAGAGCAGGGAAGCCTGGCGTGTTGCAGTTCATGGGGTCACAAAGAGTTGGATATGACTTAGCGACTGAACAACAACAATGATGTATTTTTTAGTTCAGAAAATACTTCTTCTCTGAAGGAGAAGTTACTGGGGCACATTACAGTAGGACTCTGGACTTGAGGGAAATGATTTGGGGCGGGCATCCAGCCTTAGTACTTCGTGTCTTAGAGCAGACATGTTTCTGATTTTTGATCTTTGTAATTGTTAAAATCCCAGCGGTATCTCTCTCCCCATGTTGGCTGACTTCTCCCATCTGGGACTTAATGTAATTGATTTACTTTTCTAAATGTAGGACTTTACACTTTATCCTGGTAAAGGTTTAGGCCACCACTCTCATCTCTGACAATCTTAAAATTCAGATTCTTTTAATCTTGGCATTTGCTACAATACTAGTTATAATCTAAAATGGTACACAGTTTTGACAATTTCTTTAAAAGTTAAACACCTACTATAGGATCCAGTCATTTCACTCCTATGTATTTGCCCAAGAGACATGAAAACATGTCCATGTACATGAATACTCATAGCAGCTTTATTTCTTATAGCCAAAATCAGAAGCAACTCGATCAGCAGGGGAATGGGTAAGAAAAGTGTGGTATATCCATACAACAGAATTATTCAGCGGCGAAAAGGAACAAAATAGCAATACATACAACATGGATGAATCACAAAATAATCATGCTGAGTAAAAGCATGAGTACCTACTGAGTCTACTTATAAAAGTTCTAGAAACACAAATTAATCTGTAGCGATAGAAAGCAGATTAGTGGTTGCCAGGCACAAGGATGGAGGGAGGGATAAATTGTAAAGGAGGAGGAGAAAAGTGTTCAAGCTGGTGGAAATACATGGCATTTTGTTTATGAAAGTGGTTTCATGTCAAATACCTGCCAAAAACTCATTGTACACTTTTAATGAGTGCTGTTTACTATAAGTAAAGTAAACCTCAGTAAAGTGTATGAGAGGCGCTTAAAGATCTAAAATGAATGTTTTGGAAAAAACATTCTACTGTAATTTGTTAAACTGGATACGTAACTGTGTGTTAGTCACTCAGTCGTGTCTGACTCTTTGTGATTCCATGGACTGTAGCCTGACAGGCTCCTCTGTCTGTGGAATTATCCAGGCAAGAATACTGGAGTGGGTTACCATTCCCTTCTCCAGGGGATCTCTCAGACCCAGTGACTGAACCCAGGTCTCCTCCATTGCAGGCAGATTGTTTACCGTCTGAGCCACCATATATATATATACACACACACAGATATTTGGCCAAGCAACAAGTGGGATCTTAGTTCCCCGACCAGGGATGGAACCCACCTGTGTGCCCCCTGCAGCAGAAGCAGTCTTAACCACTGAACTTTAGGGAAGTCCCTACACTGGATCTTTAAATGTTGGCTTTGTTTCCAGGAAGATCATCCACCTAACATAGCTTAAGCCAACCTATGCAGAACTACTGCTTGCCACACAAGGTTAATTTTCTCACTGCTTCTAGGAGCTAGACATAGGGACTCTAGAGTCAGTTCTGGCACTTATTATATAGGCTTGGTCAAGTTTTTCAGGTATTGTGGATCTTAAGGAAATTAACAAATGTAAAGTACTTAGAAGAGTATTGGCACATAGTAAATGCTGTACAACTGGGCTGTTTTTATTGTCATTTGGGATTTCATCCATTTAACTGAAATGTTTTTCCAACCAATTATTCCAGTAACTGTGTGCTCAGTTGCTTGTCGTGTCTGACTGTTTGGGACCCTAAGGACTGTAGCCCGCTAGGCTTCTTTGTTCATGGGACTCTCCAGCCAAGAATACTGGAGTGGGTAGCCATGCCCTCCTCCAGGGGTCTTCCCAGACTAAGGATGGAACCTGTGTCTCTCCCGTCTCCTGCGTTGCAGACAGATTCTTCACCCACTAAGCCATCTAAAAGCCCATTCCAGTAACTACAGAAAGCCAAATGAAGAAAAGATTATGGCTATACAGGTCAGGAGTGCCTGACAGGAGTACCTAATTCTTTGCATTTCAAGCTAACTCATGTTTCAGAAGGACCTTTTTTTTTTAAATGAAAAGTCAAATTTCAACTTGATTCTTACTATCTTTTCTGATTGCTGATTTTAAACCAACTCTTATAAGGTTTCAGTTTATGTCCTGTGTTAATGTTTGCTATATGTACTTTGACGTCTAAAAGAATGGAATGTCAAGCAGAAACATCCAATCTATTTACAAGTTGGTATTAGGTCTCAAGCAAGAAATAGTTTGTTTCTT
Organism: Bison bison bison; assembly: GCF_000754665.1. Taxonomy (NCBI): domain Eukaryota; kingdom Metazoa; phylum Chordata; class Mammalia; order Artiodactyla; family Bovidae; genus Bison; species Bison bison. The sequence goes on from NW_011495040.1 coordinate 3,511,471, forward strand.
CTGAAACTCATTTGGAGTATTTTTCTCAGATTAGGGTTAATTTTTGTAAAAAATCTAGCAAAATTCTGAAAACTTGATGTTCCGATTTGTACAAGTCTAGTTATAGATGACTATCCACAATGCCATTCACTTCCAGGAAAGATATAGTGCAAATAGAAAGAAAATGTAATCTTTTATTTCGAGAAATGAAACTATGCACCTTGCTATTCAATATCTGTACAAGGGTTGGTCTTATTTCAGTAATAATAGGTAAAGCCATTGCAAAAGCTAAAGTAATAAAAACATTGCATGTTAACTACTGAGTTAAATATGAAAAATGAAAAGTATGAATTACTTGCAATTCAAAACTGTCTAAAAAGGTTTAGTATTTAATAAAATACTAAGAACCACTCCACTGTTCCTAATTCTAATCTTGTCAGAAAATTTGTTACACCCCAATCATCCTTTCAGGGGCTTCCCTGGCAGCTCAGATGGTAAAGAATCTGCCTGCAATGCAGGAGACCAGGTTTGATCCCTGGGTCGGGAAGATCTCCTGAAGAAGGGAATGGCTTCAGGAGAATTCCATGGACAGAGGACTCTGGGAGGCTACAGTCCATCGGGTCACAGAGTTGGACACCACTAAGCAAGCATACAATCACCCTTTTAGAAATTGCAAAACCTGAATTTAACTTTTGCATTATATATGTTTTTAATATGCCACAATAGGTTTAATAGGTTGATGAGTAAATCAACTCAATCTGAGTGAAAAATTTACTAAAAATTTTCATGCCCACAGGACACTACCCGATTTGTGTTGTAACATGACATTAAAACTAAGTTTTAAAAAATACTTATTAAATATCTTTAATCACTGAAGAAAAAATGTTTGAGCAAAATTAGAATGTTAATTTGGCAAGTTTTAGGTGTAATTAGTTTCCCTTTAATAAACTCTTTTTTAAATATATCAAATTAATGACACAGTACTACATTTTTACATGGAGTTCACTAAGAAGCATTAAAGGACATTTTCCCCACCATTTGCATCTTCTCTCAGCAATGTTATGTACCATTCACTGTACTTTGTTAAAGTTATCCAGAAGTATTTTGGTTTTTATGCAATAGTTAATAGTATTTTTAAAAAATCTCAATGTCTAATTGCTTGTTTCTAACATTTACAGATAGTATTGGTTTTGTATATTAACCTTGTACTTTGTGTCTTTGCTAAACTCACTTATTCTAGTAGCTTTTCCAAAATTCCTTGGGATTTTCTACATAGATGATTATTTGTTGTTGTTGAGTTGCTAAGCCGTGTCTGATTCTTTTGTGACCCTGTGGACTGTGAACTGCCAGGCTCCTCTGTCCATGAAATTTCACACTGGAGTGGGTTGCCTCTTCCTTCTCCAGGTTATCTTCCCAACCCAGGGACTGAACTTTATTCTCCAGCACTGCAGGCAGATTCTTTACCACTGAGCCACCACAGAGCCCATAGATGATCAGATCATTAGTATCAGCAAACAAAGACAGTATGATTTATTCCTCTCCAATCTGTAAACCTTTTTTCCCTTTCCTGACTATACTGGTTAGGACATCCAGGACAATACTAAAAAGAACTGGCGAGAATAGACATCCCTGTCTTGCTCCTGGCTCTTGAGGTTGGCAATCTTTTAAAACCATTATAACCTGAGGGAAGACTAGAGCACAGCCTGTATCAGGAAAGGGGTTCCCAACCCCTGGGCCACGGACAGTTAACTGTCACGGCCTCTTAGGAACAGGGCTGCAAAGTGGAAGGTAAGTGGCCTGCAACCAAGCAAAGCTTCATCTGTATTTACAGCTGATCATCGCTTGCATCCCCCAGTCTGTGTAAAAATTGTCTTCCACGGAACCGGTCTCTGGTGCCAAAACAGTTGGGGACTGTTTGGGGGACCGCTGTTTTAGGAGACTAGGTAACTGATTCCGTTCTCTTAACCAAAGTATGCTGCTTTATTCCTTTTTACCAGAGGGTCAAATTCCATCTAAGAAGTTTTGAGAGATGCAGTGTATACTTTCTAGTATTATGAATACTCACTCTTAACTGAGTTAGTTATTAACCTTGCCTTTTCAGGAAATGAGATTAGTATGTGACCTATGAGTTTGCCATAGAACTGGATGACTTATAGTTATTTTACACTAATAAAATCACACAAGTAACAGGATTTGCTATGGCACATTTCCAATGACAAAACATAAAGGAATTAATAAAATCATTAATTGGGATTATTGGTTACAAATGTAATATAAAATTTATGTCCATTTATTTTGGTTGTGCTGTACAGCTTGCAGGATCTTAGTTCCCTAACCTAGGCCCCAGCAGGAAAAGCACTGATTCCTAATCATTAGATGATCAGGGAAATTTCCTGTCTTTACTCAAACTAAGCCTTTGGTAAAGAATCCACCTGCAGTGCAGGAGACCTGGACTCGACTCGTGGGTTGGGAAGACCCCCTGGAGATGGAAATGGCAACCCACTCAAGTATTCTTCCCTGGAAAATTTCATGAACAGAAGAGCCTGGTGGGCTACAATCCATGGGGTCACAAAGAGTTGGACATGACCGAGTGACTGAGCACACACAAATGTTTTGAATATCAATCATTGTAAGTAATCTATGGCTAGCTAGCTCAAGGACCTTGACTAGATCAACTAAGAAATTAGTTTTACTTGGGCCCATTCTGAATTAGAATGTCATCAAATACGTGCCAGTCCTTCCAAAAGGTCAGTAAATGTGAATAGGTCAGTAAGAATGATCATGTCCTAACATAAGAACCTGGTTAATGGGAGGGGCTCTAAATGGTTTCTGAATAAATATAAGGGCTTATTAGCTTGATTTTCTGTCATTTGTCTCGAATCTCTGCAAAAAAACAAAGGAACACTTCAGATAATTGCTATGTAAATGGGTTAGATTCAATAAGCAGTTAGAAATGCTCTTCATTCTGAAAATGAGTCTAATTTTCTTTTCTTTTAAAAAGCCAGATAAGAAAGAACTGTTTGCTGTGGTTTTGTTTCTATTGATTTCTTAGTAATATTATTCTGAAAAAAGTTTTTAACTGTCAAAAATATTTGAGAAACTTCTTTCAATGAATTACAAAGTGTCCTGGAAAATCTTACTACACTTTCACCATAAATGTGATGTATATTTCTTTTCAAGTAAGTCTGGTCATGTGGTATTTGAGTTTTTGTGATTGAGTCTAATTTCTCAATTTCCTATTTGTAATTTACACCTTCTATATATTCCCTGCTTGCAAATTCTTAATCCTTACTGACCTTTATTATCAAGCCCAGTTTAAGAGAAGCTCCTTCATAAGTATTACAGCTATAGGTGAAAATGGATCAGGAGTTTTAATAGTCCTTTCAGGATCTTGAAAAGGAGAGTGGAATTTAATAATTGAAAGGATGATAATTCTTTGACACCTTTTGGAGGAATCTTAAGAAAAAAAGATACTGGCTAAGTACTAGATAAATTTTTTTTTTCTCTTCCAGCTCATGTACAATAGGAAATTACATTAGGCATTTATAAATATCTAAACTAAAAATATACCGGGTCCTAGGAGTGTTTTAAATAGCATATCAAATATTTATTATTTGTTAAGTAGCAGTTAACTGAATAATTAATAAGGATATTTACTTAAAAGTGACGAGGTAATTTTTAGGTAGTAAATTCTATTTTCCAAATCCTAACAAAATCTCAGCTGTAACTCAAAATATCTCACTACTCTTTGAACGTCATTTGATAGCCATTTTAAGTCAAAGTTTCACGTTTTATAAATTGCTGTTCTAGTACACAGCCAAGCCAAACCAGTTCATAATTTTAAAGCTGGTGAGGTCCTCTATTTGGTTTGTGCAGACTTCCTCAACCTTGACACTGACATCTCATGTAGGATAATCCTTTGTGGAGGCTATGGTATGTCTATGTTGGTGCCCTGTGCTTTTCACGTTGTGTGTGCCATCTCTGGCATCTAGCAGATACCAGTAGTACCACTGCTCACCAAGCTGTTCCTTGTCCAGTGGCAAAAACCAAGGAAAAAAGTCTTCAAACACTGCTAACTGTCCTCTAAGGTAGGGGCAGGGCAAAAGCATCTGTTTGTGAAAGTCACTCAATCGGGCTAGTCCAACTCCCCTCCCCACAGATGGCAAAACAAGTTCAGAAAGTTTGGGACTTAGTGTCATAAAGCTAGTTGAGAAATTAGCACTAGAATCTATTTAGTCAAGACTCCTATGCCCTCAAAACCACCTTGAAGCAGTACAGAAAGGTAACTGCCTGCCAACACTTTGTTTTGAACTGATTTTTAGTCTTTAGTAACTGCACATATTCAAAGTCATTGCAAAACAAAACAAAACAAAAAAAACCCCACTCTGGCAAAAAGCTGTTTTTTCCCCCCCATGAGAAACTGTTTCCAAATTTCTGTGATGTGGCTATGGAAGCTAAACTGAATTGTAGTCTTGACATCATAATAGCTCAGGCTTGTTAGTGAAAGGCAGGAAGTTTGGTATGAAAGCAGAAAATCCAGATTTTATTTTTTTAATCTCAGAACAGTAATACTAACCCAGGCTGATTGAAGACACTAAACCTAGTCTTCTAAAAGTTGCTCTCACTAAGGTACTTAATGAAACATCATTTGGTTACAGTTTCTGATTTCCATTTTTAGTGAATGGAATTTATATAAAATATTTACAAAATGTTCTAAGAAATTTATAATATTTTACTGTTTTGTCATTCCTTCAAGTGAAAGGTATAAAAGATTATTCAAGAGTACACAAAAATAGAGTATACTGTGGAAGATGAAAATAAAAATTATTTTAATGAAGTTATATTTACTGCTGTTCCTCAGGAAAAAGGAAAATTAAATTATCCAACAATGTTCTGGCTTCCACCAAAAATAATCTTCTCATTTTGTCTCTCTGGAGACAAAAAGCAACACTGCAAATACTAAATATTAACTATGAAACTGAAGATGGCTGAATGTTCTACTAGAATCTTCTGCAGTGGGATCAAGCTCCACGATCCAAAATCATTTCAAAACTGCCTTAAAGCCTAAACTCATAGTTTGGAACCAGCAGTTTGTTTGTACTTGTAAGTTCTTACAGTACTTGTAAGAACTCAAACATCTCTTAGATCGAAATGGTCAAGAAGTAGCTCTTTGTTTTAGGGAAAATGAACTGGTGAAAACTGTAAAAACTCTAGGCAGGTATATTTCTTTCAAACTTTTGCAGAGACTTGACCAAATTTTAACATGGTCACGTTTGAATGAACCAGCCCCATCGTTGAGCTCAGGTCTGGAAAAGCTCACGGCTGTCAAAAAATATTTACTGTTTGTTCTAGCCAACACCTGATGAGGTTCCTGGCCTCTCTTTCATACAGTTCTTACTAAAGGGTTTACAATTGCGAACTCTTCCTCAGGCTCTTTGAAATGAATTTCTGTCTCCTACAGCTCGGGTGTGTCTGAGTCTCACGGATCTGAAAGTCATTCCTTTGAAATGTGATGATCATGTATTTCAGAGGCTGTCTCCCAGTTTCTGTGGGAAAACAGAATTCTCACTTCCGTAATTGCCAGCAAGCTGACACTGCCCAACCCTTTGTTAAGTCTGTACTTCTCCGACTCTACTTGAACCCCACCTTCCCCCATTCCTTCTTTTAAGACCCCCCAGTCACTTCTGCGAAAAGTCGGAATGGAGCTCAGTATTTTTCCTACTATCAGTAGTTACTGAATAAAAGTTGTTTTCGCCGCCCTAACTGAAGTCCTGCTTTGACACTGGCAGGTATCTATTAAAACTCACACCACTATCAAGATGAGCTTGTACATCTTGGAGGCTTGTTTTAAAGGGTGTTATCTTCAAAAAACCCGGGGAAACTCTGCGAAGTGATCCCTCAAAACTTAACCCCCTCTTCTCTTCCTCCAGGGCCCCAGGAACCTTGGGCTCGCGTGTTTACTTCCTATTCTCCCCAAGTTCCGACTCCACTTCTCCCTACTTGTGAGTGAGGTCGCCACTTTCCGGGATGTTCAATTTCACCCCGCGCAGGTCTACGCCCTTCCGCGTCTGGGGCCTTTTCTCTCCTTGCCTCTGTCCCCATCACATCCTCCCCTTCCCTCGCCCTGTCACTCTCTATCTACAGCCTCGGCCGGGTCGCCTCTCTCCCGCTCCAACCTCAGCTCCCCCGGCAGCGGAGACGTCCCTTCTCCCTCCGCGATCCACGTGGGAGCCCGGCGCCCGTTTCCCAGGGGCGACGGGTGGGGAGGGGAGCGGAGAGCCTCAGGTCCTGTCCGGTCCGCCATTTCGCACTCTCCGGGCGCGCCGGGCCTTTACCGGGTCGCAGGATGGAGGGGCTAAAGGCCCGGGCCGCCCCCGCCGCCGGGGCGGGAACTCACCTTCTCTGAGGCAGGGGCAGCGTCTACAACTACTGTCCCCCTCCCCGCCAGCGCCGCCAGCCCGGGGATAGGCCGAGGTGGAGGTGGCGGAGAGGCAGGGACAACCGCTGCCGCACCGCCGCCTCCGCCGCTGCCGAACAGGCGGGGTAAGAGGAGGAGGAGGAGGCGGAGACCGGACTTCCTGAGGGGAAGTCGCCGCCACCACCAGCGGCTGACTGGACGGAACCGGGGACCATGGCGGCGAGGCGCGCTACTGCGCTTGCGCAGTCTCCCGGCTCCACGAAAGCCGCGCCCTCCGGGTTGCCCTACCCGCTCAGTCCGTCACTTCCCGAGTTCTCTTCTTCTCTGGCTTGCATTAGCCTTTCTTTTGCTGTTCCTTGGTGTACCTCGGTGTTCCTTGCTGTTCCTTAGTCTTTTGCTCTTTGGTGATTTCCCTGGTGGTCAGTCGGTAAAGAGTCTGCCTGCAATATGGGAGACCTGAGTTCGATCCCTGGGTCGGGAAGATTCCCTGGAGAAGGAAAGGACAACTCACTGCAGTATTCTTGCCTGGAGAATCCCATGGACAGGGGATCTTGGTGGGCTACAGTCCATGGGATCGCAGAGAGTTGGACGCGACTGAGTGACTCACTTTCACTTTCTTTGCTGTTCCTTGGTCTCTCCATGGGCCTTCCCAGTTGGTGCTAGGGATAAAGAACTCGGCTACCAATGCAGGAGCCACAAGAAACGGGTCTGAGCCCTGGGTCGGGAAGATCCCCTGGAGAAGGCAATGGCAACCCACTCTAGTATTCTTGCCTGGAGAATCCCATGGACAGAGGAGTCTGGTGGGCTACAGTCCATCGGGTCACAAAGAGTCGGACAGGACTGAAGCGATTTAGCACGCACCCACCATTGGAAGAGAGGAAAAACTCCTGGGGCAGCTCACCTTGGGAGAGTCTGAAACCAATTAGGAAGCCGGTACCCGACGATCCTACATTCAGGGCAGCAAAGGAGACACAGATGTCAAGAACAGACTTTTGGACTCAGTGGGAGAAGGCGAGGTTTTGAGAGAATAGCACTAAATCATGTGTATTACCATATGGTAATCATGTACATTACCATATGCACTTGTACCAGTGCAAGTTCAATACAGGAGTCAGGGCACCCAAAGCTAGTGCTCTGGGACAACCCAGAGGGATAGGGTGAGGAGGGAGATGGGAGGAAGATTTAGGATGTAGGGGGACACGTATACTTGTGGCTGATTCATGTTGCTGTATGGCAAAAACCCATCACAATATTGTAAAGTAATTATCTTCCAATTAAATTAATTGAAAAAAAAAAAACAAAAACCAAAAAACCTACGACTTTCCTGGTTCTGTAGTTAAGAATCCACTTCGCAAAGCAGGGGACTTGGGTTCAATCTAAGATCCCACATGCTGAGGAGCAACTAAGCCTGCCCGCTGCAGAGAGTCCATGTGCAACAAGACAAGGTCCTGCATGACACAGCACAGACCCTGAGTGCTGCAACTAAGACCAGACATAGCTCAATAAATACAATTTTTAAAAAATCAGAAAAATACATGCCTTCCTCCCTTACCAGTTTTCTTTGTTAGAGCCTTTAATACAGGGTGGAAAATCCTTGGTCTTGATATGCTGTCATCATTGCTCCATAAATGACCTCTTTCTCTCTCCTTCTGATAGTCTCAGTGTATGCAAATATACATACACACCGGTTCATTTCATCCTCTAATTCCCTATCTCCCAAGGAAATTAATACCCTGTTTGTGGTCATTTCCTTTCATATGAATATAATATATGTGATAAAGATATACTCATTTGAAAGGAATATATGTGTGACTGGGGAAAAAGTTTCGATTATTTTTGAATTTCATAAGATTTATGTCTTTCTCTAGCAGTATTCTGGGACTTGTTTCACTTGCTGTTTTAAGGTACATCCAAGCTGTTGCATATACGTGTAATTTACTCGTTTCGTTGCTGTACAATATTCCACCCATCTCCCAATTGATGGGCATGCCCCCTGGTGCACTGTGCAAAAGTTTCTCTTCTGTATGTTCTCCTTTCCCGTCAAACTAGCATTGCCTAATTTCTGGTTCTCATTATCTTTTGTTAGAGCCGGGGCAATGTCTGCCTTACTTATCATCATTCCTGATTTTGTTACGGAAAGTGGGTTCTGGGCTGCTCGCTGCTCAAAAGTCAAACAGTCAAAAGAGGCCAGTTTGGTGGGAAGGAAAGTTTTCTTTATTTTGGATGCCAGCAAGCGGGAGATAGGGTGGAATCTGTGGAAAGACTAACTCCTACCCTTGACAATCTGGACAAGAGCTTTTATAGACAGGGAGCGGCTCCATGCAGAAACAGCCCAGTCAGCTCTGACAATCACCTTGAAATTGGTCATCAGTGGTCTGACCAGTGTCATCTTGATTGTTTTGTGTGCTGTGCTTTGTTTGCTCAGTCGTGTCTGACTCTTTGCAATCCCATGGAGTGTAGCCAGGCTCCTCTGTCCATGGCGATTCTCTAGGCAAGAATACTGGAGTGGGTTGCCATGCCCTTCTCCAGGGGATCTTCCCAACCCAAGGATGGAACCCAGGTCTCCTGCTTTGCAGGTGGATTCTTTACGATCTGAGCCACCAGGGAAGCCCATGAATATTGGAGTGGGTAACCTACTTCTTCTGCAGGGGATCTTTCTGATCCAGGAATTGAACCAGGGTTTCCTGCACTGCAGGCAGATTCTTTACCAGCTGAGCTACCAGGGAAACCCCTGATTGTTTTAGGTACAGTTAATCTTCAGGGTGGATTGTTCCCATTTCCTTGAGGCCAGTTCTCGGAACTGTGGCAGCTTATGTCATGGCCTACAGTCTGGTCATCATGTAGTTAACTTCATCTGAGGGGAGAAGTATCTATAAGACAGCTCACAGGATATAGCTCAGAATATTATCTATACTTCTTGAGGAGGAACTAAAGGCCCGTGACTTTGCTTAATGACTGCATTGTTATCATTTGGTCTCCTTTGACTGCTTTCCTTTGTTTATGCATTTTCTCACTTCTCTGATTAAACTTATTCTTTGGCTAAAGTTGTTCCATTATTTTTCCCACAAAGGTCCATGTACTTAAAGCTGTGGTTTTTCCAGTAGTCATGTATGGATGTGAGAGCTGGATCATAAAGAAAGCTGAGTACTTTCTTTCAAAGAAGAATGGATGCTTTTGAACTATGGTGCTGAAGAAGACTCTTGAGAGTCCCTTGGATTGCAAGAAGATCCAACCAATCCATCCTAAAGGAAATTAATTCTGAATATTCTTTGGAAGGCCTGATGCTGAAGCTGAAACTCTTGTACTTTGGCCACCCAATGTGAAGAGCCAACTCATTGGAAAAGACCCTGCTGGGGAAGATTGAAGCCAGGAGGAGAAGGGGATGACAGAGGACGAGATGGTTGGGTGGCATCACTGACTCAATGGACACGAGTTTGAGCAAACTCCAGGACATAGTGAAGGACAGGGAAGCCTGGTGTGCTGCAGTCCATGGAGTCGAAAAGAGTTGGATAGGGCTGAGTGACTGAACAACAACAGGAGTTATTCCACAGACAAAAGGCAGGCTGAGGACATGGTGGGGTGGGGGATCCAAGGACCATAGGGTACTGCTACATTTCAATTTCACCCTCCAGTCTACTCTCGGTACTGCCAAAGGGTACTACCTGGAAGTCATTACTGGCTCTTCATTCAGTCAATCCTGAATGCTGTACTACTGGGCTTCTGTGCACCTCCCTGATCTCATTAGCTTCCCAGTGTTCTCACTTCCCCACCCTGCTTTCACTTTATGATTCAGCAACATTAAACCTTTACTGATTCCCATAAACACTATGCATAACTCAGTTTATTGCATCTGCCACTTCTTCCTGAAACACCCTCTTCCTACTTCCGAATGAATTCCTCTTTTCCTCAGAAGTAAACACTATCCTGAATTCAGCATTTCTTATTCTCATGCTCAAAATTCAATAAAGAGGCCAGGTTAGTGTAAAGCAAAGTTTTCTTTTTTTTTGAATGCCAGCAAGGGGCGAGGTAGCCTGGTTCTTTATATTTTTACTACACAGATATGTATCCCTAAGTAACATGATGTATTACTTTGCATGATTTAAAACTTTACATAAATGTTATTTTGCCTACTATTTATTCCCCTGAAGGTTCCTTTTTTCACTTACTATTTTTTGATATTAACCTCTGTTGAGTTGTGAGGTTATAACTGATTCCCTTTCACAGCTCTATAACATCCATTGTATGAATACACATGAGCTATCCATTCTCCTGTCTTAAGACTTTGGGCTTATTTCCCATTTCTAATTTTATAGACGATGCTGCTTTAACTTTCTTGTTCAGTCTCATTATGCTCACATGTGAGAGTTTCTCTGGGGGATTATACTTAGGAGAGGGATCTACTTTTTAACTAGGAAGTCTCAGTAATACCCACCTCAAAGGATGTTGTGAAAGCAATATGAAGTAATGCAAATAAAGCACAGTTTCAAGCATTCAAACACTTATTTTTGCTGTATATGAAACACTGGACATAAAGGGTGAGATAGTCTGGTGACAGAGGATAAAGTGAAGTATAATACGTGTGCTTCTTTAGCTCCCAGAATACTGATTGTAATTGTCTATACAATATCATGCTGTTTCTTTACCTCCGTATCTCTGCTCTGTCCTTGGGCCTGAAAGTTTCCCCCCCACTCCCACACTTATCTTTGTCTGCTACTTCTGAAGCCTTTCCTGATTTCTTAGGCTGCTATTACTACCCTTTCCCCTTTGCCTTGTACATCTCTATATGCATGCGTATGTGCTAAGTCATTTCAGTGTCTGACTCTTTGCAACCCCATGTACTGTAGCCCGCCAGGCTCTTCTGTCCATGGGATTCTCCAGGCAAGAATACTGGAGTGGGTTGCCATGCCCTGCTCCAGTGGATCTTCCCAATCCAGGGATCGAACCCTTGTCTCCTTTGGCTCCTGCGTTTCAGGCAGATTCTTTATCACTGAGTGACCAGGGAAGCCGCCATTACCTATAATTCTCTCTAAATGGTCAATGTCTTAGATACCAGGCCTATATTTCAAAAAAAGTTTTTGTTGGAGTAGATTTGCTTTACAATGTTGCATTAGTTTCTGCTGTACAGCAAAGTGAAACAGCTATACGTATACATATATTTGTGCATCTCAGGTGGCGCTAGTGGTAAAGAACTGCCTGCTAATGCAGGTTAGATGTGAGACTCAGGTTTGATCCCTGGGTGGGGAAGATCCCCTGCAGGAGGGCACAGCAACCCACATCAGTATTCTTGCCTGGAGAATTCCATGGACAGAGGATCCTGGTGGGCTATAGTCCATGGGATCACAAAGGGTTGGACATAACTGAAGTGATTTAGCATGCATACATATATCCACTCTGTTTTGTATTTCCTTCCCATTTAGGTCACCAGAAAGCATTGAATAGAGTTCCCTGTGAAACACAGTGGGTTCTCATTAGTTATCTATTTTATATATCATATGGGCCTACATTTTAATCACCTTTGTGTCGGGGCACTGAGTATAGTGCCTGGTAAAAGTGCTGATAAATGCATGTGGAATGAGTGCCTTCAGGAGCTCTTGAGAGGAAAGCAATTTGAGCTGAGAATTTTAGGAGCTGAAGGAAGAAAGATGGAAGCAGGAGTGCTACTTTAGTAAGAATGCAGGGACCAGAGAGAGTGTGCAGTTTTGTCAATGATGTAATTTTATAGGATTGTTACTGTTGTTGTATAGTCACTAGGTCATGTCCAACTCTATTGCGACCCCATGGACTGTAGCCCGCCAGGCTTCTCTGTCCATAGGCTTCCCCAGGCAAGAACACTGGAGTGGGTTGCCATTTCCTTCCCCAGGGGATCCTCCTGGCCCAGGGGTCCAACCTCTGTCTCCTGGGTCTCCTGCATTGGAAAGTGTATTTTTTACCACTGTGCCACCTGGGAACCCCGATTACACAGGATATAATGGACTATTCAGGAGGGAACCTGCTCCTCTCATTCTGGAATGTGAGGGCTAGGTGTGCCCACAAACCTCTTTGATCCTGTGATTATGAAATGATAATGAATCAGCCAGTGAATGCATTTGAAAATAGTGAGCAACCCCTGGCTTATTTAACACTGCTAGGCGTTAGCTACTATTACTCTAAAGCAGGATTGGCAAACATTTTCTGTAAAAGGCCAGACAGTAAATATTTTTGACTTTGTGGGCCATGTGGTTTTTGTTGCAGTTATTCAACTCTGGGGCTATAGTGTGAAAGAAGCCTCAGAAAATACGTAAACATATGAGTATGGCTGCTTTTTTTATATGATTTATCGTTACTGAAATTTGAGTTTCACATAATTTTCAAGTGTCACAAAATATTCTTTTGATTTCCCCCATTCTACCCCAGTGCCAATCATTAAAGAATATATAAACTGTTCTTAGTTCACAGGCCTAAAGGAACCTTTTCAAGCCCTGGCCTAAATGAATCTTAGCTCTGGGTACAAAGGAAGGTCGAAACCAATGATAAAGTGCTGTACTTTTACTAAAATAATTAGGGTGTAGAGTTTTTCCCCTGGAGTAGGAAATGCAACCCACTCCAGTATTCTTGCCTGAAAAATCCCATGGACAGAGGAGCCTGGTGGGGTACAGTCCATGGGGTCGCAAAGAGTTAGATATGACTGAGCGACTGAGCACAGTTTCACAGTGGGGAATAAGACAGGTTGGGAGACCTGGGGACCTTTGCTAAAATGCTTGCGCCTGGACACACCTCTCCTCCAAACAGCAAAATATAAAGAAACTATATAGGACTAAAATCAACTGCCTGCATGTGCAGTTGGGGTGAACTCTGGACAAAAGATACAGAGAGACCAAAAAACCAACCACCACTTTAGAAGAGCTGGGAGCAAAAACTGGGTGTCAGGAACAAAAGCAGGGTACAGAGCACACCCTCTGCCCACAACACCTAAGCCACCCCTCCAGCCGAACCTCTGGACACATCCCTACCCTCACCCCAAATAAGGAACAAGCTTGTCCCCTCCCTAGGGGAGCAAACAAGCAAGGGAACCTGTTGTTTATTCTTGCTCCGCCCTGCTACAGCAGGGGCCCCAGTAAAGCCATGCCTGGCAAAAAAAAAAGGTCTTCAAAAAAGATTTAAAATCTTGCAGCTCTTTTGATTTGCCACTAGGTGGTGGTCCTGCAGGTGTGTGACTGAATCTCACCAAAAGGAAGGATCGAGCGTGGTGGATCAGCTACCATGATATTAACACAGGCACACAAACTGTCTTGGTGGTTCAAAATCGTTACTCTGGGTTTCACAGACATCTCCACCTTCACACTTACTTCTACATATTCCTTGAACTGTAGCATATCCAACTGAAGGGAATGCAATCACTCTTTCAAGGCCTCTGAGATTATTTGCTCAAAAATTCAGGATAATAATATGAAAACAGAATATGGTTAAAGACTTTGACGCTAAAAAAAAAGATTTTGGGGCTGTGATGTGGAATCTGGGAACAGATTCTATCCGAGATGAAAGTTAACCAGTGGCAAATTATCATATTGCACACCTTAAACTTATGCAATGTTATATGTTATTATATCTCAATAAAGCTGAAAAAAAATAAAGTAAAATACAGGAGTTAATAACAAATGAAAAAGAAAAAAACAATAACAATGTCTTACAACTTATCGAATAAACTAAGAATCTGAGAATCCATACCATAAATAAATACATACATAAATTAGAAAAAAAAAAAAAAGACAAAGTCTCAAGAATACTGGAGTGGGAAGCCATTCTCTTCTCCAGGAGATGTTCCCAACCCATGGATTGAACCTGGGTCTCCCATATTACAAGCAGATTCTTTACCATCTGAGGCACCAGGGAAGCATCCCCACCAAAATTACATAAAAAAAAAAAGTTAACCAGTGGAGCTTATAGTAAGGGTTACTTGAAACCCATGTTTAGGCTTATAATGTTATGCTAATAATTCTTTCCAAAATAGGCCCCAGTCTTGGCCACTTCATGTTAGCTTCTTCTACCGTTGAGGTACAAGACTGGGAACCCAGCAATGGTTGCCCACACTTCTTTAGGGTGCTGGGTACTCAATAGCCATAGTAATGTCCTTGTGTATGGCCTGAGTGGGGAGGGGAGTTCAGCTAAAAATCGAGGTAAATGGAACCGAAATGGAGCAGGACCCTATGGTCCTTACCACCTTCTTCCCCTCCATCGTCCCACCCATGTTCTCTGCTGACCTTTTGTTTGTGGAAAAACTTCAGCCAAATAATACGTCCAGATCTATTGGGTAAGAATCTGCTCACCAACGCAAGGGACAATTTCTGGTCTGGGAAGATTCCACATGCCATGGGGCACATAAGCCCATGTGCCACAACTACTGAAGCCCTCTTGCCCTGGAGTCCATGCAGCGAGAAGCCACTGCAAAGATAATCTGTGCACTGCTATTAGAGAGTAGCCCCAGCTCTCCTCAACTAGAGAAAAAAGGTCTGAGTGCAGCAAGGAAGATCAATGCAGCCAAAAATAAATAAATAAATAAATAAATTTTTTTTTTTAGAAAAGAATAAATCTAGTTAGAGAAGTAAGAAAATGAAGAAGCAAAGAAAACCAGTCAAAGGAGACCAAATAATAATGTAGTCATTAAGCACAGCTAAGGACCTTTAGTTCCTTCTCAATAGCTATAGATAAAAATCTGAGCCATATCCTGTGAGCTCTCTTATAGATACCAAAATCCCGACCAGGTGGAGAATTTAACTATATAATGACCAGACTGTAGCCATGACATAAGCTGCCACAATTCCAAGAACTGGCCTCAAGGAAATGGGAATAAACCCACCCTGGAACTGAAGATTAACTGTACTTAATCAAGATGAAGCTGGTCACATCACCAATGACCAACTTCAAGATGACCGTCAGAGCTGACTGCTGTTTCTGTTGTTTCTGCATGCAGTCCCTCTCTCTGTCTATAAAAGCTCTTGTGCCCTAATTGTTAGGGGTTGGGGAGTAGTTGACCTTTGGACAAGCATCCGCCTTCCTGACCCCCGGTTGCCAGCAACCAAAATAATGCAAACTTTTCTTTCCACCAGCCTGGCCTCTTTAATGGTTTTGGAGTGGCGAGCAGCTGGATCCCACTTTGAGTTACAGAACCACTGTAGTCATTCTCATCATTCCCTTGTCTGCAATCTCCTAACTCAGCCAGTACTTGTGGGACCAGGGGTCCTTTGACTTGCACAATCTCATTTTTCTTTCTTTCTTACCATCCTTCTTTATCTGTTAATAGATATATCAAAGAAAGAGACTGGATGGCTATTAAAATCATTAACAATGGGAAAGTTTCCATCTTCTTGGAGCAGAAAAGTGCTCAAGAGAGATAGGATTGTGAGGGTCTCTGAAGCTCAAGTTTAGGATCTTAACCTCGATACCACATTGCCAAATGGTTATGTCCACTCTGGACCCTCGTTTGCTCTCTTAAGAAACGTGGAATGAATCTCCTGCTTCTTCCATGCTTTGATGAATGACGCTGAAGAAAGCTCTCATGTCCTTCTTGAATCTTTTCTGGCTAAACATCTCCAGTAGAGCGATAAGAAATCCACTAAAAACTCTAAATGTGCTTTTTCTGATGATGAAGACCAGCACTTTTCAATGGAGGCAGTTCCACTAGTTAGGGGCCATCTTAGAAATGTGGGGGTGGATATTTTGGTTGTTATGATGATTGTGGGGTGCAACTGACATAATGTGGGCTTCCCAGGTGGCACAGTGGTAGAAAATCCACTTGCGAAGGCAGGAGACATGGGTTTGATCCCTGGGTTGGGAAAATCCTCTGGAGGAAGAAATGGCAGCTTGATCCAGTATTCTTGCCTGTTAAATCCCATGGACAGAGGAGCCTGGCGGGCTACAGTCCATGGGGTCAAAAAGAGTCAGACACAACTGAGCACGCACATGTAAGCACTGGCTTATTGTTGGCAGAAGTAGGGCTAGGGCCAGCAAGAAAGGCTGATCCCAGTGGGGAAAAAATGAAATGTAGGTGGGTAGATGGGCAAAAAGCCTTTGCATAGGATTTGTGTTGGTGTTTGATACCACAGAGCCCTGTGCTCCCTTCTCCATCACCAGCCTGATAACTAGAGTCAACATCCCCTGTCTCACTGGTCCTGGCCAGAGATGCTGGATGCCCCAGGAAGTAAGCAACAGCCTTGTACTTCAAATATCTGGATATTCATTTCACTTATGTAAAATCGTATTTATAATTATCTGAGTCTAGAACACTGTCTTACGTAATCATAGATCAGTTTCTGTAAATTTTTTTAAAAAGCTGGGTCCTTTTATTTTTTAAATAGTATTAACATTACATAAGCTAGTTTTTTTTTTATGTTGTTGTTCAGTTGCCAAGTTGTGTCCAACTCTTTGAGACCCCCATGGACTGCAGCATGTCAGAGTTCTCTGTCCTTCAATATCTCCTGGAGTTTACAATGAATATATGTTATTTTATTATAATTTAACTGTCATTTTCCCTTTTCCTTTACTAGGTTAGATCAGAGTCTTAGTCCATTTGAGTTGCAATAACAAAATACCAAAGCCTGGGTAGTTTATAAACACCAGAAATTTATTTCTTACAGTTATGGAAGCTTGAAGTCCTAGATCAGGGTGCCAGCATGTTTGGATGAAGGCTTCTTTTCAAGTCACAGAATTCTCCTTGTATCCTCACATGGCAGAAGAGAAGGGCCAAGGCAATCTCTGGAGCCTCTTCTATATATAAAGCATGACTCTTATTCATGAGGTTTTCACCTTCATGATTTAAGGGTCTACCCAAGCCCCCACAGATTAATACCATCACCACTGAGGGTGAGGATTTCTACGTATGAATTTGGAGGTGGAGGGGACAAATACTCAGACTTTGTGAAGTGACCCTGTTAGTCACTCAGTCATTTCTGATTCTTTTGTGACCCCATGGACTGTAGACTGCAAGGCTTCTCTGTCCATGGAATTCTCCAGGCAACAATACTGGAGTGGGTTGCCATACCCTTCTCTAGGGGATTTTTCTGACCCAGGGATCTAACCTAGGTCTCCTGCACTGCAAGCGGATTCTTTATCATCTGAGCCACCAGGGAAGCCCCAGAGGAGTTAGTAATCTATGTTTTTTAGGTTCAAGAACTAACACATTATATTCTCTATAAATTTAATTTCATACATCAAAAAGGATTTTATATAATATTTACTCTCAGTTCAGTTCAGTCGCTCAGTCGTGTCCGACTCCTTGTGACCCCATGAATTGCAGCACGCCAGGCCTCCCTGTCCATCACCAACTCCCGGAGTTCACTCAAACTCACATCCATCGAGTCGTTGATGCCATCCAGCCATCTCATCCTCTGTCGTCCCCTTCTCCTCCTGCCCCCAATCCCTCCCAGCATCAGAGTCTTTTCCAATGAGTCAACTCTTCACATGAGGTAGCCAAAATACTGGAGTTTCAGCTTTAGCATCATTCCTTCCAAAGAACACCCAGGACTGATCTTTAGAATGGACTGGTTGGATCTCCTTGCAGTCCAAGGGACTCTCAAGAGTCTTCTCCAACACCACAGTTCAAAAGCATCAATTCTTTGGTGCTCAGCCTTCTTCACAGTCCAACTCTCACATCCATACGTGACCACTGGAAAAACCATAGCCTTGACTAGATGGACCTTTGTTGGCAAAGTAATGTCTCTGCTTTTGAATATGCTACCTAGGTTGGTCATAACTTTTCTTCCAAGGAGTAAGCATCTTTTAATTTCAGGGCTGCAATTACCATCTGCCGTGATTTTGGAGCCCCAAAATATAAAGTCTGACACTGTTTCCACTGTTTCCCTATCTATTTGCCATGAAGTGATGGGACCAGATGCCATGATCTTAGTTCTCTGGATGTTGAGCTTTAAGCTAACTTTTTCACTCTCCTCTTTCACTTTCCTCAAGAGGCTTTTTAGTTCCTCTTCACTTTCTGCCATAAGGGTGGTGTCATCTGCATATCTGAGGTTCTTGATATTCCTCCCGGCAATCTTGATTCCAGCTTGTGCTTCATCCAGCCCAGCGTTTCTCATGATGTACTCTGCATAGAAGTTAAATAAGCAGGGTGACAATATACAGCCTTGACATACTCCTTTTCCTATTTGGAACCAGTCTGTTGTTCCATGTCCAGTTCTAACTGTTGCTTCCTGACCTGCATATAGGTTTCTCAAAAGGCAGGTCAGGTGGTCTGATATGCCCATTTCTTTCAGAATTTCCCACAGTTTATTGTGATCCACACAGTGAAAGGCTTTGGTATAGTCAATAAAGCAAAAATAGATGTTTTTCTGGAACTCTCTTGCTTTTTCCATGATCCAGCGGATGTTGGCAATTTGGTCTCTGGATCCCCTGCCTTTTCTAAAACCAGTTTGAACATCTGGAAGTTCACGGTTCACGTATTGCTGAAGCCTGGCTTGGAGAATTTTGAGCATTACTTTACTAGCGTGTGAGATGAGTGCAGTTGTGCGGTAGTTTGAGCATTCTTTGGCATTGCCTTTCTTTGGGATTGGAATGAAAACTGGCCTTTTCCAATCCTGTGGCCACTGCTGAGTTTTCCAAATTTGCTGGCATATTGAGTGCAGCACTTTCACAGCATCATCTTCCAGGATTTGAAATAGCTCAACTGGAATTCCATCACCTCCACTAGCTTTGTTCGCAGTGATGCTTTCTAAGGCCCACTTGACTTCACATTCCAGGATGTCTGGCTCTAGGTCAGTGATCACACCATCATGATTATCTGGGTCGCAAAGATCTTTTTTGTACAGTTCTTCTGTGTATTCTTGCCACCTCTTCTGAATATCTTCTGCTTCTGTTAGGTTCATACCATTTCTGTCCTTTATCGAGCCCATCTTTGCATGAAATGTTCCCTTGGTATCTCTTATGTAAAACAAAGTATAATACTGTATGTGTTAGTTTCTATTGCTGCTTTTTAACAAATTACTTAGTGATTTAAAATAACATAAACTTATTATATTAGAATTCAGTTATCAGAAGCCAGAAACGGAGGGTTCACTGGGTTTAAATCAAAGTGTCGTCAGGGCCATGCTCCCCCTGGGGGCTCTTGGAGGAGCAGCTATACCCCTGCGTTTTCCAGTTTCTAGAGGGCACCTGCATTTCTTTGCTCATAGCTCCTTCCTCCTACTTCAAAGCCAACCATACAGCATCTTCAAATGTCTCTCTCTCTGACTCTGACCTTCTTGCTTCCATTGTTACATCTCCACCTGACATTGATCACCCCCCAACTCCCTCTTATAAGGATTCTTATGATTTCATCGGGCCAACTGGACAATCCTCCCTCTCTCAAGAGGTTTAATTAATCACACTTGCAAAGTCCCTTTTGCCATGTAAGATAGTATCTTCACGGGGTTGTGGAGTAGGACCTGAGTATCTTTGGGAAACCATTATTCTGTCTACCATGTTTTAAATTTTATTTATTTATTTAGGCTGCACTGGGTCTTTGTTGGTTTGTGTGGGCCTTCTCTAGTTGTGGCGTGCTGGCTTCTCATTGCGGTGGTTCATCTTGTTGCAGAGCACAGGCCAAAGGCAATGCCTGCTTCAGTAGTTTCAGCTCTCAGGCCCAGTAGTTGTGGCATACGGGTTTAGTTGCTCCATGGCATATGGAATATTCCCAAACCAGGGACTGAACTCATGTCCCCTGCATTCTCATCCACTGCCCTGCCCTCTACCATGTTTTAATAATATAATCTTGCTGTTCTGAGAAGGTTGAGACTCACCATTGAAACTAAAGCACCAGGTTTGATGCTCCTTCTCTCTTTCTGATTTCAGGCAGGTAGATGTCTTCCTTGACCTTGGGTTGGGCTGAACCTGTGTCTAGAGGAGAATGAGGTCATCTCTACCAGGCAGAGCTGCTGGCTCCCAAGGGTGGACCCTGGCTCTTGCCAGGCAATGTGGGTGCAGACATTCATTTGAGACTAACCTGAAGAACTCTTATTTAATTGCTTTTTTTCCCCCAAGAGCATGTGATGTTTACTTTTGGGGCACCCAATTTTAAATGTCTTAACGTGTTTTGCCCTTTGGGATAGATCAGAGTTCGCTGAATTATTCTCTAGTTCCAGGTACTATGTGTTATGACCTAAAAACTGGGATACATGGAGAGAGCTTCCCAGGTGGTGCTAGCTACCTGCCAATGCAAGAACACAAGAGAATTGGGTTCAATTCCTGTGTCAGAAAGACCCCCTGGAGAAGGACATGGTAACCTACTCCATATCCTTGCCTGGAGAATCCCATGGACAGAGGAGCCTAGCGAGCTACCATCCATGGAGTCGCAAAGAGTCGGACACGACTGAAGTGACCTAGCATGCGTGCAAGGTCTGACAGACGATTCTCCAGCTGCTTCCAAGAGCAAAGAAGCATCAGGAGATGCAATTGGGTTGAAGACACATTAGAATTTTGAATGTATCTTGATGGTTTGGGGGAAGAAAATGGACAGAATAAATAAAATAAATTTGCTATCATTTAGTAAGTTCTGTATGAACATAGCCAAGTGCTGTGCCATATCCATTGTACCTATTATCTCATTTACCAGTGAGGTAGAAATTATCACCCTTGTTTTACAGGTACTATCTCAAAGTTGTCCTGCTAAGTTGCTTCAGTCATGTCTGACTCTTTGCGATCCTATGGACTGTAGCCTGCCAGGCTCTTCTGTCGATGGGATTCTCTAGGCAAGAATACTGGAGTGGGTTGCTATTCCCTTCTCCAGGGGATCTTTCCCACCTAGGGATCGAACCTGGGTCTCTTATGTCTCGTGCATTGGCAGGCGGGTTCTTTACCATTAGTGCCACCTGGGAAGCCCATGGTCCTAGAAGGCTCAAAATTCACATGCAGACCTGTCTAACTCAGAAGCCAGTGCTTGTAAACTAGTACACTTACAGAAACCCAGAGCACAGAAATCCGTAAACAGATGCATCCCAGAAACTAAAAATATTACCTGGAAGATAAGCCATAGCTCCAGATCTGCAAGTGTCTTTCTTTTCAACCTCAGTGAGAGCTGTCTGATGATCAAGATGAGCGGCGTCCAGTGTTCAATAGCTGGGATTTTAGACTAATCCTTCCAATGTCCTCATTCCTGGGAAAGAAGGTATTGGTACTTTTCTGGTAACAGACATAAAGTTTAAGGGAGATTTGACAGAATGATAGATATGAGGGCTTTCTTCTTCAAAGCCAGCCTCCTTTCATAACACATCCTGTGGTCCAACATACCTGCATTCATCAGAGAATGCTCAGACCTCCATGCCCTGGGAGGGGCACTGTGGGAGAGTCAAGGAATATTAGAGAAGAGGGAGGCCCCTTGGGGCCCAGAGAGTACTTAGTCGCTCAGTCATGTCCGACTCTTTGCAACCCCATGGATTGTAACCCACTGGGATTCTCCAGGCAAGAATACTGGAGTGGGTTGCCATTCCCTACTCCATGGGATCTTCCCGAGCCAGGGATTGAACCTGACTCTCCTGCATTGCAGGCAGATTCTTTACTGTCTGAGCCACCAGGGAGGAGAGAGGTTATGTATATGGCAAAGGGTCAATTTATCATCTGTTACTTTCTGCCAATAGTCTACCCATGGAGGAAACAAGGGCCCCATCTCACTTGAGAAAGTCCAAGTCTGACAGCTGAAGGGTCCCAGAGCAGCAAACATCACCTCTCCTCTTCTCTTGGACCACTTCAGCTGTCTCTGCTTTGGATTGACAGAGGCATCTGGTTGCTAAAAATACCCTACTGACCAAGTGCTGCCCATTCCAACTAAAGCTGAGCACGACTGCAATCCAGGACTTACTACTCCTTGCAAAGGAACTTTTCCAAAGTTTTCAGGCCCAATTTGAGAAGCACACCAGCCCATGGTCTTTTTCTACTTCATCAGCTTGGCTGGGCGGTGGAGGGGATCCTTCCTGGGTCACTGTCCACTGGCCTCCCCCATCCCGGTCTCCAAGAAAAGAAGCAGAAGGGGGAGTGAGAGAGGGCCCAGGGGCTGGAGGGGGTAGGGAAGGGGAGGTGCTTGTCCATTTATAGACTTGCTCTTTGGGATGCTGAAGGTGCTGAAATAGCTGCGAGGACAAGGGACTTGGCTCAGTTTTAAATATCTGCTGAGCTGCCCGAAGACTCTGAGATGACAATAGGGGGAATGGAGAATGTGGAGGTCTTCACTGCTGAGGGCAAAGGCAGAGGTCTGAAGGCCACGAAGGAGTTCTGTGCTGCCGACATCATCTTTGCCGAGCGGGCTTATTCCGCTGTGGTTTTTGACAGGTATGGAATATGGGTTCTTGCCTTCTTTACTCCTGGTGATTTGACCAGTGCCACACTCTCAAATACTTTGCTCTCAAAATTGAGGGAGAGTAGCGCTGACATATGTACACCACTGTGTGTAAAATAGGTAGGTGGTGGGAAGCTGCTGTGTAACACAGGGAGCTCAGCCTGGTGATATGATGACCCAGAGCAGGGGGGATAGGGTTAGGGTGGGAGGGAGAGGGTTATGTATACATATAGCTGATTCACATTGTTCTACAGCAGAAGCTAACACAACATTGTAAAGGAATTATCCTCCAATTAATAAAAAAATAATCATGGGAAGGGATACAATTCATGTGGCTGTTGATAATGACGGGTACATGCACAGCTGTTTGCTGGCGTTACTTTCTCTGCATGGGATTTGCTCTGGTGCCTAGGAGGGTTGCAAAGGTGATTGAAGGCTTTAGGGCATACTCTCAGGACACTGGGCTTCCCTGGTGGCTCAGACAGTAAAGAATCTGCCTGCAATGCAGGAGACCTTGGTTCAGTCCCTGGGTGGGGAGGATCACTTGGAGAAGGAAATGGTTACCGACTCCAGTTTTCTTCCCTGGAGAATCCCATGGACAGAGGAGTCTCGCGGGCTACAGTCCATGGGGTCGCAAAGAGTTGGACATTACTGAGCGACTAAGCACAACACAAGCACTCAGAACATAAGTGAACTTGCCCGAGTGGGAGTGCTGTGAGTGGAGATGGTGGAGGGAAAGGGAATGAAAAGGGGGTGTGGTGTCTAGGAGACATTCTTCTATGGAAGGCTCCATATTTTTCGCTTCTGAGATGTAATAGATATATTAGAAGATTAAGTAATTGCTGAGACTTTAAAAAAGTAATTGCAAACACACAAGTAACACTGGAATCCATTTACCTTTGAAAATTAGAATATCACCAATGACCTGTAGTCCTGTTTCACCTTTCCCACCCCAGGTCCCAGTTTCCTCTGTCTTTCCTCAGAGGTAATCCTTGTTTTAATTTTAATGTGTTTCCTTCTAGAATGTTCTTGTACTATTACATCTCTTTACCTGTAGAAATAGGTATAGATATATATAGATAGATAGATAGATACCTATATATATATATATATATCTGTACTTATCAAAATGCATAGCTGTAGTTTGTTTTTTCTTTTTAACAGAAATGGCACAATACTTTTTTTTTTTTTCCTGGCCACACTGTGTGGTTTGGGGGAATCTCAGTTCCCTGACCTGGGATTGAACCTGGGACATGGCTGTGAAAACACAGAATCCTAACTACTAGGTCACCAGGGAACTCCCAATAATATCATACTTTCGATGTTATCCTTGAACTTGCTCCTTTCACTAAACAACATGTTTTGATATTTATCCTCATGGGAACCGTTAAATCTATAGCCACTTCTTTTAAATCCTCAAAGATCTGTGGGCTTTTTTTTTTCCTCCCCCTCCCTCAACATGTAGATCTATCCACGTTGATCCATATGCTATATGGACCACCAATTTTAACTGCTGTGGGTATTTTACCATATGAATATATGAACTTTCAAAAATCTATTGCCCCGTTGAGAGACATCTGGTGGTTTCCAATTTTTCATAAAAACAAATGTTTCTGTGATTGAAATCCTTGACCATGTCCACTTGCATACATGTGTGATTATTCTCTAGGCGAACTGGCTAGGAGAAAAATCACCGTGCCTTGGGGTGTGCTGTTTTCCATTTTAACAGGCCCTCCAAAGAGAATCTATTAAATTTACATTCCCATTTCCCCTACAGTCCTGTCCATACTTGACCACTACACTTTTGCATGCGTGCGTGCTCAGTCGCTTTAGTTGTGTTCGACTCTTTGTGACCCTGTGGTCTGTAGCTCGTCAGGCTCCTCTGTGCATGGGATTCTCCAGGCAAGAATGCTGGAGTGGGTTGCCATACTCTCCTTCAGTGGATCTTCCTGAACCAGTAGTAATAATCTTTATTTTTAAAAAACCCTCCACTGTGATAACATTATGACAGTATTCTCTGAGCCCCCAAATTGGGGTGACCTGACTGACACTGATGTGGTCTAAATTAAGATGGTCTCTGATAATCTAGATTTGGTGGTTGACTCACTGTATGACCATCCTGAGAATCAAATCAGATCAGTCGCTCAGTCATGTCCGACTCTTTGCGACCCCATGAATCGCAGCATGCCAGGTCTCCCTGTCCATCACCAACTCCTAGAGTTCACTCAAACTCACGTCCATTGAGTCAGTGATGCCATCCAGCCATCTCATCCTCTGTCGTCCCCTTCTCCTCTTGCCCCCAATCCCTCCCAGCATCAGAGTCTTTTCCAATGAGTCAACTCTTCACATGAGGTGGCCAAAGTACTGGAGTTTCAGCTTTAGCATCATTTTTTCCAAAGAAATCCCAGGGCTGATCTCCTTCAGAATGGACTGACTGGATCTCCTTGCAGTCCAAGGGACTCTCAAGAGTCTTCTCCAACACCACAGTTCAAAAGCATCAATTCTTGGGCGCTCAGCTTCACAGTCCAACTCTCACATCCATACATGACCACAGGAAAAACCATAGCCTTGACTAGACGGACCTTTGTTGGCAAAGTAATGTCTCTGCTTTTGAATATGCTATCTAGGTTGGTCATAACTTTCCTTCCAAGGAGTAAGCGTCTTTTAAGTTCATGGCTGCAGTCACCATCTGTAGTGATTTTGGAGCCCAGAAAAATAAAGTCTGACACTGTTTCCACTGTTTCCCCATCTACTTCCCATGAACTGGTGGGACCGGATGCCATGATCTTCACAGCTTTCCAGAGATAATTTAAGTAGCATTCAAATTCTCATTTCTTCCTGCCCACCAAGACCTTCAGGGAAAAGGCTGTGAATGGAGTGTATGGCTAGCTACAGCTGAGGAATTTAGAGAGGCTGAGATGACAGTAATACTTCTTCAGGGGGAGTGTGTCTTACTTTATTTACTTGTGTGGGTGTGTTGGGGGCAGTTGAGGAATCAATTGGATTCAGAAGTAAGACAGAAAAAGCTAGAAACACAGAAACTCTGAACAATGATCTTACTACTACTACTGAGTCGCCATCTTGCCTTTTATAGAACACCCATGGGTGTCTTCAACTCCCTAAAAACCAGTATTGCCAATCAGTTTCCCTTTCAAGAGTGTCCGAAGTTGAGTGGATTTTCCTTCCATTACAAGAGTAAAACTTAGGAAGAGAAAAATGTATCTTCACATGAAGCTAGCATTGACATGGTGGTCATTTCCTTCCAGCTTATTTTAAAATGTTGTTGTTGTTTATTCACTAAGTCGTGTCTGACTCTTTGTGACCCCACAGGCTCCTCTATCCATGGGATTTCCCAGGCAAGAATACTGGAGTGTGTTGCCATTCCCTTCTCCAAGGGATCTTCCCAAGCTAAGGATTGAACCTGAGTCTCCTGCATTGGCAGGCGGATTTTTTACCACTGAGCCACAAGGGAAACCCATTTTAAAACATAGGTTTCATTTATTTGTACTATTAGTTGGGATCTTATCTAAACTTCGAGCATTCCCAGTCATGTCTGACTCTTTGGGATCCCATGGACTATAGCCCACGAGGCTACTGTCTGTAGAATCTTCCAGACAAGAATACTGGAGTAACTCCAGGGGATCTTCCTGACCCAGGGATCAAACCTCCCCGTCTTGTGTCTTTTGCGCTGGCAGGCAGATTTTTTTACCACTTCCCGACTTGGGAAGATTTTCATTTAATGATTTAGGTATCTTCTGTGTTACTATACTCTCTTTGTAGAGTTTAAGACTGCATACTTTCTGACCATTCTTTTATGAATGGACATTCAGATTGTTTACATGTTTTTCTTATTATAAAAAAATTCATCATTCATTTGAAGTAATAACTATATAAAAACAACTTTAGTGCATGTTGCAGATAAACTGTTAATAAAATCTTATTGTTATAATAGTAATAAAGATTAGGATGATTAGAGTAAATGATCTTTAAAATGATTTAAAAAATCGAAAAGATTATTTATTTATTTATTTATTTTTCTCTAATTTTACTTTATTTTTAAACTTTACATAATTGTATTAGTTTTACCAAATATCAAAATGAATCCGCCACAGGTATACATGTGTTCCCCATCCCGAACCCTCCTCCCTCCTCCCTCCCCATACCAATCCCTCTGGGCCGTCCCAGTGCACCAGCCCCAAGCATCCAGCATCATGCATCGAACCTGGACTGGCAACTCGTTTCCTACATGATATTTTACATGTTTCATTGCCAATCTCCCAAATCTTCCCACCCTCTCCCTCTCCCACAGAGTCCATAAGCCTGTTCTATACATCAGTGTCTCTTTTGCTGTCTCGTACACTGGGTTATTGTTACCATCTTTCTAAATTCCATATATATGCGTTAGTATACTGTATTTATGTTTTTCCTTCTGGCTTACTTCACTCTGTATAATAGGCTCCAGTTTCATCCACCTCATTAGAACTGATTCAAATGTATTCTTTTTAATGGCTGAGTAATACGCCATTGTGTATATGTACCACAGCTTTCTTATCCATTCATCTGCTGATGGACATCTAGGTTGCTTCCATGTCTTGGCTATTATAAACAGTGCTGTGATGAACATTGGGGTACACGTGTCTCTTTCCCTTCTGGTTTCCTCAGTGTGTATGCCCAGCAGTGGGGTTGCTGGATCATAAGGCAGT